>NC_043023.1:15333066-15671831 GCF_006345805.1 Octopus sinensis
TATTTCATCTCCGTAATCATTCTGTGAGTCAAATTCCGCCGAGGTCGACTTTGCATTCATCCTTCAGACGTTGATTAAATAAGTACCAGTTACGCACTGGTCGATGTAATCGACTTAATCTGTGTGTCTGTCCTCGTTTAGCCCCTTGTGGTAGTAAAGAAATACATATTTCGGTCTGCCATTACGTTCTGAGTTCAAATTCCGCCGAGGTCGACTTTGCCTTTCATCCTTTCGGGGTTGAAAGTTACGCAGGGGGCGATATAACGACTTAAACCGTGTGTGTCTGTCCTTATTTGTCCTCTCTGTGTTAGCCCCTTGTGGGTAATAAGGAGATAGGGATCTTTTCCTTTTGATAGACAGAATTCAACCCAACCATTTCTAGTTAACTATACACTTTTTAAACTTCGTATACTGGTAGAATGTGTCAAAAGAAAACATTATTTTCACTGGGTTTTTGATAAATTTGTAATTTGAATTCTGTCTATCAAAAGGAAAAGATCCAAAACATTTAGTAAAAAATGGATTTTAAAAGAGAGAAAGAGACCTTTGACTGAGAAAAACAATAGAGAGAGATGGAATAAGAAAGACATACAGGGGAGAGAGGAGAGAGAGAGATGGACTGAGTGAGAGAAGGGAACGAATGTGACAAAAACAAACATTGTGTGTGCACTGTTTACGTAAAACAGTAACAGGAAGTTGTCAGAGTTTTTAGACGCAGCAGCAAATGATTTGAGCTCAAATACTGGCGATTCATTGGTAAAATTCGAAGAATTAAACTACGTTAAAGTTAAAGTTACAATTACAAATTTATCAAAAAACCCAATGAAAATAATGTTTTATTTTGACACATTCTACCAGTATACGAAGTTTCAAGTTGTTTAGTAACTAGAAATTGGGTTTAATTCTGTCTATCAAAAGGAAAAAATTCAAAATAAGTTATACAAGATTCCCTTGATTGTGTCGAGAATTACAAAAATTTGAGTGGGCTTGAGCAGTTTGCCCGAGAGGTTGCCCTGATTTAGGCAAAATCTGATGCAGATTCTCTGCTCAACTTTCTATCATGCTCATTGTGACAATCACACGCTACACACCTTCCTTCCAAGCATTGCTGCAAACAGCAGAAGGGAGCTAGAATGTTAACACTTAGTGTGAATGCACAGCAGAGTTTAGAGTCAATCTTTCCCAAATGGCTTCACTCTGTGTATCTTAGCTTCGTTGCTATAGCAACAGTCTGCATGTATGTACGTACGTATGTATATATGTATACCATTGTTCAGTTTTATATCAAAATTACTTCCCAATAGAGAAAGAGCCAATTCCTAACCTAAATCCAAGGATCCTTCATTGGAATTTCACCATCAACAACAGAGTAGGTAGGTCTTTTCGGTTTGAACGGTAGTTTTTAACATAATTTCTAGGTAACTAAACACTTTTAAACTTCGTATTCTGGTAGAATGTGTTTATAAAACATCATTTTTTCTTGGCTTTATTGAGAAGATTCTACGGTTTGTAAGATATTTGTTTTTTTTCCCTTCAATTTCTGCTATTTCAACCAATCAATGACGTCTATTGAGGTGAAAACATTCTGTGCCGTTTGAATATGTCCCTCGTTTAAGAAACAGATTGGGTGTATTTACATTTCTGAAGAAAAAAAAGATACCCTTCCCCCCACCCCTAACCCTAAAAGATATTGAAATGCAATAGATTGATACTAGGGTCAAATAATGGGTGACAATTTCATATGACACCGTTAAAAACTGCCGTTCAAACCGAAAAGAACCAATACATTTCTAAATATCTCATAGAGATTTATGCAGTAGTGGTACGATAAAGATACCCTCCCCCACCCCTAAACCTAAATAGATTGAAATGCAAAGATCGATACTAGGGTTATAATTATGGGTGACATTTTCATTTGACACCGCGAGAAAAAAATCCCATTTCCTATAGCGGTGTCGTATGAAACTGTCACCCACAATTATAACCCTAATATCAATCTTTGCATTTCAATCTATTTTAGGGTTAGGTTTAGAGTTATGGTTAGGGGTGGGGGAAGGGTATCTTTTTTTCTTCGCAAATGTAAATAAACCCACTCTGTTTCTTAAACAAGGGACATATTCATACAGCACGGTTTGTTTTGACTCCAGATGGACGTATTTGATTGGTTAGAATTGCCGAAATGCTTGATTTTAAAGTTGAAATATGTTACAAACTATAGAAGTTTCTCAATAAAGCCAAGAAAAAATGATGTTTTATAAACACATTCTACCAGTATACGAAGTTTAAAAGTGTTTAGTTAACTAGAAATTGTGTTGACATATGCCGTTCAAAAGGAAAATATCAGTGCAAACTTGTACGAAGTACAGACGTCTGCGTGTTTAACATCTCAGGAAGGAAAAAACAGCCTTCTCATATTCAATAAGCTTGGTGGCACCCTGGAAGTACATATCATTGTGGAAAACGTAAAACCACCTATAATTGTTATATATATATTAATTACCAGAGTGACCCACGACTCAACTGGTTATCGACGCCGGTTACTATTTAAGAAAAGTGGTCCCACTGCGCACTATCGCTCTAGCTAGTCGTGACAAGTCAATCCTTCGACTACTTAGCGCGAGTGCACGTATGTAAATTAATAGATGCACGCATGCGCAAAACATGTACTGTAAATCATCGAGTATAATCCGCATTTTCCCCCAAAAAATTTAAAGGTCAAAATCCCAGGTGTGGATTATATACAAGGTTAAAAATGAAAATTATTTTCTAAGCAATGTCCGAGTCTCTCTTTGCTGTCCGACAATGTTTATTCAGACACATTTTGTGATGTCTGGCATGAAAATACCTTGAGCTAAGCCTGAAAGCAATGAAGTCATAAAAGAATCAACCATGACTTGCAGTAAGCAACATTTATTAAACGTTATTACTGTTATTTCTTTATTTTCTGCAAACAAAATACACAAAAAAGCTACACGTTTGCATTATGTTATATATACAATAATAATAATGCAGTTTGGGTTCATGCCAGGGAAAAGCACCACTGATGCTATATATTTCTGGTAAGACAGATGCAGGAGAGAATACCTGATCTATTTCTTTTGAACGGCAGTTTTCAACACAATTTCTAGTTAATTAAACACTTTTAAACTTCGTATACTGGTAGAATGTGTGAAAAGAAAACGTTTCTTTCTCTTGGCTTTCTTGAGACAATTGTAATTTGTAAGTTTAATGTAGTTTAATTTTTCGAATTTTAACCAATCCTATGACCTCTATTGAGCTAAAATCATTTGCTGTGTCTAAAACTGAGACTAACCCTAACCCTAAATTTTAGCCTTTCGTTTTTATTTTTTTTCTCAATTGTTAAATTAATTTATGGATAACAATTAAGAAAAAAAAAAACGAAAGGCTAAAACAAAAGCAAAAACTCGACAAAAACAAAACCAATAATTTTAGACACGCGTAACAATTAAGAAAAAAAAAAAAACGAAAGGCTAAAATTTAGGGTTAGGGTTAGTGACAGGATGTTGCCTCAGTTTTAGACGCAGCAAATAATTTTAGCTCAATAGAGGGTATAGGATTGGTTAAAGTTTGAAAAATTAAACTGCGTTAAACTTACAAATTACAATTTTCTCAAGAAAGCCAAGAGAAAAAAATGTTTTATTTTAATACATTCTACCAGTATACGAAGTTTAAAAGTGTTTAGTTAACTAGAAATTTTGTTGAAAACTGCCGTTCAAGAGGAAAAGATCCGGCTTAGAGTGATTTACTGCAGATATTACAGTTCTATGGTTTCTCTCCTGTATGAATGTTTTTATGAGAGGTTAAGCAAGACAGTGGTATACCACAAATATCACACTCATAGTTTCTCTCCAGTATGAATGGATTTGTGATGAGTAAGGCTACGCTTATGGAAGAACGATTTACCACAAATATCACATTGATAAGGTTTCTCTCTGAGAGAATGATTTACCACAGATATCACACTGATTTGGTTTCTCTCCAGTATGAACAGATTTGTGATAAGAAAGGCCAGTCCTTTGAGAGAATGATTTACCACAAATATCAGTTATAAGGTTTCACTCCTGTATGAATGGATATGTGAGAAGTAAGGATGTGCTTATGAGAGAATGATTTACCACAAATATCACAGTGATATTGTTTCTCACCTCTGTGAATGTATTTGTGAGAAGAAAGGTGACATTTATCAGAGAATGAATTTCCACAGATATCACATTGATATGGTTTCTCTCCTGTATGAATATGTTTGTGAGAATCAAGGTAACGTCTTTGAGAGAATGACATTCCACAGACATCACATTGATGAGGTTTCTCTCCTGTATGAATATATTTATGAGAATCAAGGTTACTTTTTTGAGAGAATGATTTTCCACAAATATCACACTGATATGGTTTCTCACCCGTATGAATGTATTTATGAGAATCAAGGCTACTTTTTTGAGAGAATGACATTCCACACACATCACATTGATGAGGTTTCTCTCCTGTATGAATGTATTTGTGAGTGGTAAGGCTACTTTTCTGAGAGAATGATTTACCACAAATATCACACTGATTTGGTTTCTCTCCAGTATGAACAGATTTGTGATAAGAAAGGCCATTCCTTTGAGAGAATGATTTACCACAAATATCACAGTGATATGGTTTCACTCCGGTATGAATGGATATGTGAGAAGTAAGGATGTGCTTATGGGAGAATGATTTACCACAAATATCACATTCATATGGTTTCTCACCTGTATGAATGTATTTGTGAGAAGAAAGGTGACATTTATCAGAGAATGAATTTCCACAGATATCACATTGATATGGTTTCTCACCTGTGTGAATGGATTTGTGTCTAGTAAGGTGAATTTTCTGAGAGAATGATTTACAACAAATATCACATTCATATGGTTTCTCTCCTGTATGAATGGATTTGTGAGAGGTAAGGTTACTTTTCTGAGAGAATGATTTACCACAGACATCACAGTCATATGGCTTCCCCTCTGCATGAATGAATTTGTGAACAGTGAGATTTCGCTTATTAGAAAATGTCTTTTTACACATATCACATTGGTGTGATAATTTTTCTCTTTCTTTTGTCATCTCTTGAGGATTCATTTTTGTTCTATAGTATACAAACACAAAATATAATTTTGCTTCCTTTTTTATATATTTCTATTGCTAATATTTCCAGCAGTTCCGATCTTCATCAATATCTGAAGATGATACAAACACCTTTGCAGATATCTCCCACTCCAAACAGAATGTGAAAGACTTTAGCAAATATTACAGGCAATGATGGAAACAAATGTTGCCATTAATTCAGAAGAAATATTTCAGTTTTCCACCATAGACAAATCGTATAAACAGAGTTATGTCAAATATTTATAACATCTTCCATTAGATGATCAATATTCATGAAGTATCACTAACATTTCACCTCCTGAAATGACACAGAAACAGAAGAAGATATAGGAAAGACTTAAAAAGCAGAGATTCAATTATAAAAAAAATATAACTACATCTTCAAAATGATAAACTGTGGATAAAATCCTTTAATTTGTCTTTGAAATTTATTTATGGTAATTTATAATATGGTAACCCTTTTGTTACCATATTTCTTTTGAGATTCAGTGTGTTTCTTTCAATTATTTTAAATATAATAAAGAATTTAGTAAACTAACTTAGTTATCATTCAACTAGTGTTAGTAACATAAATTGGAACTAAGGTTTGGTGGAAGATTTTCATTCAAAACTTATGAAAACAAGACATTTTACCACAGAGCCAGAGCCGGTTTTGGCCGGGTTAGTAACAAGAGGGTGTGGTCTTTGAAATTTATTTTGTTATTAAAATTATATGATACAACCTTGTGTAATGTCTACATATACACGGACTTCCGTTCCTCTTCCTTCAGATATTATGTAAAACATTATCCCTTTAGTGTTCAGATTATTCTGTTAAATGTAATTCTTTTTCACTCAAATTGTTTTGAATTAATCATGCATTATCTTATGGCTTTGAGGTTTCAATGATGTGATTGTTTATTTCTAGGTTAGGTGTGAGAGGCCAGATACCGCCAGTTTGAATATAAAACATGCAGAATATCTGGGCCTGATATGGCCGGTTTAAACAATAAAGGGTTCAACTATAGGATATTGAACAATAATATGATAAGTGACTACTGTTTAACCCTAGGTTATCCTTGACTGAGCAGATCTATTATTAATGAAATTAGGTAATGTTCATGATTGTTACAACTTCTGTAACAGATCAAACATAAACATAAACTACAATTTAGTGAACCAACCCATCATGACTTTTCCTCTGGTAACTTTATTAATAATAAAAACAAACTGCACTCACATATGTTGAAGGTGTGGTCACTAATTTAGAGAAAGTGTTCTGTGAATTGACGTATGAAGATTAGAGCCAGGACAGAATGGCGATCCTTCGGTATAGGTACACACGTGACTTTGTTTACATTTCTAAAGATAACCCTAACCCCCACATATAAAAAAACACCTTTTTGAAATATATCCGGTACTTCCGGAAGTACATCGGTACTTATACCGTAAGATCGCCTTTCTTTTTAAAACAAAGTAAATAAAACACAAAAGCATAGGTACTGCTAACGAAGACTGGACACGGTACGCGCTAGCTAGTCGTAAGTAGTCGATCCTACAACGAAAATTTTAGGAAAAAAGTAAATAAGTAAGAAACAACTGCAAAATTTTACCGATGCGTGTGTTAAATTATAAGGCACAAAAAGAAAATGACTTTCCCCAGACACAACAGAATATGCTTCAATACACGAATTCATATAAAGAACCTTGCAAACCAAATCCAAAAACGAAATAGAATTATGTTTCTTTATTACCCACAAGGGGCGAAACACGGACGGGACAAACAAGGACAGACAAACGGAATAAGTCGATCAGATTGACCCCAGTGCGTAACTGGTACTTAATTTATCGATCCCGGAGGATGAAAGGCAAAGTCGACCTTGGCGGAATTTGAACCCAGAACGTAACGGCGGACGAATTAATATCGATGTCAGACTAGCAACATTGAATACTTTCATTATTGTCTGAGTTTCGAATTGTCTTTCTTCTTTCCAGTTCTTCTGCTTTCACTAAAAATAAAATATGTACGATATCTTACCTGTTATGATAAATAAATCAAGTGAAAAAGTCAATTAACGCAAACCACACCAAAAAAGCCATTCAGCGGGAAACGTAATTGAAAGAAAGCTCAAAAAATAGACATGGAATATTGACGAAACGAACTGAATGGTTTTCGAATACAGGTAGAAATAACACACACGAGTCTTCCTATTTTCCCTCCATCCCTCTTTGATAAGTCCTGTTGGTTTCTTTCCGTCCCTGTAATTTAAGGGTTCGGTAACAGGATAGTGGAAAAGTACCAATAGATATGAAAATAAGCAGTCAGTTTTGTATGTTTTGTCATCATTTGGATTTTTCCTCATAACTCACATTTTTGAAAAGTAATTATACCAATAAAAAACATTGAGAATTTACCAACTTAGTTTTAGCATCCGATAAATATATAGTATTACGATATATACAACATCCGGATATCAGTTCGTTTCGTCTATATTCCATGTCTATTTTTTGAGCTTTCTTTAAATTACGTTACCCGCTGAATGGCTTTTTTGGTGTGGTTTGCGTTAATTGACTTTTAACACTGATTTATTTATCATAACAGGTAAGATATCGTACATATCTTTGCCTTAGATGCACCAAACAATGTCATTTGTGATGCAGGATTGTCTGATATTGTTCAGGAAATCCTTTGACTGGATGGAAGTACCTTCCAGAAGAGGTTGAGAAGGAGCTGGTAGTGCTGGCAATATTACCTTACTGCCTGGGCATTGCATGCCATTAGTTTCATTTGGAAATTTTAAAGCTTTACAGAAACAACGATTTGAGTTTAGCACACAAATTTGGCCAAAATTATCATTTTCATAAAAATGGGATGGATTATATCTGAAAGCAGCTCCAGGATTTGTGAAGAACGCATTTATACATAGTCTGTTTGTGAGAGCTATTCTATTGGACCACTGTCTAATCATTAAAATGTTTTAATGGCTAAGCATTAAATGCTGCAGCATGTGTTTGCTGATCTTGCAAAAGTCTCATCTCCCTTCTGTATTGAGACTCCATCTGACGTGCTGCGGCTTGCCTTTGCTCATCTTGAGAAAGTCCCATCTTGCTTCTGTCTTAAGAAGCAAGATGGAAATATTGTCCAATGATATGTAATTTAATGTTTTACATAATATCTGAAGGAAGAGGAGCTGAAGTCTGTGTATATGTAGACATTACACAAGGTTGTATCATATGATTTTAATAACAGAATATATTTCAAAGACAACTTAAAGGATTATATCCACGGTTTATGATTATGAAAATGTAATTATATTTTCTATTGTTGAATCTCTGCTTTTTAAGTCTTTCCTATATCTTCTACTGTTTCTGTGTCATTTCAGAATATGAGATGTTAGTGGTATAAAGGAGTTTTTACATCAGATACATCAGGAATATTGATCATCACTTGAAGACTTATGGAAGATGTTATAAATAATACATATAACCACGTTTATATAATTTATCTATGGTGAAGAACTGTGAAAAATTCCATCTGAATTAATAGCAACATTTGTTTCCATCATTGCCTGGAATATTTGCTGAAGTATTTCCCATTCAGTCTGAACTTGGAAAAATCTGCAAAGGTGTTTCTATTACCTTTAGCTATTGACAAAGATCAGACTTGTGGAAAATATAACTAGAGAAGTATTTGAATCAACCAAGGAATATATAAGAAGAACAGGAAAATATATTTTGTGCTTGTATACTATAGAACAATAATGAATCCTCAAGAGATGACAAAAGAAAGAAAAAAGGTATCACACCAATGTGATATCTGTAAAAAGACTTTTTGTAATAAGGGAAATCTCACTATTCACAAATTCATTCATGCAGGGGGGAAACCATATCATTGTGATATTTGTGGTAAATCATTCTCTCAGAAAAGTATTCTTACCTCTCACAAATCCTTTCATACAGGAGAGAAACCATATCACTGTGATGTTTGTAGTAAATCATTCTCTCAGAAAAGTAACCTTACCTCTCACAAATACATTCATACAGGAGAGAAACCTTATTACTGTGATATCTGTGGAAAGTCATTCACACAGAAGACTAGTCTTACTTCTCATAAATACACTGATACAGGAGAGAAACCATTTGAATGTGATATTTGTGGTAAATCATTCTCTCAAAACTGTACCCTCATGTATCACAAATCCATTCATACTGGCGAGAAACCATATCACTGTGATATTTGTGGTGAATCATTCTCTCGGAAGACTGGCCTTGCTTATCATAAATCCATTCATACTGGAGAGAAACCATATCAATGCGATATTTGTGGTAAATCCTTTTCGTTAAAAAGTTATTTAACAACTCACAAACTTATTCATACTAATGAGAAGCCATATCAGTGTGATATCTGTGGTAAAACGTCCTCTCATAAAAGTAACCTTAGTAATCATACATACACTCATACTGGAGAGAAACTATATCTCTGTGACATTTGTGGTAAATCATTCTCTCAAAAAAGTAGCCTTACTTATCACAAATACACTCATACAGGGGAGAAACCACATCACTGTGATGTTTGTGGTAAATCATTCCCTTGTTTGAGCGCTTTAACCTCTCATAAATACATTCACACAGGAGAGCAACCATATCAATGTAATATCTGTAGCACAGCATTCTCCCGAAAAAGTAGTTTATCTGTGCACAAACGCACTCATACAGGAGACAAGCCATATCCCTGTGACATTTGTGGTAAATCATTTTTTTATCAAAGCAAGTTAACCTCATAAATACATTCATACAGGAGAAAAACCATATTCCTGTGATATCTGTGGTAAATCATTCTCTCATAAAAGTAACTTTAATAGACACAAATACATTCATACAGGAGAGAAACCATAGCACTGTGATATCTGCAGTAAATAATTGTGTGTTCAGTATTACTTAACAGATCACAATTCCACTCATGCTAGATATGTCACTGTGATATCTGTGTTAAATCTTTCTCTGAGGAATGTGCTATATATACTCATAAATATTTTCTTATAGGAGAGAAGACCTATCACTGTGATATGTATAGTAAATCATTCTGTGTGGAACAATATTTAACTAATCCCAAATGCATTCATAAGGGTGACAAAAAGCACAACACTGTGGCATCTGTGATGTCATTCTCTTGTAATTACTTAACGAAATACAAACATATTCATACAAGATTGGATTCTTGTGGCTGTGTTATCTTTGGTAAATCATTCTCTCAATAATGTACCTGAACTTAACATATATGTATCCATATTACTCAATGACAATATCAGTGATATTGTGAATTAATTTAATAAACAGAAAGAAAATTAAAGTTGTCTTACTCTTTTTTTCTCCTCTCATTTTATACGCAGAACATTCTACCAAATGTTGTAATGGTGACACACACGTAAATTATAGAATTCACAGTGGATCAGTGTATGATAAAAGTCACACACGTCTCCAAACTAACCTACTATCAGCGTTTATTTTCTCTCTATCCGTTCAGTCGAAGTTGACTCTCGGTCACTTGTTGGATCAGTGTCCTCCAGTCAGTTCTATCCTCGGCCGCTTCTTTCAGATTGGCTATGTCCAGTCCGGTATAACTGTTGATGGTGTCAAGCCAGCGGTGTCCTGGTCGGCCTCTTCCTCTCTTGCCACTGACCATTCCGAGCATGATGTCCTTCTCCAGGGATTTTTCTCTGCATAATATGACCAAAAGATGCAATTCTATGCTTGGTGATCCCTGCTTCTAGTGACATTTTCGGCCTTATCTGCTTAAGAACTTCTCCATTGGTGAGCCTCGCTGTCCATGGAATCTGCAAATTTGTTGATATTATTTAATTAAATATCAAGATACAGTGAACGGGAGACTTTTACATTTAAACCGCCCGAAATTTCATCTAGTTGTACCTTCTCCCCGTTAATTAATCCTTCAAATTAGTGCTGAAAGAAGAAATAACGTTTGATTTCATGGTAGGGGTGAAACATCAGTGATATTATAATGGCTCAGAGTTACTTCCCTTAGCATTAAACAGAAAGAAATGCCTTCAAACTTTATATTTCGTCTTTATTCCTCTTTGACCAGATCCAGCTGGAATAGTTCTCTGCTGTCTCTCATATTGCCTCTAGAGCATTGCTCATGTTCTTCCCAGAGACTGAGGGTTGTTTCGTTAAATCGTAGGGTGATTTGCCCATAAGATCGCGCCTCTGTAGTGGGAGAAGCGTGGTCCTTTGCTATTCGTAAGACCCGCAAAAGAGAAAGCAGGCCAACCCCCGACACCGTGAGCATCGACGGATGGATGAATGCGTATCCAGGCTCAGCGGTTGCGTAGGAAGTCGGGGACAAGAAATAGGAAGAAAGAATGAGAGAAAGTTGCAGCAAAAGAGTACAACTGGGGTCGCTACCCACTGCTGGAGACTCAGGTGTTTTCGCTCAATAAATTCACAAAACGCCCGGTCTGGGAATCGAAACCGTGATCCTCCGACCGCGAGATCGCAGCCCTAACCACTGGCCATTGCGCCTCCACTGTTGTTGCTGTTGCTGGAGGTGTTTGTGTTGAACTTGTTATTGTTGTGGGTGATGTGGTTGTTATCGTGGATCTTTTCCTTTTGAACGGCACTTTTCAACACAATTTCTAGTTAAGTAAACACATTTAAACTTTGTATACTGGTAGAATGTGTTATGAAACATCATTTTTTCTTGTCTTTATTCAGAAAATTCCATATATTGTAACATATTTCGTCTTTAATTTCGAGCATTTCGGCAATTTTAACCAATCGCTGACCTCCATTGACGTAAACAACATTCCGTGCTGTATGAATATGTCCCTCGTTTAAGAAACAGATTGGGTTTATTTACATTTGCGAAGAAAAAAAAGATACCCTCCGCCTCTAACCCTAACTCTAAACCGAACCCTAAAATAGATTGAAATGCAATAGATCGATACTAGGGTCATAATTATGGGTGACATTTTCATTTGACACCGCTAGAATAAAATCCCATTTTCCGTAGCGGTGTCGTATGAAATTGTCACCCATAATTATAACCCTAGTATCGATCTATTGCATTTCAATCTGTTTTAGAGTTAGGGTTAGGGGTGGGAGAAGGGTATCTTTTTTCTTCGCAAATGCAAATAAACCCAATCTGTTTCTTAAAGGAAGGACATATTCATTATGCACAGAATGTTTTCACCCCAAATGGAGGTCAGCGATTAGTTAAAATTGCCGAAATGCTCGAAATTAAAGTCGAAATGTGTTATAACATATAGAATTTTCTCAATAAAGCCAAGAGAAAATGATGTTTTATAAACACATTCTACCAGCATACGAAGTTTAAAACTTTTTAGTTACCCAGAAATTATGTTAAAAAACTGCCGTTCAAAAGGAAAGGATCCGAATGTTGTTGTTGCTACCAACACCGCTATTGTTTACATTAATTTGAAATTTGCCAGCAAAATCTCATAAAATGGCAATGTTCTATAAGTTGTACATGCTTATATCCTTTGTATGAAAATAAAGAAGTTAAATATGTTATGTGACTCCGGCGTAACCGTAACCGCCAAAAACGGGTGGTGTGGCTATTCGTTACCTTGGCCCAATTCACATTTTCAAAAATTTATTATAGTTATAAACAAACATTAACAGTTTACCACCTTAATTTCAGCATCAGACAAAAGTGAGTAAATACGAAGCGCACAACAACCGGATTGTTAGTTCGTTTCGTTGACATTCCGTGTCGGCTTTTCTATGTGTCTTCCAGTAATATTTCCCGCTCGTTCGAGTGTGTAATTAAAAATATTTCTTATAAAACAGCGACTAAATTATCATCAGAGGTAAGTTGTAATACATATTTTCTTTTTAGTAAAAGCCTATGTATCTGGCTAATTGGAAAATCCAGACAGTATTGATAGTTTTAAATAATACCAGTCAGAAATCGATATTAATTCTATTGTCCAGTAAAGCACCTGGTTTTTAATTTCAATTATTTTGGTAGATAATCCATTTGCTGGTTGTGTCCATTCAAAGCTGTTTGTTGTTTTATCACAGATGTATCATTTGCTAAACATCTGTATTTGCAGTTTATTCTGTCAAAATGATACACGTTAATAATTCTGTCCATTTCAGCTTCTCAGAATAAATAATCTGCAACATCATAAAACATCAATAGCTAACTGAAACATGTGGCCAGTGATAGCACTATGATAAAAAGCAGATACAGCCTTTTGTAGACAGAATCGGCAAATGTCATCAACTGGCGATGGGTACTACTCTAGAAGAGTGGTCCCGGTGTGCGCACTCGCGCTTGTTAGTCGTGACTAGTAGTTACTTACTTTTTGTTTTATTTAATTAGTTAAAAAAGAAATTATTTACTAAAGAATATGAAAACTAAAAGAATATATCACACACATTTTATTTGATTTGTGTAAAAAAATCATATACATTGTTCTAAGAAATAATTTATTTACTTCCTTTGAAATATTCTTCTATTTTATTCTGTAAATTCAACTCATTTGCATACGCGCAAGTCGTTATAGGATCGACTACTTACGTCTAGCTAGCGCGTACCGGGTCCAGTCTTCGCTAGTAGTACCTGTGTTTTTGTGTTTTATTTACTTTGTTTCAAAAAGAAAGGCGATCTTACGGTATAAGTACCGGTGTACTTCCGGAAGTACTGGATACATTTCAAAAAGGTGTTTTTTTATATGTGGGGGTGGTTTTTAGGGTTGGTAGGGTGGGTGGAGAAAAGTTATCTGTTATCTCAGAAATGTAAACAAAGTCACGTGTGTACCTATACCGAAGGATCGCCATTCTGTCCTGGCTCTAATCTTCATACGTCAATTCACAGAACACTTTCTCTAAATTAGTGACCACACCTTCAACATATGTGAGTGCAGTTAGTTTTTATTATTAATAAAGTTACGAGAGGAAAAGTCATGATGGGTTGGTTCACTAAATTGTAGTTTATGTTTATGTTTGATCTGTTACAGAAGTTGTAACAATCATGAACATTACCTAATTTCATTAATAATAGATCTGCTCAGTCAGGGATAACCTAGGGTTAAACATTAGTCACTTATCATATTATTGTCCAATATCCTATAGTTGAACCCTTTATTGTTTAAACCGGCCATATCAGGCCCAGATATTCTGCATGTTTTATATTCAAACTGGCGGTATCTGGCCCCTCACACCTAACCTACATTGACATTCTAGAAATAAACAATCACATCATTGAAACCTCAAAGCTATAAGATAATGCATGATTAATTCAAAACAATTTAAGTGAAAAAGAATTACATTTAACAGAATAATCTGAACACTAAAGGGATAATGTTTTACATAATATCTGAAGGAAGAGGAACTGAAGTCCGTGTATATGTAGACATTACACAAGGTTGTATCATATAATTTTAATAACAAAATAACTTTCAAAGACCACACCCTTTTGTTACTAACCCGGCCAAAACCGGCTCTGACTCTGTGGTAAAATGTCTTGTTTTCATAAGTTTTGAATTGAAGTCTTTCACCAAACCTTAGTTACAATTTATGTTCCTAACACTAGTTGAATGATAACTAAGTTAGTTTACTAAATTCTTTATTATATTTAAAATAATTGAAAGAAACACACTGAATCTCAGCAGAAATATGGTAACAAAAGGGTTACCATATTATAAATTACTATAAATAAATTTCAAAGACAAATTAAAGGATTATATCCACAGTTTATCATTATGAAGATGTAGTTATATTTTATAGTTGAATTTCTGCTTTTTAAGTCTTTCCTATATCTTCTTCTGTTTCTGTGTCATTTCAGGAGGTGAAATGTTAGTGATACTTCATGAATATTGATCATCTAATGGAAGATGTTATAAATATTTGACATAACTCTGTTTATACGATTTGTCTATGGTGGAAAACTGAAATTTTTCTTCTGAATTAATGGCAACATTTGTTTCCATCATTGCCTGGAATATTTGCTAAAGTATTTCACATTCTGTTTGGAGCGGGAGATATCTGCAAAGGTGTTTGTATCATCTTCAGATATTGATGAAGATCGGAACTGCTGGAAATATAAGCAATAGAAATATATAAAAAAGGAAGCAAAATTATATTTTGTGTTTGTATACTATAGAACAATAATGAATCCTCAAGAGATGACAAAAGAAAGAGAAAAATTATCATACCAATGTGATATCTGTAAAATGACTTTTTCTAATGAGGGAAATCTCACTGTTCACAAATTCATTCATGCAGGTAGGAAGCCATATGTCTGTGATGTCTGTGGTAAATCATTCTCTCAGAAAAGTAACCTTACCTCTCACAAATCCATTCATACAGGAGAGAAACCATATGAATGTGATATTTGTTGTAAATCATTCTCTCAGAAAATTCACCTTACTAGACACAAATCCATTCACACAGGTGAGAAACCATATCAATGTGACATCTGTGGAAATTCATTCTCTGATAAATGTCACCTTTCTTCTCACAAATACGTTCATACAGGTGAGAAACCATATGAATGTGATCTTTGTGGTAAATCATTCTCCCATAAGCACATCCTTACTTCTCACATATCCATTCATACAGGAGTGAAACCTTATCACTGTGATATTTGTGGTAAATCATTCTCTCAAAGGACTGGCCTTTCTTATCACAAATCTGTTCATACTGGAGAGAAACCAAATCAGTGTGATATTTGTGGTAAATCATTCTCTCAGAAAAGTAGCCTTACCACTCACAAATACATTCATACAGGAGAGAAACCTCATCAATGTGATGTCTGTGGAATGTCATTCTCTCAAAAACGTAGCCTTGATTCTCATAAATACATTCATACAGGTGAGAACCATATCAGTGTGATATTTGTGGAAAATCATTCTCTCAAAAAAGTAACCTTGATTCTCATAAATATATTCATACAGGAGAGAAACCTCATCAATGTGATGTCTGTGGAATGTCATTCTCTCAAAGACGTTACCTTGATTCTCACAAACCCATTCATACAGGAGAGAAACCATATCAATGTGATATCTGTGGAAATTCATTCTCTGATAAATGTCACCTTTCTTCTCACAAATACATTCACAGAGGTGAGAAACAATATCACTGTGATATTTGTGGTAAATCATTCTCCCATAAGCACATCCTTACTTCTCACATATCCATTCATAAAGGAGTGAAACCTTATAACTGTGATATTTGTGGTAAATCATTCTCTCAAAGGACTGGCCTTTCTTATCACAAATCTGTTCATACTGGAGAGAAACCAAATCAGTGTGATATCTGTGGTAAATCATTCTCTCAGAAAAGTAGCCTTACCACTCACAAATACATTCATACAGGAGAGAAACCTCATCAATGTGATGTCTGTGGAATGTCATTCTCTCAAAAAAGTAGCCTTGATTCTCATAAATACATTCATACAGGTGAGAAACCATATCAGTGTGATATTTGTGGAAAATCATTCTCTCAAAAAGGTAACCTTGATTCTCATAAATATATTCATACAGGAGAGAAACCTCATCAATGTGATGTCTGTGGAATGTTATTCTCTCAAAGACGTTACCTTGATTCTCACAAACCCATTCATACAGGAGAGAAACCATATCAATGTGATATTTGTGGTAAATCGTTCTTTCATAAGCGTAGCCTTACTCATCACAAATCCATTCATACTGGAGAGAAACTGTATGAGTGTGATATTTGTGGTATACCACTGTCTTGCTTGCGTTCTTTAACCTCTCATAAAAACATTCATACAGGAGAGAAACCATAGAACTGTAATATCTGCAGTAAATCATTCTAAGTCAGATCTTTTCCTTTTGAACGGCAGTTTTTAACAAAATTTCTAGTGAACTAAACACTTTAAAACTTTGTATACTGGTAGAATGTATCAAAATAAAACATGTTTTTCTCTTGGCTTTCTTGAGAAAACTGTAATTTGTAAGTTTAACGTAGTTTAATTTTTCGAATTTTAACCAATCCTATACCCTCTATTGAGCTAAAATTATTTGCTGCGTCTAAAACTGAGGCAACATCCTGTCACTAACCCTAACCCTAAATTTTAGCCTTTCGTTTTTTTTTTTCTTAATTGTTATCCTTAAATTAATTTAACAATTGAGAAAAAAAATAAAAACGAAAGGCTAAAATTTAGGGTTAGAGTTAGTCTCAGTTTTAGACGCAGCAAATGATTTTAGCTCAATAGAGGTCATAGGATTGGTTAAAATTCGAAAAATTAAACTACATTAAATTTACAAATTACGATTGTCTCAAGAAAGCCAAGAGAAAGAAACGTTTTCTTTTCACACATTCTACCAGTATATGAAGTTTAAAAGTGTTTAATTAACTAGAAATTGTGTTGAAAACTGCCGTTCAAAAGAAAAAGATCAGGTATTTCTCCTGCATCTGTCTTACCAGAAATATATAGCATCAGTGGTGCTTTTCCCTGGCATGAACCCAAACTGCATCTCATCTAAACTGACTCTCTCCCTAATTAGTTGATAATTATTTACTTTGTGTGAAAAAATTATTTACCTTGTTTAAAAAAAAAAATTATTTGATATACAGCCTTTAAATACATACCAAAATTCTTTGAGTGTAGTCCGCCCTTGAGTATAATACGCAGGGGAATTTTTAGGGGGCTGTACCTCTGAAAAACTTAAACCTTGTGTATAATATGCACCCTTTCTCTAACCTGAGTCAAGGAGGTCTACATAACATCCTTGGTTTCTAAAAATGTATATGGTAACGTCCTTTCTTATTATTGTATACATAACATAATGCAAACGTGTAGCTTTTTTGTGTATTTTGTTTGCAGAAAATAAAGAAATAACAGTAATAACGTTTAATAAATGTTGCTTACTGCAAGTTATGGATGATTCTTTTATGACTTCATTACTTTCAGGCTTAGCTTAAGGTATTTTCATGCCGGACATCACAAAATGTGTCTGAATAAACATTGCCGGACAGCAAAGAGAGACTCGGACATTGTTTAGAAAATAATTTTCATTTTTAACCTTGTATATAATCCGCACCTGGGATTTTGATCTTTCAATTTTTTGGGGGGAAATGCGGATTATACTCGAGGATTTACAGTACATGTTTTGCGCATGCGTGCATCTATTAATTTGCATACGTGCACTCGCGCTAGGTAGTCGAAGGATCGACTAGTCACGAGTAGCTAGAGCGATAGTGCGTAGTGGGACCACTTTTCTTAAATAGTAACCGGCGTCGATAACCAGTTGAGTCGTGGGTCACTCTGGTAATTAATATATATATAACAATTATAGGTGGTTTTACGTTTTGCGCAATGATATTTACTACCAGGGTGCCACCAAGCTTATTGAATATGAGAAGGCTGTTTTTCCTGAGATGTATATTAACACGCAGACGTCTATACTTCGTACAAGTTTGCACTGATCTTTTCCTTTTAAACAGCAGATGTCAACACAATTTCTAGTTAACTAAACTCTTTTAAACTCCGTATACTGGTAGAATGTGTTTATAAAATATCATTTTTTCTTGGATTTATTGAGAAAATTCTATAGTTTGTAACATATTTCCACTTTAAAATCGAGCATTTCGGCAATTTTTACCAATCAAATACGTCCATTTGGAGTCAAAACATACCGTGCTGTATGAATATGTCCTCGTTTAAGGAACAGATTGGGTTTATTTACATTTGCGAAGAAAAGAAGATACCCTTCCCCAACCATAACTCTAAACCTAACCCTAAAATAGATTGAAATGCAAAGATCGATACTAGGGTTATAATTATGGGTGACAGTTTCATACGACACCGCTACAGAAAATGGGATTTTTTTCTGGCGGTGTCAAATGAAAATGTCACCCATAATTATAAGCCTAGTATCTTTTTCTCTTCGCAAATGTAAATAAACCCACACTGTTTCTTAAACGAGGGACATATTCATACGGCACAGAATGTTTTCACCTCAATAGACATTATTTATTAGTTGAAATTGCAGAAATTAAAGAGAAAAAAACAACAAATATCTTACAAACCGTAGAATTTTCTGAATTAAACCAAGAGAAAAAGATGTTTTATAAACACATTTCTACCAGTATACGAAATTTAAAAGTGTTTAGTTAACTAGAAATTGTGTTGAAAACTGCTGTTCAAACTGAAAAGACCTACATACTCTGTTGTTGATGGTGAAATTCCAATGAAGGATCCTTGGATTTAGGTTAGAAATTGGCTCTTTCTCTATTGGCAAGTAATTTTGAAAGTCGATATAACGGACTTAACCCGTGTGTCTGTCCTTGTTTGTCCTCTCTGTGTTTAGCCCCTTGTGGGTAATAAAGAAATAAGGGATCTTTTCCTTTTGATAGACAGAATTAAACCCAATTTCTAGTTAACTAAACAACTTGAAACTTCATATACTGGTAGAATGTGTCAAAATAAAACATTATTTTCACTTGGGTTTTTTAATAAATTTGTAATTTGTAACTTTAACGTAGTTTAATTCTTTGAATTTTAACCAATGAATCGCCAGTATTTGAGCTCAAATCATTTGCTGCGTCTAAAAACTCAGACAACTTCCTGTTACTGTTTACGTAAACAGTGCACACACAATGTTTGTTTTTGTCACATTCGTTCCCTTCTCTCACTCAGTCCATCTCTCTCTCTCTCCCTGTATGTCTTTCTTATTCCATCTCTCTATTGTTTTTCTCAGTCAAAGGTCTCTTTCTCTCTTTTAATCCATTTTTTACTAAATGTTTTGGATCTTTTCCTTTTGATAGACAGAATTCAAATTACAAATTTATCAAAAAACCCAAGTGAAAATAATGTTTTCTTTTGACACATTCTACCAGTATACGAAGTTTAAAAGTGTTTAGTTAACTAGAAATTGGGTTGAATTCTGTCTATCAAAAGGAAAAGATCCCTTATTTCTTTATTACCCACAAGGGGCTAAACAGAGAGAGGACAGACACACGTGTTAAGTCCGTTATATCGACCCCAGTGCGTAACTTTCGACCCCGAAAGGATGAAAGGCAAAGTCGACCTCGGCGGAATTTGAACTCAGAACGTAATGGCAGACGAAATATGTATTTCTTTACTACCCACAAGGGGCTAAACACAGAGGGGCAAACAAGGACAGACACAGATTAAGTCGATTACATCGACCCAGTGCGTAACCGGTACTTATTTAATCAACTCTGAAAGGATGAAAAGCAAAGTCGACCTCGGCGGAATTTGAACTCAGAAGATTACGGCAGATGAAATACGGCCACGTGTTTCGCCCAGCGTGCTAACATTTCTGCCAGCTCACCGCCTTGTATAACTAAAACCTGAGTGACCCCTGGCGGTCAGACAAGAAAGCAAAATGAAAATGGGATTTAATGAGAGTAATCTCCCTCGACCTTCTTGAATATTTTAGAAGCTTCCTATAAACTTCCAGGTGACATAGCAGTCAGGGACTTCTGGCTTATCCCTAATATAAAGCAGAACATTCTAATTTTGTGCCACCCTTGCGTTGACTCCTGACTCCTAGACATGCATTGACTCAGGTCACACACATACACACCCGCAAGTGCATGTGTTTGCCTTATTTTGCTTTGAGACGTGGTTGCAAAATATGTTCATCTGATGTTACAAGCTTTTCCTTCAATTAACCTTATATGTCAACGCATTACCTCTGGATCTTGCCTGAGTAGGGTTTCCTCTCCAAAGACCTTCCACTGTTCAGCTCTCTTGAGAATTTCCTACCATTGTCTTATTTTAACATTTCATCAGTGACTGGGAAATATATTTCCTTCACACTCCTTCTCTCACATGGTTACCATCTACTCAATGGCTCCATCGCATATTCACTAGATAACCACCATCATTAGCATTTAATGAACGAACTTATCCCTTCGTTTATCTCTCATCACTGTATCTTAGCATCTAACACCAAGTATTTTGTATATTAAATAATATCAACAAATTATATAACTTCAAAACAAACATTTATTGTAGATCAGTTTGGAGAAATGTGTAACTTTCATCATACATTGATCAAGTGTGAATTCTATGCTGTATCATCAATTGTATAGGCTCATAAGGGACACGTTTGGATAGGGTTGCCAGATTAGAAAATCATATATACGGGATACTTTTAAAATCTCTCTCTATATATATATTTATACATGCCTACACACCCAACATAATATATAAAAGCAGAGAGATAAGTTAAAAAGATAATGCAATTATTTTAACGGGTTATAAGGTCAAAATTATTTAATACAAGCTAAAGAAATAATAAATTCTATTAAAGTGAAATAATTTGAAAATATTTCTTTAATACAGACAACAGAGAAATAAGCAAACAATATCTTGTGTAATGTGTACATATAGGCGTAGGAGTGGCTGTGTGGTAAGTAGCTTGCTTACCAACCACATGGTCCCAGGTTCAGTCTCACTGTGTAGCACTTTGGACAAGTGTCTTCTACTATAGCCTCGGGCCGACCAAAGCCTTGTAAGTGGATTTGGTAGACAGAAACTGAAAGAAGCCCATCGTATATATATGTGTGTGTGTGTATATGTTTGTCCCCCAAACATCACTTTACAATCGATGCTGGTGTGTTTACGTCCACCATAACTTAGCGGTTCAGCAAAAGTGACCGATAGAATAAGTACTAGGCTTACAAAGAATAAGTCCTGGGGTTTATTTGCTCGACTAAAGGCACTGCTCCAGCATGGCCACTGTCAAATAGATAGGTTACCCTATTTTCTTTCATGTATCCATATTTATTATTGAAATATCACTTCCAGTATCGAAATGAAGTTTAATATGTATTCCAATCATTTTTACATGTACAAATTTCCTCATTTGGGAGTCGAATTTTGTTTCTGTTGAGAGCCCTCTAGGATCTTTAATGGTTGATCTTCAGAATTTAGTTCTGCAGTGTGAATTTCTGTATATTCAGTTGTTGTAAGGCCTTTTACCAAAAGAAGACACCTGAATATCTCAGGTGTAAATTCTTTGAGTTTAAAAATATTCACACATTCTGTTAATTGTTCCTCCGTATGTGATAAAATCACCATCCTCTTTTTTCATTATATTCCAAAACACCATCCAAGTGTTAGAGAAGTTTTATCACCGAATATGTTAGACAGTAATTCCATTGTTTCTTTAAAACAAATTTCATTGAGTTTTTTAGGTGATGTGAAATTAAAATAATGTTCATACTCAGATGGGGCTCATTTATGTCATAATAACCTTACTTTTTCTGTGTCTGACCATGTCTTACAATCTTCCTTAAAAATTACCTGCTGTAGTACAATGCAACAGTTATACCGTCCTCTGGGTTATAACTGGATTCATCGAGTCCAAAACGTTGTCTGGCAAAAATGTACTTCCCTCATTTTTGGACTTCTTTGAATAAAGCTCCAATAATTGTTGTTGTTGCTGCCTTTGTCGTTGATTTTGCAACAGTTTTAAAGAAGCTAATTAGTCTTCCATGATTTAACAATTTTGTATCACAAAAATTTGTTAACTGACCTGCAAGAGCTTCGAAACCCTCATCCCCAGATGTTGTAACATAATTGTTCCGTACAATAAATAAGATAACCAGAAAATTGTAACAACATTCTAATGAACTAACAAATCTTTTACGAACCAACATTCAATATTCCTTAGGAAGTAAACCAAGCGACACCTTCCGACTTCACTTGACTCTGAACCGCAAACTCACTCAGATCGTTACTATTTATACTTTACTCGGACCAGTCTATCTCTCACAAGGGGACATGGTAACTCTCATCACAACAGGTGCCATTCTAACCAGATGCCCATCATAAATCCCTGCTTGGTGTCTGGTAAGAACAAGACCATGAAAACCTGCTCTACAGAATGATTTAGCAAAAAATAAGTATGATGATAATCACTTGCATGGGTTGAGCGGGGATGTGCTTGAACCATAGGTAGAGTGGGGCATTAGGCTCTTGAAAAATATTTCCCACTCTACACCCAAAACTGTGACAAACAGCAATAAGCCTCCAGCTAGTGCCAGAATATGTGGGTAGTAGCACAAAGGGTGCAGATCCTGGGATCCCTGAGTGTGTCCAGCAGAGGATAACTGATCATGGCTGGGAACTGGAGTGTAATACATTTGTGTCAAAATAATATATCCTCAAGAAAACAGAGCAAATTAATATAATCAATATTGTTTGAATAAAAAACACAAATCGTAATTAGTGAGTTGATGCAAATGAGGAAAATGTGAAAAATGAATTTATTTTGTAAAAAGTAATACATTTGCTGTATTTTATTCAGCAGGACATCTGTTTTATCATTGATATTGTTATTGATCAATATGAATAAGTATATGTTTAGTTAAGGTAGATTATTGAGAGAATGATTTAGCACAGATTACACAGTCATCAGAATCTTCTCCTGTATGAATATGTTTGTGTTTAGTTTATTATTTCTCTCTATGAAAGAATGACTTGTCCCAGATGTCACAGTGATATGATTTCTCTCCTGTATGAACGTATTTGTGATGAGTTCAATATTGTTCCACAGAGAATGATTTACCTCAGATATCACACCAATAGAGTTTCTATCCTGTATGAATACGTTTATAAGTATACTAGCAGTATCGCCCGGCGTTGCTCGGGTTTGTAAGGGAAATAACTATAAAGTATTTTTAGAGAGTTATAGCCAAAAAATAGGAAAAAAAATGATGGTAAATTTTTTTTGATAGTTAAAAAGGTCGAGTTGCGTCCCCTAGACCATCTGTGGTTTGTGTTTCTGATTGTCGACCCCATGTCGAATTTATCGATCTTTTTCAGAACTGGGGGAACTTTTCAAAATTTTCGCTGCGTTAGTTTTGAATTATGACATTGGGCTATGTGTGTGTCAAGTTTCATCAGAATCGGTTGAAAGCCGTGATCGGGGTGAGGGTACAACCTGACAGACACACAGAAACACACACAGACAAACTGCCGTTTATATATAGAGAGATACAGCATATTCCTGAGAGAATGATTTGCTGCAGACATCACAGTCACATAGTTTCTCTCCAGTATGAGCAGACTTGTAATTAATTAAACATTTTCTTAAACGGAATGATTTACTGCAGATACTACAGTGCTATGGTTTGTCCCCTGTATTAATGCATTTGTGTCCATTTAAGTACCTTTTTTGAGAGAATGATTTACCACAGATATAGCACCGATATGGTTTCTCGTGTGTATGAACGTGTTTGTGATCAGTTAAATATTTTTTTAAACAGAATGACTTATCACAGATATCGCAAGAATATGGTCTCTCTGCTGCGTGAATGTATCTATGAGAGGTTAAACTGCTTCTAGAAGAAAATGATTTACACAGATATATCACAGGGATATGGATTGTCTCCTGTATGTGTGTATTTGTGATAAGCAAGGCGACTTTTTTCAGAGAATGCTACACCACAGATATCACAGTGATATGGTTTCTCTCCTTTATGAACTGATTTGTGATAAGTAAGGCCACTCCTATGAGAGAATGATTTTCCACAGATATTGCAGTGATATGGTTTCTCTCCAGTATGAATAGGTATATGAGAAGTGAGGCTGCATTTCTGAGTGAATGATTTACCGCAAATATCACAGGGATATGGCCTCATTAGTATGAATGAGTTTGTGAGTAGTTAAATAACTTTTTAATGGAAAGGATTTATCACAGATATCACACTGATATGGTTTCTCACCCGTATGAACTGATTTGTGATAAGTAAGGTGACCTTTTTGAGAGAATGATTTACCACAAATATCACATTTATATGGTTTCTCTCCTGTATGAGTGTATTTGTGATAAGTAAGGCCTCTCCTTTGAGTGAATGATTTACCACAAATATCACAGGGATATGGCCTCTCATGAGCATGAGTGAGTTCGTGAGTAGTTAAATGACTTTTTGACGAAAAAGATTTATCACAGATATCACACTGATATGGTTTCTCATCTGTATGAACTGATTTGTGAGTAGTAAGGTTACATTTTTGAGAGAATGATTTACCACAAATATCGCAGTGATGTGGCTTCTCACGTGTATGTGTAAGTTTGTGAGTAGTTAAATGACTTTTTGATGAAAAAGATTTATCACAGATATCACACTGATATGGTTTCTCACCTGTATGAACTGATTTGTGATTAGTAAGGTGACCTTTTTGAGAGAATGATTTACCACAAATATCGCAGTGATGTGGCTTCTCAAGTGTATGTGTAAGTTTGTGATTAGTTAAATGACATTTTGATGAAAAAGATTTATCACAGATATCACACTGATATGGTTTCTCACCCGTATGAACTGATTTGTGATTAGTAAGGTGACCTTTTTGAGAGAATGATTTACCACAAATATCACATTTATATGGTTTCTCTCCTGTATGAGTGTATTTGTGATAAGTAAGGCCTATCATTTGAGTGAATGATTTACCACAAATATCACATTGATATGGTTTCTCTCCAGTATGAGTGTATTTGTGATGAGTGAGGTTACATTTCTGAGTGAATGATTTACCACAAATATCACATCGATATGGTTTCTCTCCTGTATGAATGGATTTGTGAGTAGTTAAATCACTTTTTAATGAAAAGGATTTATCACAGATATCACACCGATACGGTTTCTCATCTGTATGAATGTGTTTGTGAGAATCAAGGGAACTTCTATGAGAGAATGATTTACCACAGATATCACAGTAATATTTCTTTCCACCTGGATCAATACATTTGTGAAGAGTGAGATTTCCCTTATTAGAAAAAGTCTTTTTACAGATATCACATTGGTCTGATAACTTTTCTCTTTCTTTTAACATTTCCAGACCATTCATTATTGTTCTGTAGTATACAGACAGAAAATATATTTCTCCCTTCTTCTTTATATATATCTTCTACAGCAAAGCTGATCTTAAATATCTGAAAATGATACAAACACCTTTCCAGATTTTCTCACATTCAAACACAATGCAAAATACTTTTGTAAATATTCCTGGCAATGAGGAAAACAAATGTTGCTATTAATTCAGAAGAAATATTTCACCGTTACTCACCATAGATATATTATACAAACAGAATTATTATCTATTATTTATAACGGCTGACATTCGTTTTCAAAACATGATCAATATTCATGATGTATCTCACGTAAAACTCCTTTATACGAGTATCTGAAATGACACAGAAACAGTAGAAGATATAGGAAAGACTTAAAAAGCAAAGGTTTAACAATAAAAATTATAACTACATTTTCATAATGATAAACTGTTGCCCGAATAAATTACACTTTAAAATGATACTCATGACACAAGACATTACTTTCGTCTATTATGACCTGAGTCATAAATCTAATACTTTCTCTAGTTTAGTTTCAATGCACCCAAACAAACAAAAGGAAAAGCTGTGTAAATAACGGACAGAGTCAAAACTATTGAAAAGGTTGCAAGACGCAACGAAAATTTTAGGAAAAAGGAAATAAGTAAGAAATAAGAAATTTTACCGATGAGTGTGTTAAATTATAAGGCACAAAAAGAAAATGACTCTCCCCAGACGCAACAGAATATGCTTCAATACACGAATTCATATAAAGAACCTTGCAAACCAAATCAAAAAACGAAATAGAATTAATATCTGTTTCTTTATTACCCACAAGGGGCGAAACACGGACGAAACAAACAAGAACAGACAAACGGATTAAGTCGATCACATTGACCCCAGTGCGTAACTGGTACTTAATTTATCGACCCCGAAAGGATGAAAGGCAAAGTCGACCTCGGCGGAATTTGAACCCAGAACGTAACGGCGGACGAAATTAATATCGATGTCAGACTAGCAACATTGAATACTTTCATTATTGTCTGGAGTTTCGAATTTTCCAGGTTCTTCTGCTTTCACTAAAAATAAAATATGTACGATATCTTACCTGTTATGATAAATAAATCAGTGCTAAAAGTCAATTAACGCAAACCACACCAAAAAAGCCATTCAGCGGGAAACGTAAGTTAAAGAAAGCTCAAAAAATAGACATGGAATATAGACGAAACGAACTGAATATCCGGACGTTGTATATATCGTAATACTATACATTTATCGGATGCTAAAACTAAGTTGGTAAATTCTCAATGTTTTTTATTGGTATAATTACTTTTCAAAAATGTGAGTTATGAGGAAAAATCCAAATGATGACAAAACATACAAAACTGACTGCTTATTTTCATATCTATTGGTACTTTCCCACTATCCTGTTACCGAACCCTTAAATTACAGGGACGAAAAGAAACCAACAGGACTTATCAAAGAGGGACGGAGGGAAAACAAGAAGACTCGTGTGTGTTATTTCTACCTGTATTCGAAAACCATTGTTACTTTGTTTACATTCCTGTAACTTCGTTGTATATATTACGATATATACAACATCCGGATATTCAGTTCGTTTCGTCGACATTCCATGTCTATTTTTTGAGCTTTCTTTCAATTACGTTTCCCGCTGAATGGCTTTTTTGGTGTGGTTTGCGTTAATTGACTTTTAGCACTGATTTATTTATCATAACAGGTAAGATATCGTACATATTTTATTTTTAGTGAAAGCAGAAGAACCTGGAAAATTCGAAACTCCAGACAATAATGAAAGTATTCAATGTTGCTAGTCTGACATCGATATTAATTTCGTCCGCCGTTACGTTCTGGGTTCAAATTCCGCCGAGGTCGACTTTGCCTTTCATCCTTTCGGGGTCGATAAATTAAGTACCAGTTACGCACTGGGTCAATGTGATCGACTTAATCCGTTTGTCTGTTCTTGTTTGTTTCGTCCGTGTTTCGCCCCTTGTGGGTAATAAAGAAACAGATATTAATTCTATTTGGTTTGCAAGGTTCTTTATATGAATTCGTGTATTGAAGCATATTCTGTTGTGTCTGGGGAGAGTCATTTTCTTTTTGTGCCTTATAATTTAACACACTCATCGGTAAAATTTTGCAGTTATTTCTTATTTCGGTTAATATCTAGATCCGCACCCGGTGGAAAAAATGGAAACGCAAATGTATAACAGTTGTAAGGCATCGTATATTGACGGAATAAGACGTAAAAAAAGGGCGCTGACGAACGGGGGTGGGGTGGGGGGGTCGGAAAATTCCCAGGATCAACTGTACAGGATCCACGCCCAGGTGGCAAAAATGGAAAAAAATATGTGTAAGAGGTGTAAGGCATCGTATATTGAAGGAATATGACGAAAAAAAGCGCGCTGACAAACGGGGGGGGGGGAGGGGGCTCGGAAAATTGCCTACGATTTAAAGAAAAATTTACCATCAATTTTCACCATTTAAACGCATTGTTGGCATAAGGGAAGTAACTCTCTAAAAATCTCTATATATAAACGGCAGTTTTTCTGTGTGTCTGTCAGGTTGTACCCTCACCCTGACCACGGCTTTCAACCGATTCTGATGAAACTTGACACACACATAGCCCAATGTCATAATTCAAAACTAACGCAGCGAAAATTTTGAAAAGTTCCCCCAGTTCTGAAAGAAATCGATAAATTCGACATGGGGTCGAGAATTTCAATTTTTTTGCTATTTTCAATATTTTTCAATATTTTTGCTAAAAATGCTTTATAGTTATTTCCCTTACAAACCCGAGCAACGCCGGGCGATACTGCTAGTCTATATATATTTTTTTTTCCGAGCCCCCTCCCCCCCCCCGTTTGTCAGCGCGCTTTTTTTTCGTCATATTCCTTCAATATACGATGCCTTACACCTCTTACACACATTTTTTTCCATTTTTGCCACCTGGGCGTGGATCCTCTACGGTTGATCCTGGGAATTTTCCGACCCCCCACCCCACCCCCGTTCGTCAGCGCCCTTTTTTTCCGTCTTATTACGTCAATATACGATGCCTTACAACTGTTACACATTTGCGTTTCCATGTTTTCCACCGGGTGCGGATCTAGATATTAACCCTTATTTCTTACTTATTTACTTTTTTCCTAAAATTTTCGTTGTAGGATCGACTACTTACGACTAGCTAGCGCGTACCGGGTCCAGTCTTCGCTAGTAGTACCTATGCTTTTGTGTTTTATTTACTTTGTTTTAAAAAGAAAGGCGATCTTACGGTATAAGTACCGGTGTACTTCCGGAAGTACTGGATACATTTCAAAAAGGTGTTTTTTTATATGGGGGGAGGGTTTCTGTTATCTTTAGAAATGTAAACAAAGACACGTGTGTACCTATACCGAAGGATCGCCATTCTGTCCTGTCTCTACTCTTCATACGTCAATTCACAGAACACTTTCTCTAAATTAGTGACCACACCTTCAACATATGTGAGTGCAGTTTGTTTTTATTATTAATAAAGTTAGGAGAGGAAAAGTCATGATGGGTTGGTTCACTAAATTGTAGTTTATATTTATGTTTGATCTGTTACAGAAGTTGTAACAATCATGAACATTACCTAATTTCATTAATAATAGATCTGCTCAGTCAGGGATAACCTAGGGTTAAACATTAGTCACTCATCGTATTATTGTCCAATATCCTATAGTTGAACCCTTTATTGTTTAAACCGGCCATATCAGGCCCAGATATTCTGCATGTTTTATATTCAAACTGGCGGTATCTGGGCCCTCACACCTAACCTACATTGACATTCTAGAAATAAACAATCACATCATTGAAACCTCAAAGCCATAAGATATTGCATGATGAATTCAAAACAATTTGAGTGAAAAAGAATTACATTTAACAGAATAATCTGAACACTAAAGGGATAATGTTTTACATAATATCTGAAGGAAGAGGAACTGAAGTCCGTGTATATGTAGACATTACACAAGGTTGTATCATATATAATTTTAATAACAAAATAAATTTCAAAGACCACACCCTTTTGTTACTAACCCGGCCAAAACCGGCTCTGACTCTGTGGTAAAATGTCTTGTTTTCATAAGTTTTGAATTAAAGTCTTTCACCAAACCTTAGTTACAATTTATGTTCCTAGCACTAGTTGAATGATAACTAAGTTAGTTTACTAAATTCTTTATTATATTTAAAATAATTGAAAGAAACACACTGAATCTCAAAAGAAATATGGTAACAAAAGGGTTACCATATTATAAATTACCATAAATAAATTTCAAAGACAAATTAAAGGATTTTATCCACAGTTTATCATTATGAAGATGTAGTTATATTTTTTTTATAATTGAATCTCTGCTTTTTAAGTCTTTCCTATATCTTCTTCTGTTTCTGTGTCATTTCAGGAGGTGAAATGTTAGTGATACTTCATGAATATTGATCATCTAATGGAAGATGTTATAAATATTTGACATAACTCTGTTTATATGATTTGTCTATGGTGGAAAACTGAAATATTTCTTCTGAATTAATGGCAACATTTGTTTCCATCATTGCCTGGAATATTTGGTAAAGTATTTCACATTCTGTTCGGACTGAGAGATATCTGCAAAGGTGTTTGTATCATCTTCAGATATTGATGGAGATCGGAACTGCTGGAAATATAAGCAATAGAAATATATAAAAAAGGAAGCAAAATTATATTTTGTGCTTGTATACTATAGAACAATAATGAATCCTCAAGAGATGACAAAAGAAAGAGAAAAATTATCATACCAATGTGATATCTGTAAAAAGACTTATTCTAATAAGAGAAATCTCACTGTTCACAAATTCATTCATGCAGGGGGGAAGCCATATCACTGTGATGTCTGTGGTAAATCATTCTCTGATAAAAGTCACCTTACTAAACACAATTACATTCATACAAGAGCGAAACGGTATCACTGTGATATTTGTGGAAAGTCATTCTTTCAGAAGGTTCACCTTACTTCTCACAAATACAGTCATACAGGTGAGAAACCATATCAATGTGACATTTGTGGTAAATCATTCTCTCATAAAAGTAGCCTTACTCAACACAAATCCATTCATACAGAAGAGAAACCTTATCAGTGTGATATTTGTGGTAAATCATTCTCTCATAAGATTAGCCTTACTTGTCACAAATCCACTCATACAGGAGAGAAACCATATCAGTGTGATATTTGTGGTAAATCATTCTCTGGTAAAAGTAACCTTACGAAACACAAATCCATTCATACAGGTGAGAAACCATATTACTGTGATATTTGTGGTAAATCATTCTCCTTTAAGCATAGCCTTACTTATCACAAAGTCAGTCATACAGGGGAGAAACCACATCCCTGTGATATATGTGGAAAATCATTCTCTCAGAAAATTCACCTGACTTCTCACAAATACATTCATACAGGAGAGAAACCATATGAATGTGATATTTGTGGTAAATCATTCTCCCATAAGCACAGCCTTACTTATCACATATCCATTCATACAGGAGAGAAACCTTATCACTGTGATATCTGTGGAAAATCATTCTCTCAGAAAATTCACCTGACTTCTCACAAATACATTCATACAGGAGAGAAACCTTATCAATGTGATATTTGTGGTAAATCATTTTCTCAAAAGCATAGACTTACTTATCACAAATCCGTTCATACAGGAGAGAAACCATATCCCTGTGATATCTGTGGTAAATCTTTTTCATTAAAACGTAATTTAACGACTCACAAATTCATTCATACAGGTGAGAAACCATATCAGTGTGATATTTGTGGTAAATCATTCTCTCAAAAAAGTCACCTTTCTTCTCACACATCCATTCATACAGAAGAGAAACCAAATGACTGTGATATTTGTGGTAAATCATTCTCTCAGAAGAGAGGCCTTACTAAACACAAATACATTCATACAGGAGAGAAACCTCATCAATGTGATGTCTGTGGAATGTCATTCTCTGAAAGACGTTACCTTGATTCTCACAAACACATTCATACAGGAGAGAAACCCTAGCACTTTAATATCTGCAGTAAATCATTCAAAGTCTATTCATAAAGGAGACAAACCATATAACTGTGATATCTGTGGTAAATCATTCTCTTGGGAATGTGCTATATATACTCATAAATGTATTTATGCAAGAGAGAAGCCCTATCACTATGATAACTATGCTAAATCATTCTCTGTGGAACAATATTTAGCTAATCTTAAATTCATTCATACAGGAAAGAAACCATAGCACTGTCATTCTTTTACCATGTGGGTTAACTCAACATGAATACATTCATACAGGAGAAAAACCGTAACGCTGTGACATCAGTGATTAATCATTCTCTCGTAATTACTTAACTAAACACAAACATATTCATAGAGGATAAGATTCTTATGACTGTGTAATCTGTGCTAAATCATTCTCTCAATAATCTACCTTAACTAAACATATTCTTATTCATATTGATCAATAAAAATAACTGGCATAAAATAGATGTCTTTTCTTTCTTTTACTTGGTTCAGTCATTTGACTGTGGCCATGCTGGAGCACCGCCTTTAGTCGAGCATATCGACCCCAGGACTTATTCTTTGTAAGCCTAGTACTTATTCTATCTGTCTCTTTTGCCGAACTGCTAAGTTACAGGGACATAAACACACCAGCATCGGTTGTCAAGCGATGTTGCGGGGACAAACAAAGGCACACAATCGTACACACACATGTGGCACGTAAAAAGCACCATCTGATCGTTGCCGTTTGCCAGCCTCGTCTGGTACCTGTGTAGGTGGCACGTAAAAAGCACCCACTACACTCATGGAGTGGTTGGCGTTAGGAAGGGCATCCAGCTGTAGAAACACTGCCAGATCCGACTGGAGCCTGGTGCAGCCTCCTGGCTTCCCAGACTCTGGTTGAACCGTCCAACCCATGCTAGCATGGAAAACGGACGTTAAACGATGATGATGATATATACGACGGGCTTCTTTTCAGTTTCCGTCTACCAAATCCACTCACAAGGCTTTGGTCGGTCCGAAGCTATAGTAGAAGACACTTGCCCAAGGCGCCACACAATGGGACTGAACCCGGGACCATTTGGTTGGTAAGCAAGCTACTTACCATACAGCCACTCCTATGCCTGGTGAAATAAAATACAGCAATTGTATTACTTTTTATTGAATAAATTAATTGTTTCCATTTTCCTCATTTGCTTCAACTCATTAATTATGATGTGTGTTTTCCATTCAAATAATATTGATTAAATTAATTTGTTCTATTTTCTTGTGGATGTGTCATTATCACACCAATATATGACATTCCAGTTCCCAATTACGATCGGTTGTGTCCTCCTGGACATGTTTTGAGTCTCAGGATTTGCAGTATTTGTGATAGCAACCCACATATTCTAGAACAAACTGGAGGCCTACTGCTTTTGTCATAGTGATTGGTGTAGAGTGGATGATACAGCCTACTTATTTTTTGCTAAATCATTCTGTAGATCCGGTTTTCATGGTCTTGTTCTTACCAGACACCAAGCAGGGATTTATGATAGGCATCTTGGTTAGAATGGCACCTGTTGTGATGAGAGTAGACTGGTCCGAGTAAAGTATACTCCCACCGCCAATCTCTGGGGCCCCTTCCATCTGTCCTTCTGCAACGGCGCTTGCGGTGGTTTGGACATGCATGTAGGCATCCGGTGGGTGAACTGAGCCGTGATGTCCTCCCAACTCCACTTCCCAACCGGTGGAAACGCATGGGCGGGCAGCTGAGGACCTGGGTTACGACAATCAAGGAGGACCTCTCTGTGCTCACGGGTCCAGAGGTGGTCTGCCTGCGCCGATGGAACCGTGACTGGCTTGCTATCTCCAGTGAACTGGTGCAGGACCATCGTGCGGGGGCTGCCATGGTTTGAGATGCCTCGAGGGTGGTAGAATAAGCCGACTCAACCCGACTGGGGTGAATGTCGCCACAAGTATAAGTAAGTAGAAGAGGGTGCCATGAAATCGGTCTTTCTGTTTATCAGGTAACCCTGGCTGAGGGGCATAAGCCAAGATTATGGTTGCTAACCCATGTTGCAACACTAATCTAAGCTTAAGTATTCTATCACAGACTCTGACTACCTTGATTACCTTATCAACCCATTCTCTCTGCAAGAAGTATATCCATGCCCTCAACTCCATCAGTATTCCCTACCCAGAAAATCTTATACCTACGTTCTTTGCTTGTGAGGAACCTAGTAGAACTTCCTCTCCACCTTACTTCTTGGAAGCAGCACAAATCTACATGGCTCCATTCAAGAATCTCAACAATCTCACCAGACCTATCTTTCAATGTGCCAATTCTGAGGTTGTGGAAGGTGTGGGCCTGCAAGACCCTGAGGTGGGGGACAGCAGCATCAGGTACCTGAAAAGAAAGCTTGAATTTGACAGAACTCATAAACATACAATAGCCTTCAACCTGCACACACTACACCATTATTTTGTGCACTAAATTATCACTGCATTCCACAGGAGGTAAACACTAAGTATGGATGGGGGAGCATCTAAGCCATTGGAGGTGTTCAGGGGAAAGGCATCCAATGGGGGTCAGAACATAGGGACTTCCAGTATAGGTGATGGGGGTGGGATGGGCGGACACACCACGAAATGGCAAACACTCTGGCTGCTGGTGCAAAAGAATAACAACAACAATGATAATAATAATGAGATAGAACTGGACATTCGCATTCTTAACTAGAGCTGTAAGCAACCGTATTCGGTTAGCCAAACTGTGTCAAAATTAGATAAATTATATTTGGTGTTGCTACATGATTTTACTTCACGAATGCTTTTTAGCAATTGCCATTTGGTGCATGAGAGAGTTCGATGAAGCTGCCCTCATCTGCACCTCCTGCCGTGAAGTTGGTTCATCTAGGACACCTGACAGGAAGAGATCCAGTTTTATTTTAAAGACATCTGCATCCACCCCATGCAGGTCTCTCAGGTCCTTCGAGAGGATATTGAAGAGCTGTGAACCTCTGAAGCCCAGGCTATCACAGTATCTTGTCCTATATCTTGATGGCAAATTTGGAGTCCTTGGCACTATGCAGTGGCTCCCAGTTCTAGTATTTGTGTAACACTCGATGCCAAAGTTTGGGACAAGTCCTTCTAGGATCTTCCAGATGTATATTATGGCATATCTTTCTCGCCTACGCTCTAAGGAATAGTCTTAATCTCTTGAGTCTTTCCCAATAGCCCATATGCTGCACAGAGGCTATCTTCTTTGTGTAGCTTCGTTGGATTGCCTCAAGTTCTGTGATTAATTTGACACTGGATGGTTGTCCAGCGATGTTAGTGTGACAAACACAGACACATAAGCACACACACAAACATACATATACACATATATACGACGGGCTTCTTTCCATGCTTCCTCAGATTCGCCAACACTACACCTGATTTTCTCCCCTCCATACACACGCAAGCATGTATCTGACTCATACACTGTTCACTTTCCAGTCATTTGTACATTACTGCATATACTTTATACACACTTTTGACAAGTTGTGGTGCACCTGAGCACTGTATACAGTAATTTCATTATTATTATTCTAAAAGTCGTGAACACAACCTAATTTCATTAATAGACCTGTTCAGCCAGGGATGATTCCGGGCTAAACAACAGTGACTTATCACATTTCTGAAGATAGTAGGAAGTTATTGTCCAATATTTTGTAGTTTAACATTTTACATAATATCTGAAGGTAAAGGAACGGAAGTCTGTGTATAGAGACTAATTATTCGGGTTAAGGTTTATATAAACAGTTTATTATTATGAAAATGTAGTAATATTTTTTATAGTTGAATCTCTGCTTTTCAAGTCTTTCCTGTATCTTCTACTGTTTCTGTGTCATTTCAGAATATGAGATGTTAGTGGTATAAAGGAGTTTTTACATCAGATACATCATGAATATTGATCATCCTTTGAAGACTAATGGAAGATATTATAAATAATATATATAACCCTGTTTCTATTACAAATCTATGGTGAATAACTGTGAAATATTTCTTTGGAATTAATACGAACGTTTGTTTTCTTCATTGCCAGTATTTTACATTCTGTTTGAATTTGGAAAAATCTGTGAAGGTCTTTGTATTATCTTCAGATATTCGAGAAGATCAGATTTGCTGTAAATATAGCAGTAGAAGTATTTGAATCAACAAAGACATTTATAAAGAAGAAAAGAAAAATATATTTTGGGGTCGTATACTGCAGAAGAATAATGAATCCACCGGAGATGACAAGAGAAAGAGAAAAATTATCAGACCAATGTGATATCTGTAAAAAGACTTTTTCTAATACAGCGAATCTCACTGTTCACAAGTGTATTGATCCAAGTGGAAAGCAATTTCACTGTGATATCTGTGGCAGATCATTCTCTAAGAAAGATCATCTTACTCATCACAAATACATTCATACAGGAGAGAAACCATATCAGTGTAGTATTTGTGGTAAATCATTCTCTCAAAAGACTAGCCTTACTTATCACAAATACATTCATACAGGAGAGAAACCGCATCACTGTGACATCTGTGGTAAATCATTCTCCCAAAAAAGTCACCTTGATTCTCACAAATACATTCATACAGGAGAGAAACCATATCAGTGTGGTATTTGTGGTAAATCATTCTCTCAAAAGACTAGCCTTACTTATCACAAATACATTCACACAGGAGAGAAACCATATCAGTGTGGTATTTGTGGTAAATCATTCTCTCAAAAGACTAGCCTTACTTCTCACAAATACATTCATACAGGAGAGAAACCACATCACTGTGATATTTGTAATAAATCCTTTTCAATAAGAAGTTCTTTAACTAAACACAAACTTATTCATGCTCATGAGAAGCCATTTCATTGTGATATTTGTGGTAAATCATTCACTCACAAATGTAACCTTACTTCTCACAAATATATTCACACAGGAGAGAAACCATATCAGTGTGATATCTGTAATAAATCTTTTTCATTAAAAAGTTATTTAGCCACTCACAAACTAACACATACAGGTGAGAAGCCATATCACTGCGATATTTGTGGTAAATCATTCTCTCAAAAAGGTAGCCTTATTTCTCACAAATCCATTCATACAAGAGAGAAACCATATCACTGCAATATCTGTGGTAAATCCTTTGTAGTGAGAAGTAATTTAACTGCTCATGAACTTACTCACACTAATGAAAGGCCATATCAGTGTGATATCTGTGGTAAATCATTCTCTCATAAAAGTAATTTTAATAGACACAAATACATTCATACAGGAGAGAAACAATATCACTGCAATATATGTGGTAAATCCTTTGTATTAAGAAGTTATTTAACTGCTCATGAATGTACTCACACTGATGAGAGGGCATATCTGTGGTAAATCATTCTCTGGAAAAAGTAACCTTACTAGACACAAATACATTCATACAGGAGAGAAATCATAGCACTGTGATATCTGCAGTAAATCATTCTAAGTCTATTCATAAAGGAGACAAACTATGTCACTGTGATATCTGTGGTAAATCATTCTCTTGGGAATGTGCTATATATACTCATAAATGTATTCATACAAGAGAGAAGCCCTTTCACTGTAAGAGGTGTGGCAAATCATTGTCTGTAGAACAATATTTAACTAATCACAAATACATTCATACAGGAGAGAAAGCACTGTAATATCTGCAGTAAATCATTCTGCGTGAGAAAATATTTTTATCACAAATCCACTTAGATTGGGGAGATATTGTATCACTGTGATCATCATCATCATCGTTTAGCGTCCACTTTCCATGCTAGCATGGGTTGGACGGTTCAACTGGGGTGTGGGAAGCCAGAAGGCTGCACCAGGCTCCAGTCTGATCTGGCAGTGTTTCTACAGCTGGATGCCCTTCTTAACGCCAACCACTCCGTGATTGTAGTGGGTACTTTTTACGTGCCACCGGCAAAGGTGCCAGACGGAACTGGCAAACGGCCACGTTCGGATGGTTCACTTATGTGCCACCGGCCTTGGTATCACAGCTACAAATTCCATTGATGTTGATCGATTATGACTTTGATTTTTGGTTTTGATATCTGTAGTAAATCATTCTCTTAGGATTATGTTGTTTAACTAATTTTAAATGCATTCATACAGGAGAGAAGACATATTGCTGTGTTATCTGTGCAAAATCATTCTCTTAACGTAATTTAACTAAACCTGATTTATTCATATTGATCAATAACAATGCCAGTGATAAAATGGGGAATAAAATACAGCAATTGTATTACTTTTTTTGAGAGAAATAAATTTTTTACATTTTCCTCATTTGCATCAACTCATTAATTATGATGTGTGTGGTTTTCATTCAAACAATTTTAATTACATTAATTTGCTGTTTTCTTGTGGATATATTATTCCGACACCATTGTATCACATTCCAGTTCCCAACGATGATCAGTTGTTCTCTGCTGGACATGCTTAGGCTATCCCACGATCTGCAGCCTATAATCTAATGAAAATATGTGTCCATATCTTGTACTGGGTACACTACATGGAGTTTCTCCTGACATCTTTTCTACATGCCGAGCAGGGCCATCTCTCTGACAAGATCTGTCTTTGGTCTTTGCTAAATTTACTGTATAGTTTTTCAATCCAGATTTTGCTTCCATACCTAAAATTTGGGATCTTTTCCTTTTGAACGGTGCTTTTCAACACAATTTCTAGTTAACTAAACACTTTTAAACTTCGTATACTATTAGAATGTGTTTATAAAACATCATTATTTCTTGGCTTTATTGAGAAAATTCTATAGTTTGTAAGATATTTCGTCTGAAAATTCGAGTATTTTGGCAATTTTAACTGATCGCTGACCCCCATTTAGGTAAATAACATTCTGTGCATAATGAATATGTCCCTCCTTTAAGAAACAGATTGGGTTTATTTACATTTGTGAAGAAAAAAAGATACCATTCCCCCACCCCGAACCCTAAATCTAAAAGAGATTGAAATGCAATAGATCGATACTAGGGCCATAATTATGGATGACAATTTCATACGACACCGCTACAGAAAGTGGGATTTTTTTCTAGCGGTGTCAAATGAAAATGTCACCCATAATTACGGCCCTAGTATCGATCTATTGCATTTCAATCTATTTTAGAGTTAGAGTTAGGGGAGTGGGAAGGGTATCTTTTTTTCTTCACAAATGTAAATAAACCCAATCTGTTTCTTAAAGGAGGGACATATTCATACAGCACGGAATATTTACCTAAATAGACTCCAGCGATTGGTTAAAATTGCCAAAATACTCGAATTTTCAGACGAAATATCTTACAAACTATAGAATTTTCTCAATAAAGCCAAGAAAAATGATGTTTTATAAACACATTCTTCCAGTATACAAAGTTTAAAAGTGTTTAGTTAACTAGAAATTATGTTACAAAGTGCCGTTCAAAAGGAAAAGATCCGAAATTTGTTCTCTAATTTTGGTAGGGATTCAGCAATAATAACAAGGTCATCAGCTTGGAAGAGATCCCAAGGGCAGCCAATCTTACCAACCACTCATCTCTCCCTAGCTTCTCTATTTCTCACCAAATAATGGAGTAGGGGACTCTGTCAAAAGCTTTTTCCATGTCAACAAAATCCAAATGCAAAGATATATCTTTGACCAAGTACTTCTGCTTTTGCCTCACCAGGAAGATAGCATTGCTGGTGCTTCTACTTGATACAATTCTACACCTTGATCCATGGAACTTATATTGATATTTGAGGAGACCTATTGAGTCAAGTACATTAACATCAAAAAATCAATTGAAATTGTAGTTGTGATACCTGTGCCGGTGGCAAGTAAAAAGCACCATCCGAACATGACTGATGCCAGCACCACCTTGACTGGCTTCCTTGCTGGTAAAAAGCATCAACCGATCATAGCCGTTGCCAGCCTTGCCTGGCACCTGTGCTGGTGGCATGTAAAATGCACCCACTACACTCACGGAGTGGTTGGCATTAGGAAGGAATTTAAGATTGGCTGCCCTTGGGATCTCTTCCAAGCTGATGACCTTGTTCTTATTGCTGAATCCCTACCACAATTAGAGAACAAATTTCAGGTATGGAAGCAAGATCTGGATTGAAAAACCATACAGTAAATTTAGCAAAGACCAAAGACAGATCCTGTCAGGGAGATGGCCCTGCTCGGCATGGAGAAAAGGGCATCAGACTGGGCCTGGTGCAGCCTTCTGGCTTCCCAGACCCCAGTCGAACCATCCAACCCATGCTAGCATGGAAAACGGACACTGAACGATGATGATGCTGTGAATGTGAGATAAAGAGTTGGCACAAAAGAACTACCATTTGAGCCTTATCGATGCCAGTGCCATCTGGCTGCCCCCCCTTCCGTGCCAGTCACACTGGAAAAACACCCACTACACTCTTGTTGTTAAGCAACAAGACAGGTAAGGGAAATAAAAAATCTTTGGTCGTCTTGTTGCAGTCGAGGGCGCTTTCCATTGACGCCTGACACCACTGGGAGGTGGCCCTTGAAGTCAGTGGAAATGGAGATCTCCAGGTCCAAATTCTTGGACAGCCCCGCTACACTCTCGGAGTGGTTGGCATTAGGAAGGGCACCCAGCTGTAGAAACTCTGCCAGATCAGATTGGAGCCTGGTGCAGCCCTCAGTCAAAATCGTCCAACCCATGCCAGTATGGAAAGTGGATGTTAAATGATGATGATGAACCATTTACATTTTTACAATAGATATTTATAGGGAAGTCCCATGTTGAATAATTCTAACCAATTGCATTGTAAACTACAGCAATTTTAGAACGGGACAACATTGCATAGTGCCAAAGATCCCGGCAATGACATCATGCTTCAGGACCAGCTTCTGCAACAGGCTGGGTTTCAAGGGCCCACAGCTTTTTAATATTCTCCCAAAGAGTCTGAGGAACTTGCACAAGGTAGATGTAGTGATTTTTAAATCAAAGCTGGACATCTTCCTGTCGAGAGTCCCAGATGAACCTACCTCACGGCAAGAGGTGCAAATGAGAGTAGCTATATCAAACTCCATTCTTCACCAAGTGCCACACATTAGAGGAAGTTCTTCGTAATAACATTCTAGTACAAAACGGCGGTGCATCAGCATGGCCGCAGCTCTGAGCTGAAACAAGAAAAAAAAAAAATTGGTACCAAACAGATAATCAACATATTTAACAATGAAGACATTGCATGCTTTCACTTGAAATGTGACATATCCCCACATTTTGCCTATGAAATTTAATTTGTCACCCGTCATGCTACAAAGAAATTTTGCTGTTTTTCTCAACATAGGCGCAGGAGTGGCTGTGTGGAAAGTAGCTTGCTTATGAACCATAAGGTTCCGGGTTCAGCCCCACTGCATGGCATCTTGGTCAAGTGTCTTCTACTATAGCCTTGGCTTGACCAAAGCCTTGTGAGCGGATTTGGTAGACGGAAACTGAAAGAAGCCCGTCATATATATATATATATGTGTGTTTGTGTTTGTCCCCCTAGCATTGCTTGACAACCGATGCTGGTGTGTTTATGTCCCCGTCACTTAGTGGTTCGGCAAAAGAGACCGATATCATAAGTACTGGGCTTACAAAAGAATAAGTCCTGGGGTCGATTTGCTCGATTAAAGGCAGTGCTCCAGTCAAATGACTGAAAGAAGTAAAAGAGTATAGGCATAGGAGTGGCTGTGTGGTAAGTTTCTTGCTTCTGAACCATAAGGTTCCAGGTTCAGTCCCACTACGTGGCACCTTGGGCAAGTGTTTTCTACTATAGCCTCGGACCGACTGAAACCTTGTAAGTGGATTTGGTAGACAAAAACTGAAAGAAGCCCATCATATATATGTATATATATATGTGTGTGTGTGTGTGTGTGTAAGTTTGTATGTCTATATTTCTCCCCCCAACATCGCTTGACAATTGAAGCTGGTGCGTTTATGTCTCTGTAACTTAGCGGTTCGGCAAAAGTGACTGATAGAATAAGTATTGGGCTTACAAAGAATAAGTCCTGGTGTTTATTTGCTTGACTAAAGGTGGTGCTCCACCATGGCCACTGTCAAATGACTGAAACATGTAGAAGAGATAGGTTTCCCTATTTTCTTCCATATACAGTCAACTCTCGCTACTTTGCCACCCTGTGGGACTGAGCCAGAGTGGCATAGTACCGAGGGTCTGTTATCTAAACACTACATAACCAAAAATTTACTGAACATACGAATAAAAATTCATAGGGTAGGAAGTAAGGCCAATAAGAAGTTCAATGCAATGGTAAAAAGAAGACATCCATGTTTATTAAGTTCAAATTGCTTTTAGTTAATCCTGAAGCTCTCAAAAATTGTCGGCTGACTCATCTACTTTCGGCGGTTTTCATTCATTTCATTGTCTAGCCTATCATACGCCTGCATGACCCTGGGTTCTCCGCTGCTCTTCTGCTGCATAAACTTTCGGATAGTGCTCCATGCTCTCTGGGCATCTGCAAAACTGGCATAGTAGGGAGAGTTCACTGTATCCATATTTATTATTGAAATATCACTTCCAATGTCTAACTGAAGTTTAATATGTATTCCAATCATTTTTACGTGTACGAATTTTGTTTCTGTTCAGAGCCCTCTAGGATCTTTAATGGTTAATCTTCAGAATTTAGTTCTGCAGTGTGAATTTCTGTATATTCAGTGTTGTAAGGCCTTGTACCAAAAGAAGACACCTGAATATTTTAGGTGTAAATTCTTTGAGTTTAAAAATATTCACACATTCTGTTAATTGTTCCTGCGTATGTGATAAAATCACCATCCTCTTTTTTCATTATATTCCAAAACACCATCCAAGTGTTAGAGAAGTTTTATCACCGAATATGTTAGACAGTAATTCTATTGTTTCTTTAAAACAAATTTCATTGAGTTTTTTCGGGTAATATGAAATTAAAATAATGTTCATACTCAGATGGGGCTCATTTATGTCATAATAACCTTACTTTTTCTGTGTCTGACCATGTCTTACAATCATCCTTAAAAATTAGCTGCTGTAGTACAATGCAACAGTTATACCATCCTCTGGGTTATAACTGGATTCATCGAGTCCAAAACGTCATCTGGCAAAAATGTACTTCCCTCATTTTTGGACTTCTTTGAATAAAGCTCCAATAATTGTTGTTGTTGCTGCCTTTGTCGATTTTTCAACAGTTTTAAAGAAGCTAATTAGTCTTCCATGATTTAACAATTTTGTATCACAAAAATTTGTTAACTGACCTGCAAGAGCTTCGAAACCCTCATCGCCAGATGTTGTAACATAATTGTTCCGTACAATAAATAAGATAACCAGAAAATTGTAACAACAATCTAATGAACTAACAAATCTTTTAAGAACCAACATTCAATATTACTTAGGAAGTAAACCAAGTGACACCTTCCGACTTCAATTGACTCTGAACCGCAAACCCACTCAGATCGTTACTATTTATACTTTACTCGAACCAGTCTATCTCTCACAAGGGGACATGGTAACTCTCATCACAACAGGTGCCATTCTAACCAGATGCCCATCATAAATCCATGCTTGGTGTCTGGTAAGAACAAGACCATGAAAACCTGCTCTACAGAAGGATTTAGCAAAAAATAAGTATGATGATAATCACTTGCATGGGTTGAGCGGGGATGTGCTTGAACCATAGGTAGAGTGGGGCATTAGGCTTTTGAAAAATATTTCCCACTCTACACCCAAAACTGTGACAAACAGCAATAAGCCTCCAGCTAGTGCCAGAATATGTGGGCAGTAGCACAAAGGGTGCAGATCCTGGGATCCCTGAGTGTGTCCAGCAGAGGATAACTGATCACGGCTGGGAACTGGAGTGTAATACATTTGTGTCAAAATAATATATCCACAAGAAAACAGAGCAAATTAATATAATCAATATTGTTTGAATAAAAAACACAAATCGTAATTAGTGAGTTGATGCAAATGAGGAAAATGTGAAAAATGAATTTATTTTGTAAAAAGTAATACATTTGCTGTATTTTATTCAGCAGGACATCTGTTTTATCATTGATATTGTTATTGATCAATATGAATAAGTATATGTTTAGTTAAGGTAGATTATTGAGAGAATGATTTAGCACAGATTACACAGTCATAAGAATCTTCTCCTGTATGAATATGCTTGTGTTTAGTTTATTATTTCTCTCTATGAAAGAATGACTTGTCACAGATGTCACAGTGATATGATTTCTCTCCTGTATGAATGGATTTGTGATGAGTTCAATATTGTTCCACAGAGAATGATTTACCTCAGATATCACAGCAATAGAGTTTCTCTCCTGTATGAATACGTTTATAAGTATATACTGCATATTCCTGAGAGAATGATTTGCTGCAGACATCACAGTCACATAGTTTCTCTCCAGTATGAGCAGACTTGTAATTAATTAAATATTTTCTTAAATGGAATGATTTGCCTGCAGATACTACAGTGCTATGGTTTGTCCCCTGTATTAATGCATTTGTGTCTATTTAAGTACCTCTTCTGAGAGAATGATTTACCACAGATATAGCACTGATATGGTTTCTCACCTGTATGAACTGATTTGTGAGAATCAAGGTAACTTTTTTGAGAGAATGATTTACCACAAATATCGCAGTGATGTGGTTTCTCTCCTGTATGTATGGCTTTGTGTTTAGTAAGGTTATATTTTTTAGGGAATGATTTACCACAGATATCACAGTGATATGGTTTCTCTCCAGTATGAACGACTTTGTGATAAGAAAGGGCAGTCTTTTGAGAGAATGATTTACCACAAATATCACATTGATATGGTTTCTCTCCTGTATGAGTGTATTTGTGATGAGTGAGGCAATATTTCTGAGTGAATGATTTACCACAAATATCACATTGATATGGTTTCTCTCCAGTATGAGTGTATTTGTGATGAGTGAGGCAATATTTCTGAGTGAATGATTTACCACAAATATCACATTGATATGGTTTCTCTCCAGTATGAGTGTATTTGTGATGAGTGAGGCTATATTTCTGAGTGAATGATTTACCACAAATATCACATCGATATGGTTTCTCTCCTGTATGAATGGATTTGTGAGTAGTGAAATAACTTTTTAATGAAAAGGATTTATCACAGATATCACACTGATATGGTTTCTCACCTGTGTGAATATATTTGTGAGAATTAAGGCTACTTTTTTGAGAGAATGATTTACCACAAATATCACACTGATGTGGTTTCTCTCCTGTATGAATGGATTTGTGTTTAGTAAGGTTATATTTTTTAGAGAATGATTTACCACAGATATCACAGTGATGTGGTTTCTCTCCAGTATGAGTGTATTTGTGATGAGTAAGGTGACTTTTTCGAGAGAATGATTTACCACAAATATCACAGTAATATTTCTTTCCCCTGGATCAATACATTTGTGAACAGTGAGATTTCCCTTATTAGAAAAAGTCTTTTTACAGATATCACATTGGTCTGATAACTTTTCTCTTTCTTTTAACATCTCCAGACTATTCATTATTGTTCTATAGTATACAGACAGAAAATATATTTTCCCCTTCTTCTTTATATATATCTTCTACAGCAAATCTGATCTTGAATATCTGAAAATGATACAAACACCTTTCCAGATTTTCTCACATTCAAACACAATGCAAAATACTTTTGTAAATATTCCTGGCAACGAGGAAAACAAATGTTGCTATTAATTCAGAACAAATATTTCACCGTTATTCACCAGAGATATATTATTTATAACGGCTGACATTCGTTTTCAAAACATGATCAATATTCATGATGTATCTCACGTAAAACTCCTTTATACGAGTATCTGAAATGACACAGAAACAGTAGAAGATATAGGAAAGACTTAAAAAGCAAAGGTTTAACAATAAAAATTATAACTACATTTTCATAATGATAAACTGTGGATATAAACTTTTACCCGAATAAATTACACTTTAAAATGATACTCATGACACAAGACATTACTTTCGTCTATAATGACCTGAGTCACAAATCTAATACTTTCTCTAGTTTAGTTTCAATGCACCCAAACAAACAAAAGGAAAAGCAGTGTAAATAAGGGACAGAGTCAAAACTATTGAAAAGGTTGCAAGACGCAACGAAAATTTTAGGAAAAAAGGAAATAAGTAAGAAATAACTGCAAAATTTTACCGATGAGTGTGCTAAATTATAAGGCATCAACCACAGTGAAAATTTTGTTGATCCGACAAATGCGTCGGTGCACACACAGACGATAGAGAGATTGTGGGAGTCAGTTAAGAGATCAGTTGTTCGCCCAGGCATTCGTGCCTGTTACTTAAAGCAATACCTCTCCAAGTTCCTATTTATGGAAAGCATCAAACCTGCTGCCAAGAGAATACACGTATTCTTATTGGCAGCAGCAAGTCTTTATCCTGGCCCAAGATAATTTTTTCCTCCAACCCATCTCATTTCTTTATCATCAATGTCGATGGACCACTCAAAGAGGTATGTATACATTATCATTTTCGTAACATAATTTCTGTAGTATTTCAAGATGTTTCTGACACGTATTTTGATTCATATGGCGGAGATCCAACATTTCTTCACTTTTTCCAGAATTTCTTCTCTTTTTTTTTTTTTTGCGAAATATGTACAAAAATACGGAGTTTATGATTCATGTGTGAGTGTGTGTTCTTGATACTCGTTTAGAACACGTAGTTTTACACCAATTACACTATTTTTTCTTAGTTTAAAGGCCGTGGACTGAAGATGTGAAATTTCCGAAGCCTCTCCCTCACCCCCCTTTCGCGAGCGCGCATTTTTAAAATCATATTCGTTTAGAGCAAGTTGTTTTACACCTATTACGCTATTTTTGTTTTTGGGCCCGGGTCAGACGCTTTCGGAAATTCCCGATGTAAATTTTCCGAGGCCTCTCCCCCACCCCTCTTTCGCGAGTGCGCATTTTTTTTGTCATATTCGTTTAGAGCAAGTTGTTTTACACATATTACACTATTTTTTTTTTGTTTTGGTGCCCGGGTCAGCCCCTCAGACGCTTTCGGAAATTCTCGATGTGAATTTTCCGAGGCATCTCCCCCACTCCCCTTTCGCGTGCGCGCATTTTTTTTTCATATTCGTTCATATTTTTTTCTTGTGTCTTTGAATGGTGTAACGCTTTAGTTTAACCGTTAATTCTATTCGCCAATAAATGTCTTTAATTAAGCCAAGAAAATTTGGATTTTACTTGGCATGGCCATGAAAAAGCACCGAATTTTTACCTTTTTTTTTATTATAGTAGATATTCCATTTGCTGACTGTGTCGATTCAAAGCCGTCTATTGAATTATCATAGAGGTATTATTTGCTAAACATCTATATTTGCTGTTCCTGTCGAAATAATCCACGTTAATTATGTCTGATTTTTGCTCCTGTGAATAATCTGCAATCTAATAAAACATAAATAGCTGACTGCAACATGAGGCCAGTGGTACCGCGATGATAAAACAAGATACACCTTTTCGTAGACAGAATCAGCAAATGGCTTAAACTTGAAAAGAAACGAATACACAAACGTATCAATGATCCAGACCTTCAACACATGTGAATGCAGAATTTCTTTAAAAAATTTACATTATTAATAAGGTTACAGAAGGAAAAGTCGTGGTGGGTTGGTGTTTAAATTATAGTTGTGTTTATGTTTGATGTATTCTAAAAGTCAGGACAGTCGGGAACACAAGCGAATTTCATTAAGAGGTCTGCTCAGTCAGGGGTGACCATGGGCTAAACAACAGTGACTTGCCACGTTTCTGAAGATAGTAGAATATTATTGTCCACCGTTTTGTAGTTTAACATTTTCCATAATATCTGAAGGTGGAGGGGTTAAACTAAAGCGTTACACCATTCAAAGAAACAAAAAAAAAATGTGTGTAATAGGTGTAAAACAAGCCAATGTGGTTAGCCATGGATGGCTTCTAAACTTCCTTTAGTTTAACCGAATTAACATCGATGTCAAACTAGCAACTTTTAAAACTTTTTACTTTTGTTTGGAGTTTCGAATTAGCCAGGTTAATCGGCTTCTGCTAAAAAATAAATATATATTACATCTTACCTGTTTTGATAAATAGATCATATGTTACGATAATTAGATTAATGTGAATTAATGTTAATTACGCAAAAGAGCAATTAACGGGAATATAGTTTAAAGACGCTCTAAAAGTCGGCATGGAAACTCAACGAAACGAACTAAAATCCTGACGTATACCTCGTATTACTACACATTTGTCGGATGATAAAACTGAGTTGGTAAATTTTTAATGTTTTATTATTGCTATAATTACTACTTAAAATTTTGAATCTTAAGAAAAAAATCCAAATGATGGCAAAAGATACAAAACTAAAGCTTATTTTCCAGTCGATCGCTACTTTTACGCTGTTCTGTTGTCGAACCCGTAAGTTACAGGGACGGAAAGAAACGAATCCAGCTTATCAGAGTGATGTTGGATGAGGATAGGGGGAAACATGCAGGCATCAGTGTTCGAAAACCATTTTTGGTTTGTTTATATTCCAGTAACTTAGTTGTGCAATGGAAGAGGGCGGGGGTAAAGAATACGCACACCACCCGTTTACGGTGTAAGCCTAACCAATGCGTCGCAGGAGGCGGAAGAGGTCAAGCAGGACGCACGTGTGGTCATCGACGAAGGGACAGTTCGAGCAGAGACGAGGAAGCGACAGGACGTGTCAAATTCGTAAGAGACCTCGGATCTTCGCCGAGGTAAGGCCTTTTGTATTTCTTCCTCCCGTTGCTTCTCCTTCTGTTGTCCTCTTCGTCCATCACACCACACATACGCATATACGTACGTACGTACATACATTCATACGCACATACACATATCCATGCATGCATACGTACAGAATGTTGTTTACCTCAATAGACGTCATTGATTGGTTGAAATTGCAGAAATTGAAGAGATAAAAAAGAACAAATATCTTACAAACTATAGGATTTTCTCAATAAAGCCAAGAGAAAAATATGTTTTATAAACACATTCTACCAGTATACGAAGTTTGAAATTTTTTATTTAGTTCGAAATTATGTTAAAAACTGCCGGTCAAACCGAAAAGATCCTAAATTCTTTCTAGAGTAGTTCGAAAATTTAGTTAGGAAATTCAATACTTGTCCTTCTCATCAAGTAAACTCTTAGCAGGAAAAGAATAAGAAAAATGCCTTTTATCAAACGCTTTCTTAGCAACATTTGTTTTCCTCATTGCCAGGAATATTTACAAAAGTATTTCGCATTAAGTTTGAATGTGAGAAAATCTGGAAAGGTGTTTGTATCATTTTTAGATATTCAAGATCAGATTTGCTGTAGAAGATATATATAAAGAAGAAGTGGAAAATATATTTTCTGTCTGTATACTACAGAACAATAATGAATAGTCTGGAGATGTTAAAAGAAAGAGAAAAGTTATCAGACCAATGTGATATCTGTAAAAAGACTTATTCTAGTAAGGGAAATCTCACTGTTCACAAATTCATTCATGCAGGGGGGAAACAATATCATTGTGATATCTGCGGTAAATCATTCTCTCAAAAAAGTCACCTTACTCATCACAAATACAATCATACTGGAGAGAAACCATATCAGTGTGATATCTGTGGTAAATCATTCTCTCAAAGGAATGCCCTTTCTTATCAAAAAATTCTTTCATACTGGAGAGAAACCAAATCAATGTTGTATTTGCGGTAAATCATTCTCGCATAGAAGTTCCCTTGATTCTCACAAACACATTCATACAGGAGAGAAACCACATCAGTGTGATGTTTGTGGTAAATCATTCTCTCAAAAAAGTAGCCTTAATTCTCACAAATACATTCATACAGGTGAGAAACCGTATCAGTGTGATATCTGTGATAAATCCTTTTCATTAAAAAGTTATTTAACTACTCACAAATCCATTCATACAGGAGAGAAACCATATCGATGTGATATTTGTGGTAAATCATTCACTCAGAAATATTGCCTCACTCATCACAAATACACTCATACTGGAGAGAAACCATATCAATGTGATATTTGTGGTAAATCATTCTCTCAAAAGACTGCCCTTTCTTATCACAAAGTCGTTCATACTGGAGAGAAACCATATCACTGTGATATCTGTGGTAAATCATTCCCTAAAAAATATAACCTTACTAAACACAAAGCCATTCATACAGGAGAGAAACCACATCACTGCGATATTTGTGGTAAATCATTCTCTCAAAAAGGTTACCTTGATTCTCACAAATCAGTTCATACAGGTGAGAAACCATATCAGTGCTATATCTGTGGTAAATCATTCTCTCAGAAGAGGTACTTAAATAGACACAAATGCATTAATACAGGGGACAAACCATAGCACTGTAGTATCTGCAGTAAATTATTCCATTTAAGAAACTATTTAATTAATTACAAGTCTGCTCATACTGGAGAGAAACTATGTGACTGTGATGTCTGCAGCAAATCATTCTCTCAGGAATATGCTGTATATACTTATAAACGTATTCATACAGGAGAGAAACTCTATTGGTGTGATATCTGAGGTAAATCATTCTCTGTGGAACAATATTGAACTCATCACAAATACATTCATACAGGAGAGAAATCATATCACTGTGACATCTGGGACAAGTCATTCTTTCATAGAGAGAAATAATAAACTAAACACAAACATATTCATACAGGAGAAGATTCTGATGACTGTGTAATCTGTGCTAAATCATTCTCTCAATAATCTACCTTAACTAAACATATACTTATTCATATTGATCAATAACAATATCAATGATAAAACAGATGTCCTGCTGAATAAAATACAGCAAATGTATTACTTTTTACAAAATAAATTCATTTTTCACATTTTCCTCATTTGCATCAACTCACTAATTACGATTTGTGTTTTTTATTCAAACAATATTGATTATATTAATTTGCTCTGTTTTCTTGTGGATATATTATTTTGACACAAATGTATTACACTCCAGTTCCCAGCCATGATCAGTTATCCTCTGCTGGACACACTCAGGGATCCCAGGATCTGCACCCTTTGTGCTACTGCCCACATATTCTGGCACTAGCTGGAGGCTTATTGCTGTTTGTCACAGTTTTGGGTGTAGAGTGGGAAATATTTTTCAAAAGCCTAATGCCCCACTCTACCTATGGTTCAAGCACATCCCCGCTCAACCCATGCAAGTGATTATCATCATACTTATTTTTTGCTAAATCCTTCTGTAGAGCAGGTTTTCATGGTCTTGTTCTTACCAGACACCAAGCAGGGATTTATGATGGGCATCTGGTTAGAATGGCACCTGTTGTGATGAGAGTTACCATGTCCCCTTGTGAGAGATAGATTGGTTCGAGTAAAGTATAAATAGTAACGATCTGAGTGGGTTTGCGGTTCAGAGTCAAGTGAAGTCGGAAGGTGTCGCTTGGTTTACTTCCTAAGGAATATTGAATGTTGGTTCGTAAAAGATTTGTTAGTTCATTAGATTGTTGTTACAATTTTCTGGTTATCTTATTTATTGTACGGAACAATTATGTTACAACATCTGGGGATGAGGGTTTCGAAGCTCTTGCAGGTCAGTTAACAAAGTTTTGTGATACAAAATTGTTAAATCATGGAAGACTAATTAGCTTCTTTAAAACTGTTGCAAAATCAACGACAAAGGCAGCAACAACAACAATTATTGGAGCTTTATTCAAAGAAGTCCAAAAATGAGGGAAGTACATTCTCGCCAGACGACGTTTTGGACTCTATGAATTCAGTTATAACCCAGAGGACGGTATAACTGTTGCATTGTACTACAGCAGGTAATTTTTAAGGATGATTGTAAGACATGGTCAGACAGAAAAAGTATGGTTATTATGACATAAATGAGCCCCATCTGAGTATGAACATTATTTTAATTTCATATTACCCGAAAAAACTCAATGAAATTTGTTTTAAAGAAACAATAGAATTACTGTCTAACATATTCGGTGATAAAACTTCTCTAACACTTGGATGGTGTTTTGGAATATAATGAAAAAAGAGGATGGTGATTTTATCACATACACAGGAACAATTAGAATGTATGATTATTTTTAAACTCAAAGAATTTACACCTGAGATATTCAGGTGTCTTATTTTGGTAAAAGGCCTTACAACAACTGAATATACAGAAATTCATACTGCAGAACTAAATTCTGAAGATCAACCTAGAGGGCTCTCAACAGAAACAAAATTCGACTCCCAAATGAGAAAATTTGTACACGTAAAAATGATTGGAATACATATTAAACTTCAGTTCGATACTGGAAGTGATATTTCAATAATAAATATGGATGAAGACCCCCTTCGGTCATGAGTGACCATGGGTTTGCACCTAGAAAGTTACCCTCCCAGGCACAAGTCTGGGCAAGGTTGTTTATGGAAGGCCAGCAGCCGCCCATGCATACCGGCCTCCCCTCTCCACGCCACCAGTGTTGTCCAAGGGAAAGACAAAGGTCGATATAGCTTAGCACCAGTGACGTCGCAACTCATTTCTACAGCTGAGTGAACTGGAGCAACGTGAAATAAAGTGTCTTGCTCAAGAACACAACATGCAGCCCGGTCCGGAAGAAAATAGGGGAACCTATCTATTTGACAGTGGCCATGCTGGAGCAGTGCCTTTAGTCGAGCAAATAGACCCAGGACTTATTCTATTGGTCTCTTTTGTCGAACCGCTAAGTGACGGGGATATAAGCACCTCAGCATCGGTTGTCAAGCAATGCTAGGGGGACAAACACAGACACACAAACATACATATATACGATGGGCTTCTTTCAGTTTCCGTCTACCAAATCCACTCACAAGGCTTTGGTTGGCCCGAGGCTATAGTAGAAGACACTCGTCCAAAGTGCTACACAGTGAGACTGAACCTGGGACCATGTGGTTGGTAAGCAAGCTACTTACCACACAGCCACTCCTACGCCTATATGTACACATTACACAAGATATTGTTTGCTTATTTCTCTGTTGTCTGTATTAAAGAAATATTTTCAAATTATTTCACTTTAATAGAATTTATTATTTCTTTAGCTTGTATTAAATAATTTTGACCTCATAACCCATTAAAATAATTGCATTATCTTTTTAACTTATCTCTCTGCTTTTATATATTATGTTGGGTGTGTAGGCATGTATAAATATATATATAGAGAGAGATTTTAAAAGTGTCCCATATATATGGTTTTCTAATTTGGCAACCCTATCCAAACGTGTCCCTTATGAGCCTATACAATTGATGATACAGCATAGAATTCACACTTGATCAATGTTTGATAAAAGTTACACATTTCTCCAAACTGATCTACAATAAATGTTTGTTTTGAAGTTATATAATTTGTTGATATTATTTAATATACAAAATACTTGGTGTTAGATGCTAAGATACAGTGATGAGAGATAAACGAAGGGATAAGTTTGTTCATTAAATGCTAATGATGGTGGTTATCTAGTGAATATGCGATGGAGCCATTGAGTAGATGGTAACCATGTGAGAGAAGGAGTGTGAAGGAAGTATATTTCCCAGTCACTGATGAAATGTTAAAATAAGACAATGGTAGGAAATTCTCAAGAGAGCTGAACAGCGGAAGGTCTTTGGAGAGGAAACCCTACTCAGGCAAGATCCAGAGGTAATGCGTTGACATATAAGGTTAATTGAAGGAAAAGCTTGTAACATCAGATGAACATATTTTGCAACCACGTCTCAAAGCAAAATAAGGCGAACACATGCAATTGCGGGTGTGTATGTGCGTGACCTGAGTCAATGCATGTCTAGGAGTCAGAAGTCAATGCAAGGGTGGCACAAAATTAGAATGTTCTGCTTTATATTAGGGATAAACCAGAAGTCCCTGACTGCTATGTCATCTGGAAGTTTATAGGAAGCTTCTAAAATATTCAAGAAGGTCGAGGGAGATTACTCTCTTTAAATCCCATTTTCATTTTGCTTTCCTGTCTGACCGCCAGGGATCACTCAGGTTTTAGTTATACAAGGTGGTGAGCTGGCAGAAACGTTAGCACGCTGGGCGAAATGCGTTGCCGTATTTCGTCTGCCATGATCTTCTGAGTTCAAATTCCACCGAGGTCGACTTTGCCTTTCATCGTTTCGGGGTCGATATAACGGACTTAACCCGTGCGTCTGTCCTTGTTTGTCCTCTCTGTGTTTAGCCCCTTGTGGGTAATAAAGAAATAAGTTATACAAGATTCCCTTGATTGTGTCGAGAATGATGAAAATTTGTGTGGGCCTCTGACCAGGTATTGCCCTGAGTTTTGCAAAATCTGATGCAGATTCTCCGCTAAACTTTCTATTATGCTCAATGTGACAATCACACGCTACACACCTTCCTTCCAAGCATTGCTGCAAACAGCAGAAGAGAGCTAGAATCTTAACACTTAGTGTGAATGCACAGCAGAGTTTAGAGTCAATATTTCCCGAGTGGCTTCACTCTGTGTATCTTAGCTCCGTTGCTATAGCAACAGTCTGCATGTATGTACGTACGTATGTATATATGTATACCATTGTTCAGTTTTATTTCAAAATTACTTGCCAATACAGAAAGAGCCAATTTCTAACCTAAATCCAAGGATCCTTCATTGGAATTTCACCATCAAAAACAGAGTATGTAGGTCTTTTCAGTTTGAACAGTAGTTTCTAAAAAAAATTTCCACGTAACTAAACACTTTTAAACTTCGTATACTGGTAGAATGTGTTTATAAAGCATCTTCTTCTCTTGGCTTTATTGAGAAAATTCTACGGTTTGTAAGATATTTGTTGTTTTTTTTCTGCAATTTCAACCAATCATTGACGTCTATTGAGGTGAAATCATTCTGTGCCATATGAATATGTCCCTTGTTTAAGAAACAGATTGGGTTTATTTACATTTGTGAAGAAAAAAAGATACCCTTTCCTCCACCCCTAAATCTAAAAGAGATTGAAATGCAATGGATCGATACTAGGGTCATAATAATGGGTGACAATTTCATATGACACCGCCAGAAAAACTGCTGTTCAAACCGAGAAGATCCAGTACATTTCTAAATATCTCATAGAGATTTATGCAGTAGTGGTACGATAAAGATACCCTTCCCCCACCCCTAACCCTAAAATAGATTGAAATGCAAAGATCGATACTAGGGTTATAATTATGGGTGACATTTTCATTTGACACCACTAGAAAAAAATCCCATTTTCTGTAGTGGTGTCGTATGAAATTGTCACCCACAATTATAACCTTAGTATCGATCTTTGCATTTCAATCTATTTTAGGGTTAGGGGTGGGGGAAGGGTATTTTTTTTTCTTTGCAAATGTAAATAAACCCAATCTGTTTCTTAAACAAGGGACATATTCATACAGCACGGTATGTTTTGACTCCAAATAGACATATTTCATTGGTTAAAATTGTCGAAATCCTTGATTTTAAAGTGGAAATATGTTACAAACTATAGAACTTTCTCAATAAAGCCAAGAAAAAATGATGTTTTATAAACACATTCTACCAGTATACGATGTTTAAAAGTGTTTAGTTAACTATAAATTGTGTTGACATATGCCATTCAAAAGGAAAAGATCAGCGCAAACTTGTACAAAGTACAGATGGCTGCATGTTAATATGTCTTAGGAAAAACAGCCTTCTCTCATATTCAATAAGCTTGGTGGCACCCTGGTAGTAAATATCATTGTGGAAAACGTAAAACCACCTATAATTGTAATATATATATTAATTACCAGAGTGACCCACGACCTGACTGTTTATCGACGCCGGTTACTATTTAAGAAAAGTGGTCCCACTGCGCACTATCGCGCTAGCTAGTTGTGACTAGTCGATCCTACGACTACCTAGCGCGAGTGCATGTATGCAAATTAATAGATGCACGCATGCGCAAAACATGTACTGTACATCCTCAAGTATAATCCGCATTTTCCCCCCAAATTTAAAGGTCAAAATCCCAGGTGCGGATTATATACGAGGTAAAAAATGAAAAATATTCTGTAAGCAATGTCCGAGTCTCTCTTTGCTGTCCAGCAATGTTTATTCAGATGCATTTTGTGATGTCGGGCGTGAAAATACCTTAAGCTAAGCCTGAAAGCAATGAAGTCATAAAAGAATCATCCATAACTTGCAGTAAGCAACATTTATTAAACGTTATTACTGTTCTTTCTTTATTTTCTGCAAACAAAATGCACAAAAAAGCTACACGTTTGCATTATGTTATATATACAATAATAAGAAAGGAGGTTACCATATACATTTTCACAAACCAAGGATGTTATATAGACCTCCTTGACTCAGGTTAGAGAAGGGGTGCATATTATACACAAGGTTTAAGTTTTTCAGAGGTACAGCCCCCTAAAAATTCCCCTGAGTATTATGCTCAAGGGCGGACTATACTCGAGGATTTATGGTATGTATTTAAAGGCTGTATATCAAATAATTTTTTTTTTTTAAACAAGGTAAATAATTTTTTCACACAAAGTAAATAATTATCAACTAATTAGAGAGAGAGTCAGTTTAGATGAGATGCAGTTTGGGTTCATGCCAGGGAAAAGCACCACTGATGCTATATATTTCTGGTAAGACAGATGCAGGAGAAATACCTGATCTTTTTCTTTTGAACGGCAGTTTTCAACACAATTTCTAGTTAACTAAACACTTTTAAACTTCGTATACTGGTAGAATGTGTCAAAATAAAACCTTTTTTTCTCTTGGCTTTCTTGAGAAAATTGTAATTTGTTTGTTTAACGAAGTTCAATTTTTCGAATTTTAACCAATCAATGGCCTCTATTGAGATAAAATCATTTGCTGCGTCTAAAACTGAGACAACATCACCCTAACCCAAACCCTAAATTTTAGCATTTCGTTTTTTTTCTCAATTGTTTAATTAATTTAAGGATAACAATTAAGAAAAAAAACGAAACGCTAAAACAAAAGCAAAAATTCAACAAAAACAAAATGGTTAGGGTTAGGTGTGGGGGAAGAGTATCTTCTTTTCTTCGCAAATGTAAATGAACCCACTCTGTTTCTTAAACGAAGACACATTCATACAGCACAGAATGTTTTGACTCCAAATGGACGTATTTCATTGGTTAAAATTGCCAAAATCCTCGATTTTAAAGTGGAAATATGTTACAAACTATAGAACTTTCTCAATAAATCCAAGAAAAAATGATGTTTTATAAACACATTCTACGAGTATACGAAGTTTAAAAGTGTTTAGTTAACTATAAATTGTGTTGACATCTGCCGTTCAAAAGGAAAAGATCCGTGCAAACTTGTACGAAGTACAGACGTCTGCGTGTTAATATACATCTCAGGAAAAACAGCCTTCTCTGATATTCAATAAGCTTGGTGGCACCCTGGTAGTACATATCATTGTGGAAAACGTAAAACCACCTATAATTGTTATATATATATTAATTACTAGAGTGACCAACGACTTGACTGGTTACAGACACCGGGTACTATTTAAGAAAAGTGGTCCCGCTGCGCTCCATCGCGCATCCGCGCTAGCTAGTTGTGACTAGTCGATCCTACAACTACCTAGCGTAAGTGCGCGTATGCAAATTAATAGATGCGCAAAACATGTACTGTAAATCCTCGAGTATAATCCACATTTTTTCCCCCAAAATTTAAAGGTCAAAATCCTAGGTGCATATTGTACACGAGGTTAAAAATGAAAATTATTTTCTAAGCAATGTCTGAGTCTCTATTTGCTGTCCGGCAATGTTTATTCAGACGCATTTTGTGATGTCGGGCGTGAAAATACTTTAAGCTAAGCCTGAAAGCAATGAAGTCATAAAAGAATCATCCATAACTTGCAACATTTATTAAACACTAGCAGAGATACCCGGATTTGCCCGGTTACATTCTATAGAAGAATTAGACTTTTCTGTTATATATATATATATATGGATACACACAAATATATGTATATTAATATAAATACATGAAAGTACATGAAGTTTGTTAAAAAAAAGGGGATCATGTATATACCGCCTGGCTTTTGAGATTATAACACCTCGTTGTAAACAATGTTCCTTGTTTTTCCTTGTGGAGCATATACAAAAAGGGTTCTTTTGGTTCCTACTCTTGAGCAGCCAACATACAGTTGCCTATGCGAGAAGCAGGGCTCTTCCAAGAGAAGACCAGCTACAGAGAGGGTTTGACCCCGAGATTTGTTAATGGACATGGCAAAGCTGACACGAAGGGGGAATTGCAGTCTTCTGAATGTAAATGGAATTTCTGCTCCTGATGGAGTAAGAGAAAATCTTGGAATAAAGACGTCATCACCTTTTCCACATCCAAAAAGAATGATCGCCTCGATAACCTGTGATATCATTTTCTTTATCACCAGTCATGTTCCATTGCAAAGTCTTGGTGGTAATATGTGTGGAGGTAGTCGAGGAGGCTCCAGTGAATTGAGAAATTCAGGAGGACAGTTCACAACTTCATTTATATCTGGAATTGTATCAACAGACTTGTAAGTGTGTATAGTGCCGGGAAGAGAATGCATTAGCTGTTGATTAATTTTGTTAACAGTGACATTTTTTGGAGCTAATATTGCTCTTTCACACTGCCAATTGTGATTTTGGTAGTTTTGTGTGAAGTTGGGAAAGACTTTGTTTTTGAGGTCATCTATAGAATTAACAACAGAGGAAAATGACCACACTTCCATTTGTCCTGCACCATCGAAAGGCATCTTGCCTTCACCAAGTGTCAAAATGTCCTGTGCAAACTTTGTGGACATTTTGTCGCCGTGTAGCTGAGCTCTCATGTTAGTGGTGAGACTAAAGATTGTAACATGATGCCACAGGGTAGAGGACTTTAGGCATGCTTGAACTTCATCAGCTCTAGTGCTTTTCGGAAGGACAGGAAGAGTTTGCCTGAAATCACCTGACAACAGAAGCGTTACACCTCCCATTGGAGCCTGACAGTCTCGGATGTCTTTCAGGGCTCTATCTAATGCTTCCAAAGCTCCCTTGTGAGCCATAGTGCACTCATCCCAGACAATTACATAACACATTTTAAGTACTTGTCCCTGATCTGAGCTTTTGTTGATGTTTCATGAAGGCATTTCGGATGCTGCTAAATTGAGAGGGAGTTTAAAAGTTGAGTGTGCTGTCCTGCCTCCGGGTAACAAAGTAGCTGCAATGCCAGAGGAGGCTACAGCTACTGCAATGTCCTGATGCTACCTAACTTCTGCAAGGAGAAGCTTTGTAATAAATGTTTTTCCTGTCCCTCCAGGAGCATCGAGGAAGAAGATTCGTCCCTCGCGTTGGCGTACACTGTTAAGAATAGTTCTGTAGGCCTGCAGCTGGTCCGGAAGTAATTTAGGCTCATTTTCAACAATGTACTTTGAAAGCGCTTGAGTGTCGTAGGTTGTTTCACGAATGACAGCAGTAGGAAGGCTATTTGACCCTTACCTGAATGCTTGTGGCAGACCATACGTCGACAATACATTTCCACCCAGTTTAGCAATTCTGTCTTCAATGTCAATGAGTGTTTTGTTATAGATTTCATTGCTGATATCCCTCCATGTCAGGATAGAGCAGTTGAGCTTGGCGCTGAAGGGGACAATGTTTTTGAGATTCCGGTTCGAATGTAAGGCAAGTTTGAAAGTGTTCCCAACAGTTATTAGTTGTAGTGGTAGAGTGTTTATGCCGAATATGTACGTATGCACGTATATATATGTATGTATGCCTGTATATTTGTACAAAATCCACTGAGAAGGCTTTTGTTGATCTGAAGCTACAGCAGAAGACACATGCCAAGTCACCACACAGTGGGACTGAACCCAGGACCATGTGTTTGGAACGTAGTTTGTTACCACACAGCCACACCTGCCCCTATGTATGTGTGTGTGTGTGCGCGCGTATGTGTAGATATATTATGCACGTATATATGTGTACATATTACATGTACATCTATATATATACATCTACACATAAAATACAAAATACAAAGTTATATCTTGATATCGCTAGTGATAACAATACTCAAAAATATATAACAGACTGGAATTGTAGGCCTATCTCTTGCAATTTCGATCAATTGGATCTTGTCCTCCCTCATGTATAGAAGTGTACGGCTGCAGTGAAATTCATTTTTGGACTTTCTTCTATCGAAGGCATTTTAACAAAAATGCTTCCGTAAAGAAGGTGAAAATATTGTCAATTTCCCCAAACAGGGACACAATTCAATTTTTAAACAATAACCAAAGCACCTTCTCCGAGAGGGGGAGGGTTACGGTTTACAATTATTTAACAAATGCAACACAACAACATTTCCCTGACGAGGAACCAACAAACGTGATTGCAATAGTCAAACAGTAATAATAACAACAAACCTTTTTAATTTATCCCCATTTATGTGAAACCACTTATTCAAGTTCAAGTCATTGATGCAATTTTATACGAATTGCTAATACACACACACACACATAATAAGGGTGAAAAATTGAATTTTAATTTGATTAATTTCAATTGAAAACCAGTGGTGTAGCATATAAGACCATAGCGGATCTTCCTCTAGCAAAAACGATGACCACTATTGATGGCACATCCCTGTTATATAATACTTTCACTTAAATAGTTTCACACTTGCAAAGAGAAAGTAGGAGAAAGTGTGGTGGTAATAGCAGAAGTAAACCACTTGAAATGAGAGAGGCAACTCGTAAAATATTGAGTTTTCTCGAATTTTTGCTTAATTGGGGGTCAAATTAAAAAAATTTTACATGCCATGACCCAATCGAATCTACTTGGGAAAATCACAGGTAAATTCCAATTGAAGAAATTACATATTGTAGAATTGTATTAAAAAGAAACATGGGAACAGGCAGAGAAAATCTGCCTTTTATCATAAGAGATTATTACTGTTATTTCTTTATTTTCTGATAGGATGTTGTCTCAGTTTTAGACACAGCAAATGATTTTAGCTCAATAGAGAGCATAGGATTGGTTAAAATTCGAAAAATTAAACTACATTAAACAAACAAATAACAATTTTCTCAAGAAAGCCAAGAGAAAAAAATGTTTTATTTTGATACATTCTACCAGTATACGAAGTTTGAAAGTGTTTAGTTAACTAGGAATTTTGTTGAAAACTGCCATTCAAAAGGAAAAGATCCGGCTTAGAGTGATTTACTGCAGATATTACAGTTCTATGGTTTCTCTCCTGTACGAATGTTTTTATGAGAGGTTAAAGAGCGCAAGCAAGACAATGATTTACCACAAATATCACACTCATAAAGTTTCTCTCCTGTATGAATGGATTTGTGATAAGTAAGGCTATGCTTATGGGAGAATGATTTACCACAAATACAACATTGATATGGTTTCTCTCCTGTATGAATGGATTTGTGAGAAGTAAGGTGAATTTTCTGAGAGAATGATTTACCACAAATATCGCATTGATATGGTTTCTCTCCAGTATGAATGGATTTGTGATAAGTAAGTCTATGCTTATGGGAGAATGATTTACCACAAATACGACATTGATATGGTTTCTCTCCAGTATGAATGGATCTGTGACAAGTAAGGTGAATTTTCTGAGCGAATGATTTACCACAAATATCACAGCAATATGATCTTTCTCCTGTATGAATGTATTTGTGAGAAGTCAGGTGAATTTTTTGAGAGAATGATTTACCACAAATATCACAGCAATATGGTCTTTCTCCTGTATGAATGTATTTGTGAGAAGTCAAGTGAATTTTCTGAGAGAATGATTTACCACAGATATCACAGTGATAAGGTTTCTCTCCTGTATGAGTGGATTTGTGAGAAGCAAGGTTACTTTTCCGAGAGAATGATTTACCACAAATATCACACTGATATGGTTTCTCTCCTGTATGAGTGGATTTGTGTCTAGTCAGGTTACATTTCTGAGAGAATGATTTACCACAAATATCACAGTGATATGGTTTCTCTCCTGTATGAATGTATTTGTGAGAAGAAAGGTGACATTTATCAGAGAATGAATTTCCACAGATATCACATTGATATGGTTTCTCACCTGTGTGAATGGATTTGTGTCTAGTAAGGTGAATTTCCTGAGAGAATGATTTACCACAAATATCACAGTGATATGGTTTCCTATCTGCATGAATGAATTTGTGAACAGTGAGATTTCCCTGATTAGAAAAAGTCATTTTACAGATATCACATTGATGTGATAATTTTCTGTTTCTTTTGTCATCTCTTGAGGATTCATTATTGTTCTATAGTATACAAACACAAAATATAATTTTGCTTCCTTTTTTTATATATTTCTATTGCTTATATTTCCAGCAGTTCCGATCTTCATCAATTTCTGAAGATGATACAAACACCTTTGCAGATATCTCCCGCTCCAAACAGAATGTGAAAGACTTTAGCAAATATTCCAGGCAATGATGGAAACAAATGTTGCCATCAATTCAGAAGAAATATTTCACAGTTTTCCACCATAGACAAATCGTATAAAAAGAGTTATGTCAAATATTTATAACATCTTCCATTAGATGATCAATATTCATGAAGTATCACTAACATTTCACCTCCTGAAATGACACAGAAACAGAAGAAGATATAGGAAAGACTTAAAAAGCAGAGATTCAACTATAAAAAAAATATAACTACATCTTCATAATGATAAACTGTGGATATAATCCTTTAATTTGTCTTTGAAATTTATTTATGGTAATTTATAATATGGTAACCCTTTTGTTACCATATTTCTGCTGAGATTCAGTGTGTTTCTTTCAATTATTTTAAATATAATAAAGAATTTAGTAAACTAACTTAGTTATCATTCAACTAGTGTTAGGAACATAAATTGTAACTAAGGTTTGGTGGAAGATTTTAATTCAAAACTTATGAAAACAAGACATTTTACCACAGAGCCAGAGCCCGTTTTGGCCGGGTTAGTAACAAGAGGGTGTGGTCTTTGAAATTTATTTTGTTATTAAAATTATATGATACAACCTTGTGTAATGTCTACATTTACACGGACTTCAGTTCCTCTTCCTTCAGATATTATGTAAAACATTATCCCTTTAGTGTTCAGATTATTCTGTTAAATGTAATTCTTTTTCACTCAAATTGTTTTGAATTAATCATGCAATATCTTATAGCTTTGAGGTTTCAATGATGTGATTGTTTATTTCTAGAATGTCAATGTAGGTTAGGTGTGAGAGGCCAGATACCACCAGTTTGAATATAAAACATGCAGAATATCTGGGCCTGATATGGCCGGTTTAAACAATAAAGGGTTCAACTATAGGATATTGGACAATAATATGATAAGTGAATACTGTTTAACCCTAGGTTATCCCTGACTGAGCAGATCTATTATTGAAATTAGGTAATGTTCATGATTGTTACAACTTCTGTAACAGATCAAACATAAACATAAACTACAATTTAGTGAACCAACCCATCATGACTTTTCCTCTCGTAACTTTATCAATAATAAAAACAAACTGCACTCACATATGTTGAAGGTGTGGTCACTAATTTAGAGAAAGTGTTCTGTGAATTGACGTATGAAGATTAGAGCCAGGACAGAATGGCGATCCTTCGGTATAGGTACACACGTGACTCTGTTTACGTTTCTGAAGATAACAAAAACACTTTTCTCTCCCCCCCCCCTACATATAAAGAAACACCTTTTTGAAATGTATCCAGTACTTCCGAAGTACACCGGTATTTATACCGTAAGATCGCCTTTCTTTTTAAAACAAAGTAAATAAAACACAAAAGCATAGGTACTACTAGCGAAGACTGGACCCGGTACGCGCTAGCTAGTCGTAAGTAGTCGTTCCTACAACGAAAATTTTAGGAAAAAAGTAAATAAGAAATAACTGCAAAATTTTACCGATGAGTGTGTTAAATTATACGGCACAAAAAGAAAATGACTCTCCCCAGACACAACAGAATATGCTTCAATACACGAATTCATATAAAGAATCTTGCAAACCAAATAGAATTAATATCTGTTTCTTTATTACCCACAAGGGGCGAAACACGGACGAAACAAACAAGGCCTGACAAACGGATTAAGTCGATTACATTGACTCCAGTGCGTAACTGGTACTTAATTTATCGACCCCGAAAGGATGAAAGGCAAAGTCGACCTTGGCGGAATTTGAACCCAGAACGTAACGGCGGACGAAATTAATATCGATGTCAGACTAGCAACATTGAATACTTTCATTATTGTCTGGAGTTTCGAATTTTCCAGGTTCTTCTGCTTTCACTAAAAATAAAATATGTACGATATCTTACCTGTTATGATAAATAAATCAGTGCTAAAAGTCAATTAACGCAAACCACACCAAAAAAGCCATTCAGCGGGAAACGTAATTTAAAGAAAGCTCAAAAATTAGACATGGAATGTCGACGAAACGAACTGTATATCCGGATGTATATATATCGTAATACTATAGCACATACTTAAATACACAGAAACGTGTGCGTATATGTGTGTTTCATTTAAATTCTGTATAATTAAATTGCGACCAGGCTGAAGTATCAGCTCATAGGATTCATTTAACAAAGCAACACCAGAACATATTTTTAATTTGGTAGTTATACTGTTGCACAACGAAGTTACAGGAATGTAAACAAAGCAACAATGGTTTTCGAATACTGGTAGAAATAACACACACGAGTCTTCCTGTTTTCCCTCCGTCCCTCTTTGATAAGTCCTGTTGGTTTCTTTCCGTCCCTGTAATTTAAGGGTTCGGTAACAGGATAGTGGAAAAGTACCAATAGATATGAAAATAAGCAGTCAGTTTTATATGTTTTGTCATCATTTGGATTTTTCCTCATAACTCACATTTTTGAAAAGTAATTATACCAATAAAAAACATTGAGAATTTACCAACTTAGTTTTAGCATCCGATAAATGTATATAGTATTACGATATATACAACATCCGGATATACAGTTCGTTTCGTCGACATTCCATGTCTATTTTTTGAGCTTTCTTTAAATTACGTTTCCCGCTGAATGGCTTTTTTGGTGTGGTTTGCGTTAATTGACTTTTAGCACTGATTTATTTATCATAACAGGTAAGATATCGTACATATTTTATTTTTAGTGAAAGCAGAAGAACCTGGAAAATTCGAAAGTCCAGACAATAATGAAAGTATTCAATGTTGCTAGTCTGACATCGATATTAATTTCGTCCGCCGTTACGTTCTGGGTTCAAATTCCGCCAAGGTCGACTTTGCCTTTCATCCTTCGGGGTCGGTAAATTAAGTACCAGTTACGCACTGGGTCAATGTGATCGACTTAATCCGTTTGTCTGTTCTTGTTTGTTTCGTCCGTGTTTCGCCCCTTGTGGGTAATAAAGAAACAGATATTAATTCTATTTGGTTTGCAAGATTCTTTATATGAATTCGTGTATTGAAGCATATTCTGTTGTGTCTGCGGAGAGTCATTTTCTTTTTGTGCCTTATAATTTAGCACACTCATCGGTAAAATTTTGCAGTTATTTCTTACTTATTTCCTTTTTTCCTAAAATTTTCTTTGCGTCTTGCAACCTTTTCAATAGTTTTGACTCTGTCCGTTATTTACACTGCTTTTCCTTTTGTTTGTTTGGGTGCCTTGAAACTAAACTATGGAAAGTATTAGATTTATGACTCAGGTCATTATAGACGAAAGTAATGTCTTGTGTCATGAGTATCATTTTAAAGTGTAATTTCTTCGGGCAACAGTTTATATCCACAGTTTATCATTATGAAAATGTAGTTAAAATTTTTATTGTTAAACCTTTGCTTTTTAAAGTCTTTCCTATATCTTCTACTGTTTCTATGTCATTTCAGATACTCGTATAAAGGAGTTTTACGTGAGATACATCATGAATATTGATCATGTTTTAAAAACGAATGTCAGCCGTTATAAATAATAGATAATAACTCTGTTTATATAATATATCTATGGTGAATAACGGTGAAATATTTCTTCTCAATTAATAGCAACATTTGTTTTCCTCATTGCCAGGAATATTTACAAAAGTATTTCGCATTGTGTTTGAATGTGAGAAAATCTGGAAAGGTGTTTGTATCATTTTCAGATGTTCAAGATCAGATTTGCTGTAGAAGATATATATAAAGAAGAAGGGGAAAATATATTTTCTGTCTGTATACTACAGAACAATAATGAATAGTCTGGAGATGTTAAAAGAAAGAGAAAAGTTATCAGACCAATGTGATATCTGTAAAAAGACTTTTTCTAATAAGGGAAATCTCACTGTTCACAAATTCATTCATGCAGGGGGGAAACTATATCATTGTGATATCTGTGGTAAGTCATTCTCTCGAAAAAGTCACCTTACTCATCACAAATACACTCATACTGGAGAGAAACCATATCAGTGTGATACCTGTGGTAAATCATTCTCTCAAAGGACTGTCCTTTCTTATCACAAATTCGTTCATACTGGAGAGAAACCATATCACTGTGATATCTGTGGTAAATCATTCACTCAGAAATGTAGCCTCACTCATCACAAATACACTCATACTGGAGAGAAACCATATCACTGTGATATTTGTGGTAAATCATTCTCTCAAAAGACTGCCCTTTCTTATCACAAATTCGTTCATACTGGAGAGAAACCATATCACTGTGATATCTGTGGTAAATCATTCTCTAAAAAATATAACCTAACTAAACACAAATCCATTCATACAGGAGAGAAACCAAATCAATGTCGTATTTGCGATAAATCATTCTCTCAAAGAAGTTACCTTGATTCTCACATATCCATTCATACAGGGGAGAAACCACATCAGTGTGGTGTTTGTGGTAAATCATTCTCTCAAAAGAGTAACCTTAATTCTCACAAATACATTCATACAGGTGAGAAACCATATCAGTGTGATATCTGTGATAAATCCTTTTCATTAAAAAGTTATTTAACTACTCACAAATCCATTCATACAGGTGAGAAACCATATCGATGTGATATTTGTGGTAAATCATTCACTCAGAAATGTAGCCTCACTCATCACAAATACATTCATACTGGAGAGAAACCATATCAATGTGATATTTGTGGTAAATCATTCTCTCAAAAGACTGCCCTTTCTTATCACAAATTCGTTCATACTGGAGAGAAACCATATCACTGTGATATTTGTGGTAAATCATTCTCTAGAAAATATAACCTTACTAAACACAAATCCATTCATGCAGGAGAGAAACCATATCACTGTGATATCGGTGCTATATCTGTGGTAAATCATTCTCTCAGAAGAGGTACTTAAATAGACACAAATGCATTAATACAGGGGACAAACCATAGCACTGTAGTATCTGTAGTAAATTATTCCGTTTAAGAAACTATTTAATTAATTACAAGTCTGCTCATACTGGAGAGAAACTATGTGACTGTGATGTCTGCAGCAAATCATTCTCTCAGGAATATGCTGTATATACTTATAAACGTATTCATACAGGAGAAAAACTCTATTGGTGTGATATCTGAGGTAAATCATTCTCTGTGGAACAATATTGAATTCATCACAAATCCATTCATACAGGAGAGAAATCATATCACTGTGACATCTGTGACAAGTCATTCTTTCATAGAGAGAAATAATAAACTAAACACAAACATATTCATACAGGAGAAGATTCTTATGACTGTGTAATCTGTGCTAAATCATTCTCTCAATAATCTACCTTAACTAAACATATACTTATTCATATTGATCAATAACAATATCAATGATAAAACAGATGTCCTGCTGAATAAAATACAGCAAATGTATTACTTTTTACAAAATAAATTCATTTTTCACATTTTCCTCATTTGCATCAACTCACTAATTACGATTTGTGTTTTTTATTCAAACAATATTGATTATATTAATTTGGTCTGTTTTCTTGAGGATATATTATTTTGACACAAATGTATTACACTCCAGTTCCCAGCCATGATCAGTTATCCTCTGCTGGACACACTCAGGGATCCCAGGATCTGCACCCTTTGTGCTACTGCCCACATATTCTGGCACTAGCTGGAGGCTTATTGCTGTTTGTTACAGTTTTGGGTGTAGAGTGGGAAATATTTTTCAAAAGCCTAATGCCCCACTCTACCTATGGTTCAAGCACATCCCCGCTCAACCCATGCAAGGGATTATCATCATACTTATTTTTTGATAAATCATTCTGTAGAGCAGGTTTTCATGGTCTTGTTCTTACCAGACACCAAGTAGGGATTTATGATGGGCATCTGGTTAGAATGGCACCTGTTGTGATGAGAGTTGCCATGTGCCCTTGTGAGAGATAGACTGGTTCGAGTAAAGTATAAATAGTAACGATCTGAGTGAGTTTGCGGTTCAGAGTCAAGTGAAGTCAGAAGGTGTCGCTTGGTTTACTTCCTAAGGAATATTGAATATTGGTTCGTAAAAGATTTGTTAGTTCATTAGATTGTTGTTACAATTTTCTGGTTATCTTATTTATTGTACGGAACATTTATGTTACAACATCTGGCGATGAGGGTTTCGAAGCTCTTGCAGGTCAGTTAACAAATTTTTGTGATACAAAATTGTTAAATCATGGAAGACTAATTAGCTTCTTTAAAACTGTTGAAAAATCAACGACAAAGGCAGCAACAACAACAATTATTGGGGCTTTATTCAAAGAAGTCCAAAAATGAGGGAAGTACATTCTCGCCAGACGATGTTTTGGACTCGATGAATCCAGTTATAACCCAGAGGACGGTATAACTGTTGCATTGTACTACAGCAGGTAATTTTTAAGGAAGATTGTAAGACATGGTCAGACACAGAAAAAGTAAGGTTATTATGACATAAATGAGCCCCATCTGAGTATGAACATTATTTTAATTTCATATTACCCCAAAAAAAACTCAATGAAATTTGTTTTAAAGAAACAATAGAATTAATGTCTAACGTATTCGGTGATTAAACTTCTCCAACACTTGGATGGTGTTTTGGAATATAATGAAAAAAGAGGATGGTGATTTTATCACATACGCAGGAACAATTAACAGAATGTGTGAATATTTTTAAACTCAGAGAATTTACACCTGAGATGTTCAGGTGTCTTCCTTTTGTATAAGGCCTTACAACAACTGAATATACAGAAATTCACACTGCAGAACTAAATTCTGAAGATCAACCATTAAAGATCCTAGAGGGCTCTCAACAGAAACAAAATTCGACTCCCAAATGAGAAAATTTGTACATGTAAAAATGATTGGAATACATATTAAACTTCAGTTCGATCCTGGAAGTGATATTTCAATAATAAATATGGATACATGGAAGAAAATAGGGGAACCTATCTATTTTACATGTTTCAGGCATTTGACAGTGGCCATGCTGGAGCACCGCCTTTAGTTGAGCAAATAAACCCCAGGACTTATTCTTTGTAAGCCTTGTACTTATTCTATTTTTCTCTTTTGCCAAACTGCTATGTGACGGGTGTGTAAACACACCAGCATCAGTTGTCAAGCAATGTTGGGGGGACAAACACAGACACACAAGCATACATATATATGATAGGCTTCTTTCAGTTTCCGTCTACCAAACCCACTCACAAGGCTTTGGTCGACCCGAAGCTATAGTAGAAGACATTGAACCAATGTGCCACATTGTGGGACTGAACCCGGAATCTTATGGTTCATAAGCAAGCTACATACCACACAGCCACTCCTGCGCCTATACTCTTTACCCGTTTCAGTCATCTGACCACGGCCATGCTGGAGCACCGCCTTTAATCGAGCAACTCGACCCCAGGACTTATTCTTTTGTAAACCCAGTACTTCTTCTATTGGTCTCTTTTGCCGAACTGCTAAGTAACAGGGACATAAACACACCAGCATCGGTTGTCATGCAATGCTAGGGGGACAAACACAGACACACACACGCATATATATATATACACGACGGGCTTCTTTCAGTTTCCGTCTACCAAATCCACTCACAAGGCTTTGGTCGGCCCGAGGCTATAGTAGAAGACATTTGACCAATGTGCCACGTTGTGGGACTGAACCCAGAACCTTATGGTTCATAAGCAAGCTACTTACCACACAGCCACTCCTGCGCCTATGTTGAGAAAAACAGCAAAATTTCTTTGTAGCATGACAGGTGACAAATTAAATTTCATAGGCGAAATGTGGGGATATGTCACATTTCCAGTGAAAGCATGCAAGGAGAATGTCTTCATCATTAAAAATGTTGATTATCTGTTTGGTACCTTTTTTTTTTCTTGTTTCAGCCCAGAGCTGCGGCCATGCTGATGCACCGCCGTTTTGTGCTACACTGTTATTACGAAGAACCACCCCCAATATGTGGCACTTGGTGAAGAATGGGGTTTGATATAGCTACTCTCATTTGCACCTCTTGCTGTGAGGTAGGTTCATCTGGGACTCTTGACAGGAAGATGTCCAGCTTTGATTTAAAAACCACTGCATCTACTTTGTGGATCATCGTCTAGCGTTCGTTTTCCATGCTAGCATGGGTTGGATGGTTCAACTGGGGTCTGGGAAGCCAGAAGGCTGCATCAGGCCCAGTCTGATCTGGCAGTGTTTCTACGGCTGGATGCCCTTCCTAACGCCAACCACTCAATGAGTGTAGTGTGTGATTTCTATGTGCCACCGGCACCGGTGCCAGATGAGGCTGGCAAACGTCCATGATCGGATGGGGCTTTTTACGTGCCACCGGTACAAGGAGCCAGAGGAGGCTGGCAAACGGCCATCTAAACATTTAATACCTTGTGTTTTGTAAATCAAATAATATCAACAAATTATAAAACAAACACATAACAAGAAGAATTTTTGCAGAACAGACGTTATTTTAATGAAATATATCTTGTAATCACCTGAAAAGACACATCTACACTGTTGGATACTCATAAAGCAACTCTTCAATATTGCACTCATAAAGGATCAAAGCAAGATGTGTTGAAACAATTGTAGTGATCAATAAATATTCTTGTATCTTCCATTAATTATATCATCATCATCTATTTCTTTGCTGCCCACAAGGGGCTAAACATAGAGGGGACAAACAAGGACAGACAAAGGGATTAAGTCGATTACATCGACCCCCCCCAGTGCGAAACTGGTACTTTATTTATCGACCCCAAAAGGATGATAGGCAAAGTCGACCTTGGTGGAATTTGAACTCAGAACGTAACGACAGACGAAATACCGCAAAGCATTTCGCCCGGCCTGCTAACGTTTCTGCATCATCATCTTCGTTTAATGTCTGCTTTGCTTGATGGCATGGGTTGGACGGTTTGACCGGGTCTCTGGGAAGCCACATGGCTGCACCAGGCTCCAGTCTGATCTGGCAGTGTTTCTACAGCTGGATGCCTTTTTCTCCATGCTGAGCAGGGCCATCTCTCTGACAGGATCTGTCTTTGGTCTTTGCTAAATTTACTGTATGGTTTTTCAATCCAGATTTTGCTTCCATACCTGAAATTTGTTCTCTAATTGTGGTAGGGATTCAGCAATAAGAACAAGGTCATCAGCTTGGAAGTGATCCCAAGGGCAGCCAATCTTAAATTCCTTCCTAATGCCAACCACTCCGTGAGTGTAGTGGGTGCATTTTACATGCCAACAGCACAGGTGCCAGGCAAGGCTGACAACGGCTATGATCGGTTGGTGCTTTTCACCGGCATAGAAGCCAGTCAAGGTGTTGCTGGCATCAGCCATGTTCGGATGGTGCTTTTTACTTGCCACCGGCACAGGTATCACAACTACAATTTCCATTTGATTTTTTGTTGTTCATGTACTTGACTCAATAGGTCTCCTCATATATAAATGTAAGTTCCATGGATCAAGGTGTAGAATTGTATCAAGTAGAAGCACAAATGATGCTATCTTCCTGGTGAGGCAAAAGCAGAAGTACTTGGTCAAAGATATATCTTTGTATTTGGCTTTTGTTGACATGGAAAAAGCTTTGGACAGAGTCCCCTACTCCATTATTTGGTGAGCAATAGAGAAGCTAGGGAGAGATGAGTGGTTGGTGAGACATGTAAAAGCCATGTATAGGGATGCTGTCAGTAAGGTAGACGTCACCAATGAGTATAGCATGAATTTTAGTGTCAAAACAGGAGTCCACCAAGGATCGTTTTTCACCCCACTCTTGTTTATCATAGTCCTGCAAGCAATAACAGAGGAATTTAAGATTGGCTGTCCTTGGGATCTCTTCCAAGCTGATGACCTTGTTATTATTGCTGAATCCCTACCAAAATTAGAGAACAAATTTCGGATCTTTTCCTTTTGAACGGCACTTTGTAACATAATTTCTAGTTAACTAAACACTTTTAAACTTCGTATACTGGAAGAATGTGTTTATAAAACATCATTTTTTCTTGACTTTATTGAGAAAATTCTATAGTTTGTAAGATATTTCGTCTGAAAATTTGAGTATTTTGGCAATTTTAACCAATCGCTGGAGTCCATTTAGGTAAACATTCCGTGCTGTATGAATATGTCCCTCCTTTAAGAAACAGATTGGGTTTATTTACATTTGTGAAGAAAAAAAGATACCCTTCCCACACCCCTAACCCTAACTCTAAAATAGATTGAAATGCAATAGATCGATACTAGGGCCATAATTATGGGTGACATTTTCATTTGACACCGCTAGAAAAAAATCCCACTTTCTGTAGCGGTGTCGTATGAAATTGTCATCCATAATTATGGCCCTAGTATCGATCTATTGCATTTCAATCTCTTTTAGATTTAGGGTTCGGGGTGGGGAAAGGTATCTTTTTTTCTTCACAAATGTAAATAAACCCAATCTGTTTCTTAAAGGAGGGACATATTCATTATGCACAGAATGTTATTTACCTAAATGGAGGTCAGCGATCAGTTAAAATTGCCAAAATACTCGAATTTTCAGACGAAATATCTTACAAACTATAGAATTTTCTCAATAAAGCCAAGAAAAAATGATGTTTTATAAACACATTCTAATAGTATACGAAGTTTAAAAGTGTTTAGTTAACTAGAAATTATGTTGAAAAGCACCGTTCAAAAGGAAAAGATCCCAAATTTCAGGTATGGAAGCAAGATCTGGATTGAAAAACCATACAGTAAATTTAGCAAAGACCAAAGACAGATATGGCCTTGCTCGGCATGTAGAAAAGAAGTCAGGAGAAACTCCATGTAGTGTACCCAGTACAAGCTATGGACACATATTGTTCATTAGATTATAGGCTGCAGATCGTGGGATAGCCTAAGCATGTCCAGCAGAGAACAACTGATCATCGTTGGGAACTGGAATGTGATACAATGGTGTCGAAATGATATATCCCCAAGAAAACAGCAAATTAATGTAATTAAAATTGTTTGAATGAAAACCACACACATTATAATTAATGAGTTGATGCAAATGAGGAAAATGTAAAAAATTTATTTGTCTGAAAAAAAGTAATACAATTGCTGTATTTTATTCCCCATTTTATCACTGGTATTGTTATTGATCAATATCAATAAATACAGGTTTAGTTAAATTACATTAAGAAGATTATTTTGCACAGATAACACAGCAATATGTCTTTTCTCCTGTATGAATGCATTTAAAATTAGTTAAACAACATAATCCTAAGAGAAGGATTTACTACAGATATCAAAACCAAAAATCAAAATCATAATCGATCAACATCAATGGAATTCGTAGCTGTGATACCAGTGCCGGTGGCACATAAGTGAACCATCCGAACGTGGCCGTTTGCCAGCCTCGTCTGGCACCTTTGCAGGTGGCACGTAAAAAGCACCCACTACAATCACGGAGTGGTTGGCGTTAGGAAGGGCATCCAGCTGTAGAAACACTGCCAGATCAGACTGGAGCCTGGCACAGCCTTCTGGCTTCCCAGACCCCAGTTGAACCGTCCAACCCATGCTAGCATGGAAAGCAGACGCTAAATGATGATGATGATGATGATCACAGTGATACAATATCTGCCCAATCTAAGTGGATTTGTGACAAAAATATTTTCTTACGCAGAATGATTTACTGCAGATATTACAGTGCTTTCTCTCCTGTATGAATGTATTTGTGATTAGTTAAATATTGTTCCACAGACAATGATTTGCCACACCTCTTACAGTGAAAGGGCTTCTCTCTTGTATGAATACATTTATGAGTATATATAGCACATTGCTGAGATATAGTTTGTCTCCTTTATGAGTGGACTTATGATTACTCAAATATTTTCTTACACAGAATGATTTACTGCAGATATCACAGTGCTATGATTTCTCTCTTGTATGAATGTATTTGTGTCTATTAAAGTTACTTTTACGAGAGAATGATTTACCACAGATATCACAGTGATATCGTTTCTCTCCTGTATGAATGTATTTGTGTCTAGTAAGGTTACTTTTTCCAGTGAATGATTTACCACAGATATCACACTGATATGGCCTCTCATCAGTGTGAGTAAGTTCATGAACAGTTAAATTACTTCTTAATACAAAGGATTTATCACAGATATTGCAGTGATATGGTTTCTCTCCTGTATGAATGGATTTGTGAGAAGTAAGGTTACCTTTTTGAGAGAATGATTTACCACAAATATTGCAGTGATATGGCTTCTCACCTGTATGTGTATATTTGTGAGTAGTTAAATGACTTTTTAATGGAAAGGATTTATCACAGATATTGCAGTGATATGGTTTCTCTCCTGTATGAATGTGTTTGTGTGTAGTAAGGTTACTGTTATGAGAGAATGATTTTCCACAAATATCACAGTGATATGGTTTCTCTCCTGTATGAATGTATTTGTGATGAGTAAGATGATCTTTCTTAGAGAATGATTTACCACAGATATCACAGTGATATGGTTTCTCTCCTGTATGAGTGTATTTGTGAGAAATAAGGCTACCTTTTCGAGAGAATGATTTACCACAAATTTCGCAGTGATATGGCTTTTCATGAGTATGGAAACGTTTGTGTCTAGTTAAATCACTCCTTAGTGAAAAGGATTTATCACAGATATCGCATTGATATGGTTTCTCTCCTGTATGAATGTATTTGTGAGTTTTAAGGTGACTTTTTTGAGAGAATGATTTACCACAAGCATCACAGTGATGTTGTTTCTCTCCGGTATGAATGTATTTGTGACAAGTTAGGCCAGTCTTTTGAGAGAATGATTTACCACAGATATCACAGTGATGTGGTTTCTCTCCTGTGTGAATGTATTTGTGACAAGTAAGGCTACCTTTTTGAGAGAATGATTTACCACAAATTTCGCAGTGATATGGTTTCTCTCCTGTATGAATGTATTTGTGATGAGTAAGATGATCTTTCTGAGAGAATGACCTGCCACAGATATCACAGCGATATTGCTTTCCACTTGGATCAATACACTTGTGAACAGAGAGATTTGCTGTATTAGAAAAAGTCTTTTTACAGATATCACATTGGTCTGATAATTTTTCTCTTTCTCTTGTCATCTCCGGCGGATTCATTATTCTTCTGCAGTATGCAACACCAAAATATATTTTTCTTTTCTTCTTTATAAATGTCTTTGTTGATTCAAATACTTCTACTGCTATATTTACAGCAAATCTGATCTTCTCGAATATCTGAAGATAATACAAAGACCTTCACAGATTTTTCCAAATTCAAACAGAATGTAAAATACTGGCAATGAAGAAAACAAACGTTCGTATTAATTCCAAAGAAATATTTCACAGTTATTCACCATAGATTTGTAATAGAAACAGGGTTATATATATCATTTATAATATCTTCCATTAGTCTTCAAATGATGATCAATATTCATGATGTATCTGATGTAAAAACTCCTTTATACCACTAACATCTCATATTCTGAAATGACACAGAAACAGTTGAAGATATAGGAAAGACTTCAAAAGCAGAGATTCAACTATAAAAAATATTACTACATTTTCAAAATAAAAAAACTGTTTATATAAACCTTAACCTGAATAATTAGTCTCTATACACAGACTTCCGTTCCTATGCCTTCAGATATTATGTAAAATGTTAAACTACAAAATATTGGACAATAACTTCCTACTATCTTCAGAAATGTGATGAGTCACTGTTGTTTAGCCCGGAATCATCCCTGGCTGAACAGGTCTATTAATGAAATTAGGTTGGGTTCACGACTTTTAAAATAACAATAATGAAATTACTGTATACAGTGCTCAGGTGCACCACAACTTGTCAAAAGTGCGTATAAAGTATATGCAGTAATGTACAAATGTATGGGAAGTGAACAGTGTATGAGTCAGATACATGCTTGCGTGTGTATGGAGGGGAGAAAATCAGGTGTAGTGTTGGCGAATCTGAGGAAGCATGGAAAGAAGCCCGTCGTATATATGTGTATATGTATGTTTATGTGTCTGTGTTTGTCACCCTAAAATCGCTGGACAACCGATGCTGGTGTGTTTACGTCCCCATAACTTAGTGGTTCGACAAAAGAGACCGAATAGAATAAGTTCTGGTGTCGATTTGCTCGACTAAAAGGTGGTGCTCTAGCATGGCCACAGTCAAATGACTGAAACAGAGAGAAGAGATAACTATTAAAGCCAATCATTTTGACAAAATAAACAGCAAATAGTGATACGTAGCAAGTTATACCTCTATAATAAAGCGATAGACAGCTTCGAATGGACACAAGTAACAAATGGAATGTCTACTGTAATAAAAGAAGGCGATCTTACGGTATAAGTACCGGTGTACTTCCGGAAGTACCAGATACATTTCAAAAAAGTGTTTTTTTTATACATGGAGGGTTAGGTTTAAAGTTAGGGCTAGGGTATGTGGCGATCCTTCGGTATATGTACACACGTGACTTTGTTTACATTTCTGAAGATATGGGCTCCAGCGGTGGTGCCCCAGCATGACCGCGGCTTAAACATTTTTAAGGATTTTAATGATTTATAACAGAAACCCTTTTCTCCCACCCCTAACAGAAACCCTAAACCTAACCCTCCATATATAAAAAAAAACCCCACTTTTTTTAAATGTATCCGGTACTTATACCGTAACATCGCCTAAAAGACATAAAAAATTTGGTGCTTTTTCATCGACATACCAAGTAAAAATGAAGATTAGATTTTCTTGGCATTATCCAAGAAGTTTAACGGAGAATGGAATTAATATCGAAATCAGATTAGCAACATTCAAAACTTTCACAATTGTCTGGAGTTTCCAATTAACCAGGGTCATCGGATTTTACTACAAACAAAACATGTATTGTATCTTACCTGTGATGATAAATAAATTAGTGTTTAATATGAATTAACGTTAATTACGGAAAGTATCGATTTGGCGGGAAATATAATTTAAAGGCACTTTAGAAAAATCGATACGGAACGTCAACGAAACGAACTAACTTCTAAATATTGTATCCATCCTATTACTACGCATTTGTCGGATGCTAAAACTGAAGTGGTAAATTTTTAATGGTTTTTATTGCTATAATTACGTTTACGAAATGTGAATTATAATGAAAAAACCCCGAATAATGGCAAAAAATACAAAAGTATATGCTGACTACTTATTTTCAGGTTTTTTGCTACTCTTACGATCTCCTCTTTAAACCGGGTAGTGTCGTTCTTCGTTTATTTCTTTTTAAGGTTAAGGTGGGAAACCCGTGGGTTGTTTTCTAACCAATACCCAAGAAATTATGTAAAGCTGACTCGCAAAGTCTTATCCAATATTATTTTTATTAAATCCAAATTCAATCGTTTAAAGAGTATTAGAAATAAAAACGGGAGAGACTCCCTTAGTTTTATTTATTTATTTTTATCTAGTTTCAGCATACGAGCTGTGGCCATGCTGGGGCACCGCCATTCTTTTTAAGAAGGCGTGTGATAAAAGGCATTTTGCTGATATTTTCTCTGCTAAGAGTTTACTTGATAAGAAGGACAAGTATTGAATTTCCAAACTAATTCTTCAAACTACTCTGGAAAGAATTTAGGATCTTTTCGGTTTGACCGGCAGTTTTTAAAAATAATTTCTACGTAACTAAACACTTTTAAACTTCGTATACTGGTAGAATGTATACTGCTAGATCGCTTATTTGTGTAATTAAAACATCTTTTTCTCTTGGCTTTATTGAGAAAATCCTACAGTTTGTAAGATATTTGTTGTTTTTTATTTCTGCAATTTCAACTAATAAATGACGTCTATTGAGGTGAAAACATTCTGTGCCGTATGAATATGTACCTCGTTTAAGAAACAGATTGGATTTATTTACATTTCTGAAGAAAAAAAAACATACCCTTCCCCCCACTTCTAACCCTAAAACAGATTGAAATGCAATAGATCGATACTAGGGTCATAATTATGGGTGACAATTTCATATGATGCCGCTAGAAAAAACTGCCGTTCAAACGGAAAACATTCGATGGGAGTAAGACACACGTGTCTGTTCCCCACACCCACCACTATCTGACAAGTCGTGTTGCTTTCTTTGACATTGTGGTTCGGTACGCGGAGGACGTAAAAGTAGCAATAAAAATGTCAGCTTCTAGCTTTGTATCATTTGTTATTATTTGCATTTTTTCTTACAATTCACATTTTCAAAAAGTTACAACTTTACTTTTAGCATCAGACAAAAGTGTTATTAATACGGGAAGCACAACAACCGGATTCTTAATTCGTTTCGTTGACGTTCCGTGTCGGCTTTTCGATGTGTCTTTTTCGCTAGATCGCTTATTTGTGTAATTAAAAATATTATAAAACACCGACTAATATATTATAAGAGGTAAGATGTAAGACATATTTTCTTTTTAGTAAAAGACTATGTATCTGGCTAATTTGAAACAGCAGGCAGTTTTGAAAGTTTTAAATACTGCTTCTCTGAAATCGATATTAATTCTATTGTCCAGTAAACTTCGTAAATTATGCCTAGAAAATCTGGATTTTACTTGTGGCCATGAAAAAGCACCAGATTTTTAATTACAATTATTTTAATAAATACTTCCTTATTTTAGTAGATATTTCAGTGTTTTCATTTCAAGTTTTAATTTGGAAAACTGACAGTTCATTCTATTAATAAACTGGTATAATTTTAGTAAAAAATAAAATTAAGAAGTGATTTTGTTATGGTTATCTGGATTGCTATAACCTTTAGAATAATACCTATCCAAACCGATTTTGGACATTTTCATTTTTAACTTAAAAACCACGGGAGGGGCCTTTTCGGTTAAAATAAAACAAGTAAACATTTTCAGGGGAAAAGGTGAACAATTCAAGGGATGTTTTGCTGGTGTTTCTAGCAGAACCCAAACCACCCTCCCTTTTCACTCTCACATGTATTATCTTTTTCTTACTTGTTTCAGTCATTTTGACTGCGGCCATGCTGGAGCACCGCCTTTAATCGAGCAACTCGACCCTGGGACTTATTCTTTGTAAGCCCAGTACTTAATGTATCGGTCTATTTTGCCGAACTGCTAAGTGACCGGGACATAAACACACCAGCATCGGTTGTCAAGCAATGCTAGGGGGACAAACATATACACACACATATATATATATATATATATATATATATATACATATATAGGACAGGCTTCTTTCAGTTTCCGTCTACCAAATTCACTCAAAAGGCATTGGTCGGCCCGAGGATATAGCAGAAGACACTTGCCCAAGGTGCCACGCAATGGGACTAAACCCGGAACCATGTGGTTGGTAAACAAGCTACTTACCACACAGCCACTCCTGTGTGTTGATGTTTTTTTTTTAAATATTTTTCTCCTATTATATTTTATGGAATGACTAGCAGATACCCGGCGTTGCTCAGTATTAAAAGGTCATAATTTGTGTTTATATATATTACAGTTATGTTGAAAAAGGTGATATAGGAAAGTGCAGCATTGATGACAAAACATTTGTGGAGTAAAAGATGGGCTAACTGGACTAAGCGACTTGTCATTTGTCCGAGTATTCCTTGCCCTAACCAGTCATGGAAAATTGGGGGTGGAGGGTATGTGGTTTTGAATGCACCGAAAAGCTGTCAGTGGATATGTTTTCCTTTCTGGCATCTAACATGACCCATCGTCTGAAGTTTTGACATCTCCTTTGGGTTTATTGTCCTACATCACTCATGAAGTAAATTTTGAGGACCTGTGACACATAAAAGCACCAACCGACCGTGGCCATTTGCCAGCCTCCTCTGGCCGGTGGCACGAAAAAAGCACCCACTATACTCACGGAGTGGTTGGCGTTAGGAAGGGCATCCAGCTGTAGAAACACTGCCAGATCAGACTAGGGCCTGGTGCAGCCTCGTGGTTTCCCAGATCCCGGTCAAACCGTCCAACCGATGCTAGCATGGAAAACAGACGTTAAACGATGATGAAGATTTGGTTGGTTGTTCATTTGTGGGTAACAGGGAACCATTGCCCTTCGACTGTGAATGTCAGTGTAAATCCATGTTCAACTATCTCCTTAGATGCACCAAACAATGTCATTTGTGATGCAGGATTGTCTGATATTGTTCAGGAAATCCGACTGGATGGAAGTACCTTCCAGAAGAGGTTGAGAAGGAGCTGGTAGTGCTGGCAATATTACCTTACTGCCTGGGCATTGCATGCCATTAGTTTCATTGGAAATTTTAAAGCTTTACAGAAACAACGATTTGAGTTTAGCACACTAATTTGGCCAAAATTATCATTTTCATAAAAATGGGATGGATTATATATGAAAGCAGCTCCAGGATTTGTGAAGAACGCATTTATACATAGTCTGTTTGTGAGAGCTATTCTATTGGACCACTGTCTAATCATTAAAATGTTTTAATGGCTAAGCATTAAATGCTGCAGCATGTGTTTGCTGATCTTGCAAAAGTCTCATCTCCCTTCTGTATTGAGACTCCATCTGACGTGCTGCGGCTTGCCTTTGCTCATCTTGAGAAAGTCCCATCTTGCTTCTGTCTTAAGAAGCAAGATGGAAATATTGTCCAATAATATGTAATTTAATCTTTTACATAATATCCGAAGGTAGAGGAGCTGAAGTCTGTGTATATGTAGACATTACACAAGGTTGTATCATATAATTTCAATAACAGAATATATTTCAAAGACAACTTAAAGGATTATATCCACAGTTTATGATTATGAAAATGAAATTATATTTTCTATTGTTGAATCTCTGCTTTTTAAGTCTTTCCTATATCTTCTACTGTTTCTGTGTCATTTCAGAATATGAGATGTTAGTGGTATAAAGGAGTTTTTACATCAGATACATCAGGAATATTGATCATCACTTGAAGACTAATGGAAGATGTTATAAATAATACATATAACCACGTTTATATAATTTATCTATGGTGAAGAACTGTGAAAAATTCCATCTGAATTAATAGCAACATTTGTTTCCATCATTGCCTGGAATATTTGCTAAAGTATTTCCCATTCAGTCTGAACTTGGAAAAATCTGCAAAGGTGTTTCTATTACCTTTAGATATTGACAAAGACCAGACTTGTGGAAAATATAACTAGAGAATTATTTGAATCAACCAAGGAATATATAAGAAGAACAGGAAAATATATTTTGTGCTTGTATACTATAGAACAATAATGAATCCTCAAGAGATGACAAAAGAAAGAAAAAAGTTATCACACCAATGTGATATCTGTAAAAAGACTTTTTCTAATAAGGGAAATCTCACTGTTCACAAATTCATTCATGCAGGGGGGAAACAATATCATTGTGATATTTGTGGTAAATCAATCTCTCAGAAAAGTAACCTTACCTCTCACAAATACATTCATACAAGAGAGAAACGGTATCGCTGTGATATTTGTGGAAAGTCATTCTTACAGAAGGTTCACCTTACTTCTCACAAATACAGTCATACAGGTGAGAAACCATATCAATGTCGTATTTGTGGTAAATCATTCTCTAAAAAAATTAACCTTCTCACAAATACATTCATACAGGAGAGAAACCATATCGCTGTGATATTTGTGGTAAATCATTCTCTCAAACAAATAGTCTTACTTACCACAAATTCAGTCATACAGGGGAGAAACCACATCCCTGTGATATATGTGGTATATCATTCTCCCAGTTAGGTGACTTAACTAAACACAAATACATTCATAATGGAGAGAAACCTTATCACTGTGATATCTGTGGAAAGTCATTCTCCCAGAAAATACATCTGACTTCCCACAAAAATGTTCATACAGGAGAAAATTCATATCACTGTGATGTCTGTGGTAAATCGTTCTCTCATAAAAGTAGCCTTCTTTGTCACAAAGACATTCACTTAGGAGAGAAACCACATCACTGTGATATCTGTGATAAATCATTCCGCCTGATAGGTAGCTTAACAAGACACAAATACATTCATACAAGAGAGAAACCATATCGTTGTGATATCTGTGGAGTGTCATTCACTCAGAAGACTAGTCTTACTTCTCATAAATACACTCACACAGGAGAGAAACCATATGAATGTGATATTTGTGGTAAATCATTCTCTCAAAACCGTACCCTTATGTATCACAAATCCATTCATACAGGAGAGAAACCATATCAATGTGATATTTGTGGTGAGTCATTCTCTCGGAAGACTGGCCTTGCTTATCATAAATCCATTCATACAGGAGAGAAACCATATGAATGCGATATTTGTGGTAAATCCTTTTCGTTAAAAAGTTATTTAACAACTCACAAACTTATTCATACTAATGAGAAGCCATATCAGTGTGATATCTGTGGTAAAACGTTCTCTCATAAAAGTAACCTTAGTAATCATACATACACTCATACTGGAGAGAAACTATATCCCTGTGACATTTGTGGTAAATCATTCTCTCAAAAAAGTTGCCTTACTTATCACAAATACACTCATACAGGGGAGAAACCACATCACTGTGATGTTTGTGGTAAATCATTCCCTTGTTTGAGCGCTTTAACCTCTCATAAATACATTCACACAGGAGAGCAACCATATCAATGTAATATCTGTAGCACAGCATTCTCCCGAAAAAGTAGTTTATCTGTGCACAAACGCACTCATACAGGAGACAAGCCATATCCCTGTGACATTTGTGGTAAATCATTTTTTATCAAAGCAAGTTAACCTCTCATAAATACATTCATACAGGAGAAAAACCATATTCCTGTGATATCTGTGGTAAATCATTCTCTCATAAAAGTAACTTTAATAGACACAAATACATTCATACAGGAGAGAAACCATAGCACTGTGATATCTGCAGTAAATAATTGTGTGTTCAGTATTATTTAACAGATCACAATTCCACTCATGCTAGATATGTCAGTGTGATATCTGTGTTAAATCTTTCTCTGAGGAATGTGCTATATATACTCATAAATATTTTCTAATAGGAGAGAAGACCTATCACTGTGATATGTATAGTAAATCATTCTGTGTGGAACAATATGTAACTAATCCCAAATGCATTCATAAGGGTGGCAAAAAGCACAACACTGTGGCATCTGTGATGTCATTCTCTTGTAATTACTTAACGAAATACAAACATATTCATACAAGATTGGATTCTTGTGGCTGTGTTATCTTTGGTAAATCATTCTCTCAATAATGTACCTGAACTTAACATATATGTATCCATATTACTCAATAACAATATCAGTGATATTGTGAATTAATGTAATAAACAGAAAGAAAATTAAAGTTGTCTTACTCTTTTTTCTCTGCTCATTTTATACGCAGAACATTCTACCAAATGTTGTAATGGTGAGACACACGTAAATTATAGAATTCACAGTGGATCAGTGTATGATAAAAGTCACACACGTCTCCAAACTAACCTACTATAAGCGTTTATTTTCTCTCTATCCACTCAGTTGAAGTCGACTCTCGGTCACTCGGATCAGTGTCCTCCAGTCAGTTCTATCCTGGGTCGCTTCTTTCAGATTGGCCATGTCCATTACGGTATCACTGTTGCTGGTCGGCCTCTTCCTCTCTTGCCACTGACTATTCCGAGCATGATGTCCTTCTCCAGGGATTTTCTCCGCATAATATGACCAAAATATGCCAATCTATGCTTGGTGATCCTAGCTTCTAGCGACATTTTCGGCCTTATCTGCTTAAGAACTTCTCCATTGGTGAGCCTCGCTGTCCACGGAATCCGCAAATTTGTTGATATTATTTAATTAAATATCAAGATACAGTGAATGGGAGACTTTTACATTTAAACCGCCTGAAATTTCATCTAGTTGTAACTTCTCCCCGTTAATTAATCCTTCAAATTAGTGCTGAAAGAAGAAATGTTTGATTTCATGGTAGGGGTGAAACATCAGTGATATTATAATGGCTCAGAGTTACTTCCCTTAGCATTAAACAGAAAGAAATGCCTTCAAACTTTATATTTCGTCTTTATTCCTCTTCGACCAGATCCAGCTGGAATAGCTCTCTGCTGTCTCTGATATTGCCTCTAGAGCATTGCTCATGTTCTTCCCAGAGACTGAGGGTTGTTTCTTTAAATCGTAGTGTGATTTGCCCATAAGATCGCGCCTCTGTAGTGGGAGAAGCGTGGTCCTTTGCTATTTGTAAGACCCGCAAAAGAGAAAGCAGGTCAACCCCCGACACCGAGAGCATCGACGGATGGATGAATGCGCATCCAGGCTCAGCGGTTGCGTCGGAAGTCGGGGACAAGAAATAGGAAGAAAGAATGAGAGAAAGTTGGAGCAAAAGCGTACAACTGGGGTCGCCACCCACTGCCGGAGCCTCGGGTGTTTTCGCTCAATAAATACACACAACGCCCGGTCTGGGAATCGAAACCGTAATCCTCCGACCGAGAGATCGCTGCCCTAACCACTGGTCATTGCGCCTCCACTGTTGTTGCTGTTGTTGGAGGTGTTTGTGTTGAACTTATTGTTATTGTTGTGGGTGATGTGGTTGTTATCGTGGATCTTTTCCTTTTGAACGGCACTTTTCAACACAATTTCTAGTTAAGTAAACACATTTAAACTTCGTATACTGGTAGAATGTGTTATGAAACATCATTTTTTCTTGTCTTTATTGAGAAAATTCCATATATTGTAACATATGTCGTCTTTAATTTCGAGCATTTCGGCAATTTTAACCAATCGCTGACCTCCATTGACATAAACAACATTCCGTGCTGTATGAATATGTCCCTCGTTTAAGAAACAGATTGGGTTTATTTACATTTGCGAAGAAAAAAAGATACACCCCGCTCCTAACCCTAAAATAGATTGAAATGCAATAGATCGATACTAGGGCCATAATGATGGGTGACATTTTCATTTGACACCGCTAGAAAAAAATCCCATTTTCCGTAGCGGTGTCGTTTGAAATTGTCACCCATAATTATAACCCTAGTATCTATCTATTGCATTTCAAATGGACGTCAGCGATTAGTTAAAACTTCCGAAATGCTCGAAATTAAAGTCGAAATATGTTATAACATATAGAATTTTCTCAATAAAGCCAAGAGAAAATGATGTTTTATAAACACATTCTACCAGTATACGAAGTTTAAAACTGTTTAGTTAACTAGAAATTATGTTAAAAAACTGCCGTTCAAAAGGAAAAGATCCGAATGTTGTTGTTGCCACCAACACCGCTATTGTTTACATTAATTTGAAATTTGCCAGCAAAATCTCATAAAATGGCAATGTTCTATAAGTTGTACAAGCTTTTATGCTTTATATGAAAATAAAGAAGTTAAGTATGTTATGTGACTCCGGCGTAACCGTAACCGCCAAAAACGGGTGGTGTGGCTATTCGTTACCTTGGCCCAATTCACATTTTCAAAAAATTATTATAGTTGTAAACAAACATTAACAGTTTACCACCTTAATTTCAGCATCAGACAAAAGTGAGTAAATACGAAGCGCACAACAACCGGATTGTTAGTTCGTTTCGTTGACTTCCGTGTCGGCTTTTCTATGTGTCTTCCAGTAATATTTCCCGCTCGTTCGAGTGTGTAATTAATAATGTAATACATATCTTCTTTTTAGTAAAAGCCTATGTATCTGGCTAATTGGAAAATCCAGACAGTATTGATAGTTTTAAATAATACTAGTCTGAAATCGATATTAATTCTATTGTCCAGTGAAGCACCTGGTTTTTAATTTCAATTATTTTGGTAGATAATCCATTTGCTGGTTGTGTCCATTCAAAGCTGTTTGTTGTTTTATCACAGATGTATCATTTGCTAAACATCTGTATTTGCTGTTTATTCTGTCAAAATGATACACGTTAATAATTCTGTCCATTTCAGCTTCTCAGAATAAATAATCTGCAACATCATAAAACATCAATAGCTAACTGAAACATGTGGCCAGTGATAGCACTATGATAAAAAGCAGATACAGCCTTTTGTAGACAGAATCGGCAAGGGTCATAAACTGGCGATGGGTACTACTCTAGAAGAGTGGTCCCGGTGTGCGCACTCGCGCTTGTTAGTCGTGACTAGTAGATCCTTACTTTGTGTTTTTGTTTTATTTAATTAGTTAAAAAAGAAATTATTTACTAAAGAATATGAAAACTAAAAGAATATATCCCGCACATTTTATTTGATTTGTGTAAAAAATCATATACATCGTTCTAAGAAATAATTTATTTACTTTCTTTAAAAAATTCTTTTATTTTATTCTGTAAAATCAAGTCATTTGCATACGCGCAAGTCGTTGTAGGATCGACTACTTACGACTAGCTAGCGCGTACCGGGTCCAGTCTTCGCTAGTAGTACCTATGCTTTTGTGTTTTATTTACTTTGTTTTAAAAAGAAAGACGATCTTACGGTATAAGTACCGGTGTGCTTCCGTAAGTACCGGATACATTTCAAAAAGGTGTGTTTTTATATGTGGGTGGGGGGTGGTTTAGGGTTAGGGGTGGGAGAAAAGGGTTTATGTTATCTTCAGAAATGTAAACAAGGTCACGTGTGTACCCATACCGAAGGATCGCCATTCTGTCCTGGCTCTACTCTTCATACGTCAATTCACAGAGCACTCTCTAAATTAGTGACCACACCTTCAACATATGTGAGTGCAGTTTGTTTTTATTATTAATAAAGTTACGAGAGGAAAAGTCATGATGGGTTGGTTCACTAAATTGTAGTTTATGTTTATGTTTGATCTGTTACAGAAGTTGTAACAATCATGAACATTACCTAATTTCATTAATAATAGATCTGCTCAGTCAGGGATAACCTAGGGTTAAACAGTAGTCATCATATTATTGTCCAATATCCTATAGTTGAACCCTTTATTGTTTAAACCGGCCATATCAGGCCCAGATATTCTGCATGTTTTATATTCAAACTGGCGGTATCTGGCCTCTCACACCTAACCTACATTGACATTCTAGAAATAAACAATCACATCATTGAAACCTGAAAGCTATAAGATAATGCATGATTAATTCAAAACAATTTGAGTGAAAAAGAATTACATTTAACAGAATAATCTGAACACTAAAGGGATAATGTTTTACATAATATCTGAAGGAAGAGGAACTGAAGTCCGTGTATATGTAGACATTACACAAGGTTGTATCATATAGTTTTAATAACAAAATAAATTTCAAAGACCACACCCTTTTGTTACTAACCCGGCCAAAACCGACTCTGGCTCTGTGGTAAAATGTCTTGTTTTCATAAGTTTTGAATTAAAATCTCCACCAAACCTTAGTTACAATTTATGTTCCTAACACTAGTTGAATGATAACTAAGTTCTTTATTATATTTAAAATAATTGAAAGAAACACACTGAATCTCAGCAGAAATATGGTAACAAAAGGGTTACCATAAATAAATTTCAAAGACAAATTAAAGGATTATATCCACAGTTTATCCTTATGAAGATGTAGTTATATTTTTTTTATAGTTGAATCTCTGCTTTTTAAGTTTTTCCTATATCTTCTGTTTCTGTGTCATTTCAGGAGGTGAAATGTTAGTGATACTTCATGAATATTGATCGACATAACTCTGTTTATATGATTTGTCTATGGTGGAAAACTGTGAAATATATCTTCTGAATTGATGGCAACATTTGTTTCCATCATTGCCTGGAATATTTGCTAAAGTATTTCACATTCTGTTTGGAGCGGGAGATATCTGCAAAGGTGTTTGTATCATCTTCAGATATTGATGAAGACCATAACTGCTGGGAATATCAGCAATAGAAATATATAAAAAAGGAAGCAAAATTATATTTTGTGTTTGTATACTATAGAACAATAATGAATCCTCAAGAGATGACAAAAGAAAGAAAAACGTTATTATACCGATGTGATATCTGTAAAAAGACTTATTGTAATAAGAGAAATCTCACTGTTCACAAATTCATTCATGCAGGGGGGAAGCCATATCACTGTGATGTCTGTGGTAAATCATTCTCTGATAAAAGTCACCTTACTAAACACAATTACATTCATACAAGAGCGAAACGGTATCACTGTGATATTTGTGGAAAGTCATTCTTTCAGAAGGTTCACCTTACTTCTCACAAATACAGTCATACAGGTGAGAAACCATATCAATGTGACATTTGTGGTAAATCATTCTCTCATAAAAGTAGCCTTACTCAACACAAATCCATTCATACAGGAGAGAAACCTTATCAGTGTGATATTTGTGGTAAATCATTCTCTCATAAGATTAGCCTTACTTGGCACAAATCCACTCATACAGGAGAGAAACCATATCAGTGTGATATTTGTGGTAAATCATTCTCTGGTAAAAGTAACCTTACGAATCACAAATCCATTCATACAGGTGAGAAACCATATTACTGTGATATTTGTGGTAAATCATTCTCCTTTAAGCATAGCCTTACTTATCACAAAGTCAGTCATACAGGGGAGAAACCACATCCCTGTGATATATGTGGAAAATCATTCTCTCAGAAAATTCACCTGACTTCTCACAAATTCATTCATACAGGAGAGAAACCTTATCAATGTGATATTTGTGGTAAATCATTCTCCCATAAGCACAGCCTTACTTATCACTTATCCATTCATACAGGAGAGAAACCTTATCACTGTGATATCTGTGGAAAATCATTCTCTCAGAAAATTCACCTGACTTCTCACAAATACATTCATGCAGGGGAGAAACCTTATCAATGTGATATTTGTGGTAAATCATTTTCTCAAAAGACTGGCCTTACTTATCACAAATCCGTTCATACAGGAGAGAAACCATATCAATGTGATATCTGTGGTAAATCTTTTTCATTAAAACGTAATTTAACGACTCACAAATTCATTCATACAGGTGAGAAACCATATCAGTGTGATATTTGTGGTAAATCATTCTCTCAAATGAGTAGCCTTACTTATCACAAATCCGTTCATACAGGAGAGAAACCATATCCCTGTGATATCTGTGGTAAATCTTTTTCATTAAAACGTAATTTAACTACTCACAAATTCATTCATACAGGTGAGAAACCATATGAATGTGATATTTGTGGTAAATCATTCTCTCAAAAAAGTCACCTTTCTTCTCACACATCCATTCATACAGAAGAGAAACCACATGACTGTGATATTTGTGGTAAATCATTCTCTCAGAAGAGAGGCCTTACTAAACACAAATACATTCATACAGGAGAGAAACCTCATCAATGTGATGTCTGCGGAATGTCATTCTCTCAAAGACGTTACCTTGATTCTCACAAACACATTCATACAGGAGAGAAACCCTAGCACTTTAATATCTGCAGTAAATCATTCAAAGTCTATTCATAAAGGAGACAAACCATATAACTGTGATATCTGTGGTAAATCATTCTCTTGGGAATGTGCTATATATACTCATAAATGTATTTATTCAAGAGAGAAGCCCTATCACTGTGATAACTATGCTAAATCAATCTCTGTGGAACAATATTTAGCTAATCTCAAATTCATTCATACAGGAAAGAAACCATAGCACTGTCAGTCTTTTACCATGTGGGTTAACTCAACATGAATACATTCATACAGGAGAAAAACCGTAACGCTGTGACATCAGTGATTAATCATTCTCTCGTAATTACTTAACTAAACACAAACATATTCATACAGGGTAAGATTCTGATGACTGTAATCTGTGCTAAATCATTCTCTCAATAATCTACCTTAACTAAACATATTCTTATTCATATTGATCTATAAAAATAACTGGCATAAAATAGATGTCTTATCTTTCTTTTACTTGGTTCAGTCATTTGACTGTGGCCATGCTGGAGCATCGCCTTTAGTCGAGCATATCGACCCCAGGACTTATTCTTTGTAAGCCTAGTACTTATTCTCTTTTGCCGAACTGCTAAGTTACAGGGACATAAACACACCAGCATCGGTTGTCAAGCGATGTTGCGGGGACAAACAAAGGCACACAATCGTACACACACGTGGCACGTAAAAAGCACCATCTGATCGTTGCCGTTTGCCAGCCTCGTCTGGTACCTATGTAGGTGGCACGTAAAAAGCACCCACTACACTCATGGAGTGGTTAGGAAGAGCATCCAGCTGTAGAAACACTGTCAGATCCGACTGTAGCCTGGTGCAGCCTCTTGGCTTCCCAGACTCTGGTTGAACCGTCCAACCCATGCTAGCATGGAAAACGGACGTTAAACGATGATGATGATATATACGACGGGCTTCTTTTCAGTTTCCGTCTACGAAATCCACTCACAAGGCTTTGGTCGGCCCGAAGCTATAGTAGAAGACACTTGCCCAAGGTGCCACACAGTGGGACTGAACCCGGGACCATGTGGTTGGTAAGCAAGCTACTTACCATACAGCCACTCCTACGCCTGGTGAAATAAAATACAGCAATTGTATTACTTTTTATTGAATAAATTAATTGTTTCCATTTTCCTCATTTGCTTCAACTCATTAATTATGATGTGTGTTTTCCATTCAAATAATATTGATTAAATTAATTTGTTCTATTTTCTTGTGGATGTGTCATTATCACACCAATATCTGACATTCCAGTTCCCAATTACGATCGGTTGTGTCCTCCTGGACATGTTTTGAGTCTCAGGATTTGCAGTATTTGTGATAGCAACCCACATATTCTAGAACAAACTGGAGGCCTACTGCTTTTGTCATAGTGTTTGGTGTAGAGTGGATGATACAGCCTACTTATTTTTTGCTAAATCATTCTGTAGATCCGGTTTTCATGGTCTTGTTCTTACCAGACACCAAGCAGGGATTTATGATGGGCATCTTGGTTAGAATGGCACCTGTTGTGATGAGTGTAGACTGGTCCGAGTAAAGTATGCTCCCACCGCCAATCTCTGGGGCCCCTTCCATCTGTCCTTCTGCAACGGCGCTTGCGGTGGTTTGGACATGCATGTAGGCATCCGGTGGATGAACTGAGCCGTGATGTCCTCCCAACTCCACTTCCCAACTGGCGGAAACGCATGGGCGGGCAGCTGAGGACCTGGGTTTCGATGATCAAGGAGGACCTCTCTGTGCTCACGGGTCCACAGGTGGTCTGCCTGCGCCGATGGAACCGTGACTGGCTTGCTATCTCCAGTGAACTGGCGCAGGACCGTCGTGCGTGGGCTGCCATGGTTCGAGATGCCTCGAGGGTGGTAGAAGAAGCCAACTGAACCTGCCTGGGGTGAATGTCGCCACAAGTACAAGTAAGTAGAAGAGGGTGCCATGAAATCGGTCTTTCTGTTTATCAGGTAACCCTGGCTGAGGGGCATAAGCCAAGATTATGGTTGCTAACCCATGTTGCAACACTAATCTAAGCTTAAGTATTCTATCACAGACTCTGACTACCTTGATTACCTTATCAACCCATTCTCTCTGCAAGAAGTATATCCATGCCCTCAACTCCATCAGTATTCCCTACCCAGAAAATCTTATACCTACGTTCTTTGCTTGTGAGGAACCTAGTAGAACTTCCTCTCCACCTTACTTCTTGGAAGCAGCACAAATCTACATGGCTCCATTCAAGAATCTCAACAATCTCACCAGACCTATCTTTCAATGTGCCAATTCTGAGGTTGTGGAAGGTGTGGGCCTGTAAGACCCTGGGGTGGGGGACAGCAGCATCAGGTACCTGAAAAGAAAGCTTGAATTTGACAGAACTCATAAACATACAATAGCCTTCAACCTGCATACACTACACCATTATTTTGTGCACTAAATTATCACTGCATTCCACAGGAGATAAACACTAAGTATGGATGGGGGAGCATCTAAGCCATTGGAGGTGTTCAGGGGAAAGGTATCCAATGGGGTCAGAGCATAGGGACTTCCAGTATAGGTGATGGGGGTGGGATGGGCGAACACACCAAGAATGGCAAACACTCTGGCTGCCGGTGCAAAAGAATAACAACAACAATGATAACGATAATGAGATAGAACTGGACATTTGCATTCTTAACTAGAGCTGTAAGCAACCGTATTCGGTTAGCCAAACTGTGTCAAAATTAGATAAATTATATTTGGTGTTGCTACATGATTTTACTTCACGAATGCTTTTTAGCAATTGCCATTTGGTGCATGAGAGAGTTCGATGCAGCTGCCCTCATCTGCACCTCCTGCCGTGAAGTTGGTTCATCTAGGATACCTGACAGGAAGAGATCCAGTTTTATTTTAAAGACATCTGCATCCACCCCATGCAGGTCTCACAGGTCCTTCGAGAGGATATTGAAGAGCTGTGAACCTCTGAAGCCCAGGCTATCACAGTATCTTGTCCTATATCTTGATGGCAAATTTGGAGTCCTTGGCACTATGCAGTGGCTCCCAGTTCTAGTATTTGTGTAACACTCGATGCCAATGTTTGGGACAAGTCCTAGGATCTTCCAGATGCATATTATGGCATATCTTTCTCGCCTACGCTCTAAGGAGTAGAGTCTTAATCTCTTGAGTCTTTCCCAATAGCCCATATGCTGCACAGAGGCTATCTTTGTGTAGCTTCGTTGGATTGCCTCAAGTTCTGTGATTAATTTGACACTGGATGGTTGTCCAGCGATGTTAGGGTGACAAACACAGACACATAAGCACACACACAAACATACATGTACACATATATACGACGGGCTTCTTTCCTTGCTTCCTCAGATTCGCCAACACTACACCTGATTTTCTCCCCTCCATACACACGCAAGCATCTATGTGACTCATACACTGTTCACTTCCCATACATTTGTACATTACTGCATATACTTTATACACACTTTTGACAAGTTGTGGTGCACCTGATCACTGTATACAGTAATTTCATTATTATTACTTTAAAAGTCGTGAACACAACCTAATTTCATTAATAGACCTGATCAGCCAGGGATGATTCCGGGCTAAACAACAGTGACTTATCACATTTCTGAAGATAGTAGGAAGTTATTGTCCAATATTTTGTAGTTTAACATTTTACATAATATCTGAAGGCAAAGGAACAAAAGTCTGTGTATAGAGACTAATTATTCGGGTTAAGGTTTATGTAAACAGTTTATTATTATGAAAATGTAGTAATATTTTTTATAGTTGAATCTCTGCTTTTTAAGTCTTTCCTATATCTTCTACTGTTTCTGTGTCATTTCAGAATATGAGATGTTAGTGGTATAAAGGAGTTTTTACATCAGATACATCATGAATATTGATCATCGTTTGAAGACTAATGGAAGATATTATAAATAATATATATAACCCTGTTTCTATTACAAATCTATGGTGAATAACTGTGAAATATTTCTTTGGAATTAATACGAACGTTTGTTTTCTTCATTGCCAGTATTTTACATTCTGTTTGAATTTGGAAAAATCTGTGAAGGTCTTTGTATTATCTTCAGATATTCGAGAAGATCAGATTTGCTGTAAATATAGCAGTAGAAGTATTTGAATCAACAAAGACATTTATAAAGAAGAAAAGAAAAATATATTTTGGGGTCGTATACTGCAGAAGAATAATGAATCCACCGGAGATGACAAGAGAAAGAGAAAAATTATCAGACCAATGTGATATCTGTAAAAAGACTTTTTCTAATACAGCAAATCTCACTGTTCACAAGTGTATCGATCCAAGTGGAAAGCAATATCGCTGTGATATCTGTGGTAAATCATTCTCTAAGAAAGAGCATCTTACTCATCACAAATATATTCATACAGGAGAGAAACCATATCAATGTGGTATTTGTGGTAAATCATTCTCTCATAGGAGTAGCCTTACTTGTCACAACTCAGTTCATACAGGAGAGAAACCGTATCACTGTGACATCTGTGGTAAATCGTTCTCCCAAAAAAGTCACCTTAAAACTCACAATTACATTCATACGGGAGAGAAACCATATCAATACGAGATCTGTGATAAATCCTTTTCACTAAGGAGTGATTTAACTAAACACAAACTTTCACATACTCATGAAAAGCCATATCACTGCGAAATTTGTGGTAAATCATTCTCTCGAAAATATAACCTTGATTCTCACAAATACATTCACACAGGAGAGAAACCACATCAGAGTGATATTTGTGGTAAATCATTCTCTCAAAAAGGTTGCCTGACTTCTCACAAATACATTCATACAGGAGAGAAACGATATCACTGAGATATATGTAATAAATCCTTTTCAATAAGAAGTTCTTTAACTAAACACAAACTTATTCATGCTCATGAGAAGCCATATCATTGTGATATCTGTGATAAATCATTCTCGCGTAAAAGTAATTTTAATAGACACAAATACATTCATACAGGAGAGAAACCACATCACTGTGATATCTGTGGTAAATCATTCTCTCATAACAGTAACCTTACTAAACACAAATTCATTCATACAAGAGAGAAACCACATCACTGTGATATCTGTGGTAAATCATTCTCTCATAACAGTAACCTTACTAAACACAAATACATTCATACAGGAGAGGAACCATATCACTGTGATATTTGTGATAAATCCTTTCATTAAAAAGTCATTTAATTACTCACAAACTTACACATACAGGTGAGAAGCCACATCACTGCGATATTTGTGGTAAAACATTCCCTCATAAGAATAGCCTTACTTATCACAAATCAATTCATACAGGAGAGAAACCATATCACTGCAATATCTGTGGTAAATCCTTTGTAGTGAGAAGTAATTTAACTGCTCATGAACTTACTTACACTAATGAAAGGCCATATCAATGTGATATCTGTGGTAAATCATTCTCTGGAAAAAGTACCCTTAATAGACACAAATACATTCATACAGGAGAGAAACCATATCAGTGTGATATCTGTAGTAAATCATTCTCTTAGGATTATGCTGTTTAACTAATTTTAAATGCATTCATACAGGAGAGAAGACATATTGCTGTGTTATCTGTGCAAAATCATTCTCTTAACGTAATTTAACTAAACCTGATTTATTCATATTGATCAATAACAATGCCAGTGATAAAATGGGGAATGAAATACAGCAATTGTATTACTTTTTTTGAGACAAATAAATTTTTTACATTTTCCTCATTTGCATCAACTCATTAATTATGATGTGTGTGGTTTTCATTCAAACAATTTTAATTACATTAATTTGCTGTTTTCTTGTGGATATATTATTCCGACACCATTGTATCACATTCCAGTTCCCAACGATGATCAGTTGTTCTCTGCTGGACATGCTTAGGCTATCCCACGATCTGCAGCCTATAATCTAATGAACAATATGTGTCCATAGCTTCTACTGGGTACACTACATGGAGTTTCTCCTGACATCTTTTCTACATGCCTAAAAGGGCCATCTCTGTCTTTGGTCTTTGCTAAATTTACTGAATGGTTTTTCAATCCAGATGTTGCTTCCATACCTGAAATTTGTTCTCTAATTTTGGTAGGGATTCAGCAATAAGAAGGTCATCAGCTTGGAAGAGATCCCAAGGGCAGCCAATCTTAAATTCCTCTGTTATTGCTTGCAGGACTATGATAAACAAGAGTGGGGTGAAAAACGATCCTTGGTGGACTCCTATTTTGACACTAAAATTCATGCTATACTCATTGGTGACATTTACCTTACTGACAGCATCCCTATACATGGCTTTTGCATGTCTCACCAACCACTCATCTCTCCCTAAACGACGATGCTGTGGTGATCTCATTCTTGCTCACAACATCATAAGCAGAAAGTGTAACCTCTCGAAAGATCTGTTCTTCACTCCTGCTCCAGAGCGTCGGCTGCAGGGTCACTCTGAAAAGCTCTATCTGTGACAATTTCATCTCAATCGATGGAGAATGGCTTTCTCAGTCCGGGTTGCGGATCCGTGGAAAAAGCTGCCGGATAAGATAGTGAAGATGCCAACGACCACTCGGTTCAAAGTCCCTCTTGACCAGAAATGGCCTGAACACTTTGTATGACTACCCTCCCTGTACATAATTCCATATCCCCCTACATGGCCTTGCTTTTTGCTTTTTGAGCCAAAAAATTAACTTAACTTAGCTTCTCTATTGCTCCCCAAATAATAGAGTAGGGGACTCTGTCAAAAGCTTTCTCCATGTCAACAAAATCCAAATGCAAAGATATATCTTTGACCAAGTACTTCTGCTTTTGCCTCACCAGGAAGATAGCATTGCTGGTGCTTCTAGTTGATACAATTCTACACCTTGATCCATGGAACTTACATTGATATATGAGGAGACCTATTGAGTCAAGTACATCAACAACAAAAAATCAAATGGAAATTGTAGTTGTGATACCTGTGCCGGTGGCAAGTAAAAAGCACCATCCGAACATGGCTGATGCCAGCACCACCTTGACTGGCTTCCATGCCGGTGAAAAGCACCAACCGATCATAGCCGTTGCCAGCCTTGCCTGGCACCTGTGCTGGTGGCATGTAAAATGCACCCACTACACTCACGGAGTGGTTGGCATTAGGAAGGAATTTCAGATTGGCTGCCCTTGGGATCTCTTCCAAACTGATGACCTTGTTCTTATTGCTGAATCCCTACCACAATTAGAGAACAAATTTCAGGTATGGAAGCAAGATCTGGATTGAAAAACCATACAGTAAATTTAGCAAAGACCAAAGACAGATCCTGTCAAGGAGATGGCCCTGCTCGGCATGGAGAAAAGGGCATCCAGCTGTAGAAACACTGCCAGATCAGACTGGAGCCTGGTGCAGCCATCTGGCTTCCCAGAGACCCGGTCAAACCGTCCAACCCATGCCATCGAGGAAAGCAGACATTAAGCGATGACGATGATGCAGAAACGTTAGCAGGCCGGGCGAAATGCTTAGCGGTATTTCGTCTGTCGTTGCGTTCTCAGTTCAAATTCCGCCAAGGTCGACTTTGCCTGTCATCCTTTTGGGGTCGATAAATAAAGTACCAGTTTCGCACTGGGGTCGATGTAATCGACTTAATCCCTTTGTCTGTCCCCTCTATGTTTAGCCCCTTGTGGGCAGCAAAGAATTAGATGATGATAATGATATAATTAACGGAAGATACAAGAATATTTATTGATCACTATAATTGCTTCAACACATCTTGCTTCGATCCTTTATGAGTGGAATATTGAAGAGTTGCTTTATGGGTAGCCAACAGTGTAGATGTGTCTTTTCAGGTGATTACAAGATATATTTCATTAAAATAACGTCTTTTCTTCAAAATTTCTTCTTGTTATGCGTTTGTTTTATAATTTATTGATATTATTTGATTTACAAAACACAAGGTATTAAATGTTAAGATGGCCATTTGCACCATCCGATCATGGACGTTTGCCAGCCTCACCTAGCACCTGTGCCGGTGGCATGTAAAAAGCACCAACCGATCGTGGCTGCTGCCAGCCTCCCCTGGTACCTGTGCCGGTGGCACGTAAAGAGCATGCACTACACTCACGGAGTGGTTGGCGTTAGGAAGGGCATCCTGCCATAGAGACACTGCCAGATCAGACTGGGCCTGGTGCAGCCTTCTGGCTTCCCAGACCCCAGTCGAACCATCCAACCCATGCTAGCATGGAAAACGGACACTGAACGATGATTATGCTGTGAATGTGAGATAATGAGTTGGCACAAAAGAACTACCATTTGAGACTTATCGATGCCAGTGCTATCTGGCTGCGCCCCCTTCCGTGCCAGTCACACTTGAAAAACACCCACTACACTCTTGTTGTTAAGCAACAAGACAGGTAAGGGAAATAAAAAATCTGTGGTCGTCTTGTTGCAGTCGAGGGCGCTTTCCATTGACGCACGACACCACTGGGAGGTGGCCCTTGAAGTCGCTGGAAATGGAGATCTCCAGGTCCAAATTCTTGGACGGCCCCGCTACACTCTCGGAGTGGTTGGCATTAGGAAGGGCACCCAGCTGTAGAAACTCTGCCAGATCAGATTGGAATCTGGTGCAGCCATCTGGCTCACCAGCCCTCAGTCAAAATCGTCCAACCCATGCCAGTATGGAAAGTCGATGTTAAATGATGATGAACCATTTACATTTTTACAATAGATATTTATAGGGAAGTCCCATATTGAATAATTCTAACCAATTGCATTGTAAACCACAGCAATTTTAGAACAGGACAACATTGCATAGTGCCAAAGATCCCGGCAATGACATCATGCTTCAGGACCAGCTTCTGCAACAGCCTGGGTTTCAAGGGCCCACAGCTTTTTAATATTCTCCCAAAGAGTCTGAGGAACTTGCACAAAGTAGATGTAGTGATTTTTAAATCAAAGCTGGACATCTTCCTGTCGAGAGTCCCAGATGAACCTACCTCACGGCAAGAGGTGCAAATCAGAGTAGCTATATCAAACTCCATTCTTCACCAAGTGCCACACATTAGAGGAAGTTCTTCGTAATAACATTCTAGTACAAAACGGCGGTGCATCAGCATGGCCGCAGCTCTGAGCTGAAACAAGGAAAAAAAAAATTGGTACCAAACAGATAATCAACATATTTAACAATGAAGACATTGCATGCTTTCACTTGAAATGTGACTTATCCCCACATTTCACCTATGAAATTTAATTTGTCACCCGTCATGCTACAAAGAAATTTTGCTGTTTTTCTCAACATAGGCGCAGGAGTGGCTGTGTGGTAAGTAGCGTGCTTATGAACCATAAGGTTCCGGGTTCAGCCCCATTGCATGGCATCTTGGTCAAGTGTCTTCTACTATAGCCTTGGCTTGACCAAAGCCTTGTGAGTGGATTTGGTAGACGGAAACTGAAAGAAGCCCGTCGTATATATATATATATGTGCCTGTTTGTGTTTGTCCCCCTAGCATTGCTTGACAACCGATGCTGGTGTGTTTATGTCCCCGTCACTTAGTGGTTTGGCAAAAGAGACCGATATCATAAGTACTGGGCTTACAAAAGAATAAGTCCTGGGGTTGATTTGCTCGATTAAAGGCAGTGCTCCAGTCAAATGACTGAAACAAGTAAAAGAGTATAGGCATAGGAGTGGCTGTGTGGTAAGTTTCTTGATTCTGAACCATAAGGTTCCGGGTTCAGTCCCACTACGTGGCACCTTGAGCAAGTGTTTTCTACTATAGCCTCGGGCAGACTGAAACCTTGTAAGTGGATTTGGTAGACAAAAACTGAAAGAAGCCCATCATATATATGTATATATATATATATATATATGTGTGTGTGTGTGTGTAAGTTTGTATGTCTATGTTTCTCCCCCCAACATCGCTTGACAATTGAAGCTGGTGCGTTTATGTCCCTGTAACTTAGCGGTTCGGCAAAAGTGACTGATAGAATAAGTACTGGGCTTACAAAGAATAAGTCCTGGTGTTTATTTGCTCGACTAAAGGCGGTGCTCCACCATGGCCACTGTCAAATGACTGAAACATGTAGAAGAGATAGGTTTCCCTATTTTCTTCCATATACAGTCAACTCTTGCTACTTTGCCACCCTGCGGGACTGAGCCAAAGTGGCATAGTACCGAGGGTCTGTTATCTAAACACTACATAACCAAAAATTTACTGAACATACGAATAAAAATTCATAGGGTAGGAAGTAAGGCCAATAAGAAGTTTAATGCAATGGTAAAAAGAAGACATCCATGTTTATTAAGTTCAAATTGCTTTTAGTTAATCCTAAAGCTCTCAAAAATTGTCGGCTGACTCATCTACTTTTGGCGGTTTTCGTTCATTTCATTGTCTAGCCTATCATACGCCTGCATGACCCTGGGTTCTCTGCTGCATAAACTTTCGGATAGTGCTCCATGCTCTCTGGGCATCTGCAAAACTGGTATAGTAGGGAGAGTTCACTGTATCCATATTTATTATTGAAATATCACTTCCAATGTCTAACTGAAGTTTAATATGTATTCCAATCATTTTTACGTGTACGAATTTTGTTTCTGTTCAGAGCCCTCTAGGATCTTTAATGGTTGATCTTCAGAATTTAGTTCTGCAGTGTGAATTTCTGTATCTTCAGTTGTTGTAAGGCCTTTTACCAAAAGAAGACACCTGAACATCTCAGGTGTAAATTCTTTGAGTTTAAAAATATTCACACATTCTGTTAATTGTTCCTGCGTGTGATAAAATCACCATCCTCTTTTTTCATTATGTTCCAAAACACCATCCAAGTGTTAGAGAAGTTTTATCACCGAATATGTTAGACAGTAATTCCATTGTTTCTTTAAAACAAATTTCATTGAGTTTTTTTGGGTAATGTGAAATTAAAATAATATTCATACTCAGATGGGGCTCATTTATGTCATAATAACCTTACTTTTTCTGTGTCTGACCATGTCTTACAATCTTCCTTAAAAATTACCTGCTGTAGTACAATGCAACAGTTATACCGTCCTCTGGGTTATAACTGGATTCATCGAGTCCAAAACGGCGTCTGGCAAAAATGTACTTCCCTTATCTTTGAACTTCTTTGAATAAAGCTCCAATAATTGTTGTTGTTGCTGCCTTTGTCGTTGATTTTGCAACAGTTTTAAAGAAGCTAATTAGTCTTCCATGATTTAACAATTTTGTATCACAAAAATTTGTTAACTGACCTGCAAGAGCTTCGAAACCCTCATCGCCAGATGTTGTAACATAATTGTTCCGTACAATAAATAAGATAACCAGAAAGTTGTAACAACAATCTAATGAACAAACATATCTTTTACGAACCAACATTCAATATTACTTAGGAAATAAACCAAGCGACACCTTCCGACTTCACTTGACTCTGAACTGCAAACCCACTCAGATCGTTACTATTTATACTTTACTCGGACCAGTCTATCTCTCACAAGGGGACATGGTAACTCTCATCACAACAGGTGCCATTCTAACCAGATGCCCATCATAAATCCCTGCTTGGTATCCGGTAAGAACAAGACCATGAAAACCTGCTCTACAGAATGATTTAGCAAAAAATAAGTATGATGATAATCACTTGCATGGGTTGAGCGGGGATGTGCTTGAACCATAGGTAGAGTGGGGCATTAGGCTCTTGAAAAATATTTCCCACTCTACACCCAAAACTGTGACAAACAGCAATAAGCCTCCAGCTAGTGCCAGAATATGTGGGCAGTAGCACAAAGGGTGCAGATCCTGGGATCCCTGAGTGTGTCCAGCAGAGGATAACTGATCATGGCTGGGAACTGGAGTGTAATACATTTGTGTCAAAATAATATATCCACAAGAAAACAGAGCAAATTAATATAATCAATATTGTTTGAATAAAAAACACAAATCGTAATTAGTGAGTTGATGCAAATGAGGAAAGTGTGAAAAATGAATTTATTTTGTAAAAAGTAATACATTTGCTGTATTTTATTCAGCAGGACATCTGTTTTATCATTGATATTGTTATTGATTAATATGAATAAGTATATGTTTAGTTAAGGTAGATTATTGAGAGAATGACTTAGCACAGATTACACAGTCATAAGAATCTTCTCCTGTATGAATATGTTTGTGTTTAGTTTATTATTTCTCTCTATGAAAGAATGACTTGTCACAGATGTCACAGTGATATGATTTCTCTCCTGTATGAATGTATTTGTGATGAGTTCAATATTGTTCCACAGAGAATGATTTACCTCAGGTATCACAGCAATAGAGTTTCTCTCCTGTATGAATACGTTTATAAGTATATACAGCATATTCACAATAGAATGATTTGCTGCAGACATCACAGTCACATAGTTTCTCTCTAGTGTGAGCAGACTTGTAATTAATTAAACATTTTCTTAAACAGAATGATTTACTGCAGATACTACAGTGCTATGGTTTTTCCCCTGTATTAATGCATTTGTGTCCATTTAAGTACCTCTTTTGAGAGAATGATTTACCACAGATATGGATTCTCGTGTGTATGAACGTGTTTGTGATCAGTTAAATATTTTTTTAAACAGAATGACTTATCACAGATATCGCAAGAATATGGTCTCTCTGCAGTGTGAATGTATCTATGAGAGGTTAAACTGCTTCTAGAAGAAAATGATTTACACAGATATATCACAGGGATATGGATTGTCTCCTGTATGTGTGTATTTGTGATAAGCAAGGCGACTTTTTTCAGAGAATGCTACACCACAGATATCACAGTGATATGGTTTCTCTCCTTTATGAACTGATTTGTGATAAGTAAGGCCACTCCTATGAGAGAATGATTTTCCACATATATTGCAGTGATATGGTTTCTCTCCAGTATGAATAGGTATATGAGAAGTGAGGCTGCATTTCTGAGTGAATGATTTACCGCAAATATCACAGGGATATGGCCTCACATTAGTATGAATGAGTTTGTGAGTAGTTAAATAACTTTTTAATGAAAAGGATTTATCACAGATATCACACTGATATGGTTTCTCACCTGTATGAACTGATTTGTGATTAGTAAGGTGACCTTTTTGAGAGAATGATTTACCACAAATATCACATTTATATGGTTTCTCTCCTGTATGAGTGTATTTGTGATAAGTAAGGCCTCTCCTTTGAGTGAATGATTTACCACAAATATCACAGGGATATGGCCTCTCATGAGCATGAGTGAGTTCGTGAGTAGTTAAATGATTTTTAATGAAAAGGATTTATCACAGATATCACACTGATATGGTTTCTCACCTGTATGAACTGATTTGTGATGTGTAAGGTGACCTTTTTGAGAGAATGATTTACCACAAATATCACATTTATATGGTTTCTCTCCTGTATGAGTGTATTTGTGATAAGTAAGGCCTGTCCTTTGAGTGAATGATTTACCACAAATATCACAGGGATATGGCCTCTGATGAGCATGAGTGAGTTCGTGAGTAGTTAAATGACTTTTTGATGAAAAGGATTTATCACAGATATCACACTGATATGGTTTCTCACCTGTATGAACTGATTTGTGATATGTAAGGTGACCTTTTTGAGAGAATGATTTACCACAAATATCACATTTATATGGTTTCTCTCCTGTATGAGTGTATTTGTGATAAGTAAGGCCTGCCCTTTGAGTGAATGATTTACCACAAATATCACAGGGATATGGCCTCTCATGAGCATGAGTGAGTTCGTGAGTAGTTAAATAACTTTTTAATGAAAAGGATTTATCACAGATATCACACTGATATGGTTTCTCATCTGTATGAACTGATTTGTGAGTAGTAAGGTTACATTTTTGAGAGAATGATTTACCACAAATATCGCAGTGATGTGGCTTCTCACGTGTATGTGTAAGTTTGTGAGTAGTTAAATAAGTTTTTGATGAAAAAGATTTACCACAGATATCACACTGATATGGTTTCTCACCTGTATGAACTGATTTGTGATAAGTAAGGTGACCTTTTTGAGAGAATGATTTACCACAAATATCACATTTATATGGTTTCTCTCCTGTATGAGTGTATTTGTGATGAGTGAGGCTACATTTCTGAGTGAATGATTTACCACAAATATCACATTTATATGGTTTCTCTCCTGTATGAGTGTATTTGTGATAAGTAAGGCCTGCCCTTTGAGTGAATGATTTACCACAAATATCACAGGGATATGGCCTCTCATGAGCATGAGTGAGTTCGTGAGTAGTTAAATAACTTTTTAATGAAAAGGATTTATCACAGATATCACACTGATATGGTTTCTCATCTGTATGAACTGATTTGTGAGTAGTAAGGTTACATTTTTGAGAGAATGATTTACCACAAATATCGCAGTGATGTGGCTTCTCACGTGTATGTGTAAGTTTGTGAGTAGTTAAATGAGTTTTTGATGAAAAAGATTTACCACAGATATCACACTGATATGGTTTCTCACCTGTATGAACTGATTTGTGATAAGTAAGGTGACCTTTTTGAGAGAATGATTTACCACAAATATCACATTTATATGGTTTCTCTCCTGTATGAGTGTATTTGTGATGAGTGAGGCTACATTTCTGAGTGAATGATTTACCACAAATATCACATCGATATGGTTTCTCTCCTGTATGAATGGATTTGTGAGTAGTTAAATAACTTTTTAAAGAAAAGGATTTATCACAGATATCACACTGATACGGTTTCTCACCTGTATGAATGTATTTGTGAGAATCAAGGGAACTTCTATGAGAGAATGATTTACCGTAAATACGACATTGATATGGTTTCTCTCCTGTATGAATGGATTTGTGTTTAGTAAGGTTATATTTTTTAGAGAATGATTTACCACAGATATCACAGTGACGTGGTTTCTCTCCAGTATGAGTGTATTTGTGATGAGTAAGGTAACTTTTTTGAGAGAATGATTTATCACAAATATCACAGTAATATTTCTTTCCACCTGGATCAATACATTTGTGAACAGTGAGATTTCCCTTATTAGAAAATGTCTTTTTACAGATATCACATTGGTCTGATAACTTTTCTCTTTCTTTTAACATTTCCAGACCATTCATTATTGTTCTGTAGTATACAGACAGAAAATATATTTCCCCCTTCTTCTTTATATATATCTTCTACAGCAAATCTGATCTTGAATATCTGAAAATGATACAAACACCTTTCCAGATTTTCTCACGTTCAAACACAATGCAAAATACTTTTGTAAATATTCCTGGCAATGAGGAAAACAATTGTTGCTATCAATTCAGAAGAAATATTTCACCGTTATTCACCATAGATATATTATATAAACAGAGTTATTATCTATTATTTATAACGGCTGACATTCGTTTTTAAAACATGATCAATATTCATGATGTATCTCACGTAAAACTCCTTTATACGAGTATCTGAAATGACACAGAAACAGTAGAAGATATAGGAAAGACTTAAAAAGCAAAGGTTTAACAATAAAAATTATAACTACATTTTCATAATGATAAACTGTGGATATAAACTTTTACCCGAATAAATTACACTTTAAAATGATACTCATGACACAAGACATTACTTTCGTCTATAATGACCTGAGTCATAAATCTAATACTTTCTCTAGTTTAGTTTCAATGCACCCAAACAAACAAAAGGAAAAGCAGTGTAAATAACGGACAGAGTCAAAACTATTGAAAAGGTTGCAAGACGCAATGAAAATTTTAGGAAAAAAGGAAATAAGTAAGAAATAACTGCAAAATTTTACCGATGAGTGTGCTAAATTATAAGGCATCAACCACAGTGAAAATTTTGTTGATCCAACAAATGCATTGGTGCACATACAGACGATAGAGAGATTGTGGGGGTCAGTTAAGAGATCAGTTGTTCGCCCAGGCATTCGTGCCTGTTACTTAAAGCAATACCTCTCCAAGTTCCTATTTATGGAAAGCATCAAACCTGCTGCCAAGAAAATACACGTATTCTTATTGGCAGCAGCAAGTCTTTATCTTGATAATTTTTTCCTCCAACTCATCTCATTTCTTTATCATCAATGTCGATGGACCACTCAAAGAGGTATGTATACATTATCATTTTCGTAACATAATTTCTGTAGTATTTCAAGATGTTTCTGACACGTATTTTGATTCATATAGCGAAGATCTGACATTTCTTCACTTGTTCCACTTTTTTTTTTTTTTTTGCGAAATATGTACAAAAATACGGAGTTTATGATTCATGTGTGAGTGTGTGTTCTTGATACTCGTTTAGAACAAGTAGTTTTACACCAATTACACTATTTTTTCTTAGTTTAAAGGCCGTGGACTGAAGATGTGAAATTTCCGAAGCCTCTCCCCCACCCCCCTTTCGCGAGCGCGCATTTTTTTTTTATCATATTCGTTTAGAGCAATTTGTTTTACACCTATTACGCTATTTTTGTTTTTGTGCCCGGGTCAGACGGTTTCGGAAATTCCCGATGTAAATTTCCGAGGCCTCTCCCCCACCCCTCTTTCGCGAGTGCGCATTTTTTTTGTCATATTCGTTCATATTTTTTTTAGTTTCTTTGAATGGTGTAACGCTTTAGTTTAACAGTTAATTCTATTCGCCAATAAATGTCTTTAATTAAGCCAAGAAACTTTGGATTTTACTTGGCATGGCCATGAAAAAGCACCGAATTTTTAGCTTTTTTTTTTTTATTACAGTAGATATTCCATTTGCTGACTGTGTCGATTCAAAGCCGTCTATTGATTTATCATAGAGGTATTATTTGCTAAACATCTATATTTGCTGTTCCTGTCGAAATAGTCCACGTTAATTATGTCTGATTTTTGCTCCTGTGAATAATCTGCAATCTAATAAAACAGAAATAGCTGACTGCAACATGAGGCCAGTGGTACCGCGATGATAAAATAAAATACACAAACGTATTCAACACATGTGAATGCAGAATTTCTTTAAAAGATTTACATTATTAATAAGGTTACAAAAGGAAAAGTCGTGGTGGGTTGGTGTTTAAATTATAGTTGTGTTTATGTTTGACGTATTCTAAAAGTCAGGACAGTCGGGAACACAAGCGAATTTCATTAAGAGGTCTGCTCAGTCAGGGGTGACCATGGGCTAAACAACAGTGACTTACCACGTTTCTGAAGATAGTAGAATATTATTGTCCACCGTTTTGTAGTTTAACATTTTCCATAATATCTGAAGGTGGAGGGGTTAAACTAAAGCGTTACACCATTCAAAGAAACAAAAAAAAAATGTGTGTAATAGGTGTAAAACAAGCCAATGTGGTTAGCCATGGATGGCTTCTAAACTTCCTTTAGTTTAACCGAATTAACATCGATGTCAAACTAGCAACTTTTAAAACTTTTTACTTTTCTTTGGAGTTTCCAATTAGCCAGGTTAATCGGCTTCTGCTAAAAAATAAAATATATATTACATCTTACCTGTTTTGATAAGTAGATCATATGTTACGATAATTAGATTAATGTGAATTAATGTTAATTACACGAAAGAGCAATTAACGGGAATATAGTTTAAAGACACTTTAAAAGTCGGCATGGAAAGTCAACGAAACGAACAAAAATATCCTGATGTTGTATACCTCGTATTACTACACATTTGTCGGATGATAAAACTGAGTTGGTAAATTTTTTATGTTTTATTATTGCTATAATTACTATTTAAAATTTTGAATTGTAAGAAAAAAATCCAAATGATGGCAAAAGATACAAAACTAAAGCTTATTTTCCAGTCGATTGCTACTTTTACGCTGTTCTGTCGTCGAACCCGTAAGTTACAGGGACGGAAAGAAACGAATACAGCTTATCAGAGTGATGTTGGATGAGGATAGGGGGAAAGATGCAGGCATCAGTGTTCGAAAACCATTTTTGGTTTGTTTATATTCCAGTAACTTAGTTGTGCAATGGAAGAGGGCGGGGGTAAAGAATACGCACACCACCCGTTTACGGTGTAAGCCTAACCCATGGGTCGCAGGAGGCGGAAGAGGTCAAGCAGGACGCACGTGTGGTCATCGACGAAGGGACAGTTCTATTTCTTTATTACCCACTAGGGGCCACGAAGAGGGAACATTACAAAACATGGGGGACATAAAACAATGCGATTAAAATTATGATTAAATGAATGTTAAAATGAAAAAATGATAACATGAAAGCGATGCTAACGGCCCCCTCCGCCAGCATCACTTACCTTTCCGTTTCCTATCACGATTCCAAAGTCTTTCACCTCACCTTTCATTTCTCTCTCATACCTCTCTATCATATCATCCTTCATATATGCTGAGAAACAATTTATACGTAGTTCATTACACTTGCTCATCAAAGAGCCCATAAGTTCAAAATCGAACACCGCATAGCTTCCGTCCTCATACTCCTGCCATACATTGTCTTCAAAAAGCCTTCTTGCGTTCTCTGTATCCCCCTTCCTCACAACACATAAAAAGTAGGACTGGGGCCTTTGTATGTTCTGTGTGTCTGTTTTCGTTTTTCTTGTAGGCGGGGAGTGGGTGGGATTGCTGTTTGCAGGGGCAGGATGGGTCTCCAAGGGTGTGGGTGGTGTTGGGGTGGGTTGGGGCTTCGCACAGTTTTTCCTTTTCTCTTCTTTCTGCCCTCCTCACACTCTTTTTGCATCTCCTCCTCCTCTGTCGTTTCCCTTTCCGTCTGCTTCTCTTTAATTTCTTCCTTTTTTGGGGCCTCCTCTTTTGGAGCTTCCTCAACGATTTCCTTTTCTCTTGGTGGGGGAGGGCAGAAGGCTCTTATGTGGCCCCTCAGGCCACACTTGTAACAACGTGGAGCTCTGCCCTCCACCCACACTCTCATAATCACGTCTCCCAATTTAATGCTCTCCGCCAGGTCCACCAGTACCTCGCTCTCCGCCTGCACGTTCAGCTCCACTGTTACGCCTCTCCAGCCCTCGGTCCTGACCGAGGCATGGAGAATATCCACTTTCTCCTCGTGGCCGCTGATCACAGCCGCCACAATCCATTCAGCCTCAACGTTTGGTGGCACTCCCTCCACCCTTACTCGTGTAATCCTTCTATTCAAGTACGTAGGTAAAAGTGTTACCTTTTCTGACTTCACCACCTTCACCGCCATCTTCCTCGCTGCAGTCTCACTTTTAAAATGTACCACTACAGTACCGTACTTCGATCCTCGAGTCAGAAAAATGATTTCCTCCTCCGATCTTCTCAGGGCCTCCTCTATCCATTCCATGTTTACGATCTCTATTTTCTTTCTTTCGTTCACGAACACCCTGTAAATTATGGTCCTCTTATTGTACCATTCCTTTCTCTTTGGTGGTGGTTCCAGTTCCACCTCGCCGCTGTCCTTCCTCATATACCTCTGGAAACCTGGCAATTTTTCTAGGTTTATTTCTTTTTCCTGTTCCGTGTTCTTTTTTGCAACTCCTGCGTACGTTTTCCTGTTTTGTGTCTCCACATTATTTACATCACCGATTTGCTCGTCTTCAGAGTTTGATGTCTCCGACAAGCTCTCAAATATCCATTCTTCCTCTGACTCCTCCACTAGGGAGTGGTTATCCATCTCCTCCCGCTTGACAGGCCAAAACGGCCGTCAAAACAGAAAAAGTGTAACGCGCAGAACCAGCGGAACGCGAAACCGCTTTAGCGCCATTCAAAATTTCCACAACAACAACAATTCTTTTTGATCTTTTTTACCGAATTTTACGAGCGTAAACAAAAAACACGACCGAGTGAGTATCGACTAAAGGCACTGCTCCAGCATGGCCACTGTCAAATGCCTGAAACATGTAAAATAGATAGGTTTCCCTATTTTCTTCCATGTATCCATATTTATTATTGAAATATCACTTCCAGTATCGAACTGAAGTTTAATATTTATTCCAATCATTTTTACGTGTACAAATTTTCTCATTTGGGAGTCGAATTTTGTTTCTGTTGAGAGCCCTCTAGGATCTTTAATGGTTGATCTTCAGAATTTAGTTCTGCAGTGTGAATTTCTGTATATTCAGTTGTTGTAAGGCCTTTTACCAAAAGAAGACACCTGAACATCTCAGGTGTAATTCTTTGAGTTTAAAAATATTCACACATTCTGTTAATTGTTCCTGCGTATGTGATAAAATCACCATCCTCTTTTTTCATTCTATTCCAAAACACCATCCAAGTGTTAGACAAGTTTTATCACCGAATATGTTAGACAGTAATTCTATTGTTTCTTTAAAACAAATTTCATTGAGTTTTTTGGGGTAATATGAAATTAAAGTAATGTTCATACTCAGATGGGGCTCATTTATGTCATAATAACCTTACTTTTTCTGTGTCTGACCATGTCTTACAATCTTCCTTAAAAATTACCTGCTGTAGTACAATGCAACAGTTATACCGTCCTCTGGGTTATAACTGGATTCATCGAGTCCAAAACGGCGTCTGGCAAAAATGTACTTCCCTTATTTTTGGACTTCTTTGAATAAAGCTCCAATAATTGTTGTTGTTGCTGCCTTTGTCGTTGATTTTGCAACAGTTTTAAAGAAGCTAATTAGTCTTCCATGATTTAACAATTTTGTATCACAAAAATTTGTTAACTGACCTGCAAGAGCTTCGAAACCCTCATCGCCAGATGTTGTAACATAATTGTTCCGTACAATAAATAAGATAACCAGAAAATTGTAACAACAATCTAATGAACTAACAAATCTTTTACGAACCAACATTCAATATTCCTTAGGAAGTAAACCAAGCGACACCTTCCAACTTCAGTTGACTCTGAACCGCAAACTCACTCAGATCGTTACTATTTATACTTTACTCGAGCCAGTCTACTCTCATCACAACAGGTGCCATTCTAACCAGATGCCCATCATAAATCCCTGCTTGGTGTCTGGTAAGAACAAGACCATGAAAACCTGCTCTACAGAATGATTTATCAAAAAATAAGTATGATGATAATCACTTGCATGGGTTGAGCGGGGATGTGCTTGAACCATAGGTAAAGTGGGGCATTAGGCTCTTGAAAAATATTTCCCACTCTACACCCAAAACTGTGACAAACAGCAATAAGCCTCCAGCTAGTGCCAGAATATGTGGGCAGTAGCACAAAGGGTGCAGATCCTGGGATCCCTGAGTGTGTCCAGCAGAGGATAACTGATCACGGCTGGGAACTGGAGTGTAATACATTTGTGTCAAAATAATATATCCTCAAGGAAACAGAGCAAATTAATATAATCAATATTGTTTGAATAAAAAACACAAATCGTAATTAGTGAGTTGATGCAAATGAGGAAAATGTGAAAAATGAATTTATTTTGTAAAAAGTAATACATTTGCTGTATTTTATTCAGCAGGACATCTGTTTTATCATTAATATTGTTATTGATCAATATGAATAAGTATATGTTTAGTTAAGGTAGATTATTGAGAGAATGATTTAGCACAGATTACACAGTCATAAGAATCTTCTCCTGTATGAATATGTTTGTGTTTAGTTTATTATTTCTCTCTATGAAAGAATGACTTGTCACAGATGTCACAGTGATATGATTTCTCTCCTGTATGAATGTATTTGTGATGAGTTCAATATTGTTCCACAGAGAATGATTTACCTCAGGTATCACAGCAATAGAGTTTCTCTCCTGTATGAATACGTTTATAAGTATATACAGCATATTCACAATAGAATGATTTGCTGCAGACATCACAGTCACATAGTTTCTCTCCAGTATGAGCAGACTTGTAATTAATTAAATATTTTCTTAAACGGAATAATTTACTGCAGATACCACAGTGCTATGGTTTGTCCCCTGTATTAATGCATTTGTGTCTATTTAAGTACCTCTTCTGAGAGAATGATTTACCACAGATATAGCACCGATATTGTTTCTCACCTGTATGAACTGATTTGTGAGAATCAAGGTAACTTTTTTGAGAGAATGACATTCCGCAGACATCACATTGATGAGGTTTCTCTCCTGTATGAATATATTTATGAGAATCAAGGTTACTTTTTGAGAGAATGATTTTCCACAAATATCACACTGATATGGTTTCTCACCTGTATGAATGTATTTATGAGAATCAAGGCTACTTTTTTGAGAGAATGACATTCCACAGACATCACATTGATGAGGTTTCTCTCCTGTATGAATGTATTTGTGAGTGGTAAGGCTACTTTTCTGAGAGAATGATTTACCTCAAATATCACACTGATTTGGTTTCTCTCCAGTATGAACAGATTTGTGATAAGTAAGACTACTCTTATGAGAGAATGATTTTCCACAAATATCACATCGATATGGTTTCTCTCCTGTATGAGTGGATTTGTGAGAAGAAAGGTGACTTTTTCGAGAGAATGATTTACCACAGATATCACGGTGATAAGGTTTCTCCCCTGTATGAATGTATTTGAGAAGTCAGGTGAATTTTTCGAGAGAATGATTTTCCACAGATATCACAGTGATAAGGTTTCTCTCCTGTATGAGTGGATATGTGTCTAGTAAGGTTGCTTTTATCAGAGAATGATTTACCACAAATATCACAGTGATAAGGTTTCTCTCCTGTATGAATGGATTTCTGAGAAGAAAGGTGACTTTTTCGAGAGAATGATTTTCCACAGATATCACAGTGATAAGGTTTCTCTCCTGTATGACTGGATATGTGTCTAGTAAGGTTATTTTTATCAGAGAATGATTTACCACAAATATCACAGTGATAAGGTTTCTCTCCTGTATGAATGTATTTGTGAGAAGTAAGGTGACTTTTTTGGGAGAATGACTTTCCACAGACATCACAGTGATATGGTTTCTCCCCTGTATGAATGGATATGTGAGAAGTAAGGCTGTGCTTCTGGGAGAATGATTTACCACAGTGATATGGCTTCCTACCAGCATGAATGAATTTGTGAACAGTGAGATTTCGCTTATTAGAAAATGTCTTTTTACACATATCACATTGGTGTGATAATTTTTCTTTTTCTTTTGTCATCTCTTGAGGATTCATTATTGTTCTATAGTATACAAACACAAAATATAATTTTGCCTCCTTTTTTATATATTTCTATTGCTTATATTTCCAGCAGTCCCGATCTTCATCAATATCTGAAGATGATACAAACACCTTTGCAGATATCTCCCGCTCCAAACAGAATGTGAAATACTTTAGCAAATATTCCAGGCAATGATGGAAACAAATGTTGCCATCAATTCAGAAGAAATATTTCACAGTTTTCCACCATAGACAAATCATATAAACAGAGTTATGTCAAATATTTATAACTTCTTCCATTAGGTGATCAATATTCATGAAGTGTCACTAACATTTCACCTCCTGAAATGACACAGAAACAGAAGAAGATATAGGAAAAACTTAAAAAGCAGAGATTCAACTATTAAAAAAAATATAACTACATCTTCAAAATGATAAACTGTGGATAAAATCCTTCAATTTGTCTTTGTAATTTATTTATGGTAATTTATAATATGGTAACCCTTTTGTTACCATATTTCTTTTGAGATTCAGTGTGTTTCTTTCAATTATTTTAAATATAATAAAGAATTTAGTAAACTTAGTTATCATTCAACTAGTGTTGGCAACATAAATTGTAACTAAGGTTTCGTGGAAGATTTTAATTCAAAACTTATGAAAACAAGACATTTTACCACAGAGCCAGAGCCGGTTTGGGCCGGGTTAGTAACAAAAGGGTGTGGTCTTTGAAATTTATTTTATTAAAATTATATGATACAACCTTGTGTAATGTCTACATATAGACGGACTTCAGTTCCTCTTCCTTCAGATATTATGTAAAACATTATCCCTTTAGTGTTCAGATTATTCTGTTAAATGTAATTCTTTTTCACTCAAATTGTTTTGAATTAATCATGCAATATCTTATAGCTTTTAGGTTTCAATGATGTGATTGTTTATTTCTAGAATGTCAATGTAGGTTAGTGTGAGGGGCCAGATACCGCCAGTTTGAATATAAAACATGCAGAATATCTGGGCCTGATATGGCCGGTTTTAAACAATAAAGGGTTCAACTATAGGATATTGGACAATAATATGATAAGTGACTACTGTTTAACCCTAGGTATCCCTGACTGAGCAGATCTATTATTAATGAAATTAGGTAATGTTCATGATTGTTACAACTTCTGTAACAGATCAAACATAAACATAAACTACAATTTAGTGAACCAACCCATCATGACTTTCCTCTGGTAACTTTATTAATAATAAAAACAAAACTGCACTCACATATGTTGAAGGTGTGGTCACTAATTTAGAGAAAGTGTTCTGTGAATTGACATATGAAGAGTAGAGCCAGGACAGAATGGCGATCCTTCGGTATAGGTACACACGTGACTTTGTTTACATTTCTGAAGATAACATAAACCCTTTTCTCCCACCCCCCACCCACATATAAAAAAACACCTTTTTGAAATGTATCCGGTACTTCCGGATGTACACCGGTACTTATACCGTAAGATCGCCTTTCTTTTTAAAACAAAGTAAATAAAACACAAACGCATAGGTACTACTAGCGAAGACTGGACCCGGTACGCGCTAGCTAGTCGTAAGTAGTCGATCCTACAACGAAAATTTTAGGAAAAAAGTAAATAAGTAAGAAATAACTGCAAAATTTTACCGATGAATGTGTTAAATTATAAGGCACAAAAAGAAAATGACTCTCCGCAGACACAACAGAATATGCTTCAATACACGAATTCATATAAAGAACCTTGCAAACCAAATCCAAAAACGAAATAGAATTAATATCTGTTTCTTTATTACCCACAAGGGGCGAAACACGGACGGGACAAACAAGGACAGACAAACGGATTAAGTCGATTACATTGACCCAGTGCGTAACTGGTACTTAATTTATCGACCCCGAAATTCTATTTCGTTTTTGGATTTGGTTTGCAAGATTCTTTATATGTATTCGTGTATTGAAGCATATTCTGTTGTGTCTGGGGAGAGTCATTTTCTTTTTGTGCCTTATAATTTAACACATTCATCGGTAAAATTTTGCAGTTATTTCTTATTTCTTACTTATTTCCTTTTTTCCTAAAATTTTCTTTGCATCTTGCAACCTTTTCAATAGTTTTGACTCTGTCCGTTATTTACACTGCTTTTCCTTTTGTTTGTTTGGGTGCATTGAAACTAAACTAGAGAAAGTATTAGATTTATGACTCAGGTCATTATAGACGAAAGTAATGTCTTGTGTCATGAGTATCATTTTAAAGTGTAATTTATTCGGGCAACAGTTTATATCCACAGTTTATCATTATGAAAATGTAGTTATAATTTTTATTGTTAAACCTTTGTTTTTTAAAGTCTTTCCTATATCTTCTACTGTTTCTGTGTCATTTCAGATACTCGTATAAAGGAGTTTTACGTGAGATACATCATGAATATTGATCATCTTTTGAAAACGAATGTCAGCCGTTATAAATAATAGATAATAACTCTGTTTATATAATATATCTATGGTGAATAACGGTGAAATATTTCTTCTGAATTAATAGCAACATTTGTTTTCCTCATTGCCAGGAATATTTACAAAAGTATTGCATATTCAGTTTGAATGTGAGAAAATCTGGAAAGGTGTTTGTATCATTTTCAGATATTCAAGTTCAGATTTGCTGTAGAAGATATATATAAAGAAGAAGGGGGAAATATATTTTCTATCTGTATACTACAGAACAATAATGAATAGTCTGGAAATGTTAAAAGAAAGAGAAAAGTTATCAAACCAATCTGATATCTGTAAAAAGACTTATTCTAATAAGGGAAATCTCACTGTTCACAAATTCATTCATGCAGGGGGGAAACAATATCATTGTGATATCTGTGGTAAATCATTCTCTCAAAAAAGTCACCTTACTCATCACAAATACACTCATACTGGAGAGAAACCATATCAGTGTGATATCTGTGGTAAATCATTCTCTCAAAGCACTGTCCTTTCTTATCACAAATCTGTTCATACTGGAGAGAAACCATATCACTGTGATATCTGTGGTAAATCATTCTCTACAAAATATAACCTTACTAAACACAAATACATTCATACAAGAGAGAAACCAAATCAATGTCATATTTGCGGTAAATCATTCTCTCATAGAAGTTCCCTTGATTCTCACACACATATTCATACAGGAGAAAAACCACATCAGTGTGATGTTTGTGGTAAATCATTCTCTCAAAAAAGTAGCCTTAATTCTCACAAATACATTCATACAGGTGAGAAACCATATCAGTGTGATATCTGTGATAAATCCTTTTCATTAAAAAGTTATTTAACTACTCACAAATCCATTCATACAGGAGAGAAACCATATCGATGTGATATTTGTGGTAAATCATTCACTCAGAAATATAGCCTCACTCATCACAAATACACTCATACTGGAGAGAAACCATATCAATGTGATATTTGTGGTAAATCATTCTCTCAAAAGACTGCCCTTTCTTATCACAAAGTCGTTCATACTAGAGAGAAACCATATCACTGTGATATTTGTGGTAAATCATTCCCTAAAAAATATAACCTTACTAAACACAAATCCATACATACAGGAGAGAAACCATATCACTGTGATATTTGTGGTAAATCATTCCCTAAAAAATATAACCTTACTAAACACAAATCCATACATACAGGAGAGAAACCATATCACTGTGATATTTGTGGTAAATCATTCACTCAGAAATGTAACCTTAATTCTCACAAATATATTCACACAGGAGAGAAACCATATCAGCGTGATATCTGTAATAAATCCTTTTCATTAAAAAGTTATTTAACCACTCACAAACTAACACATACAGGTGAGAAGCCATATCACTGCGATATTTGTGGTAAATCATTCTGTTATATGAGTAGCCTTGATTCTCACAAACACATACATACAGGAGAGAAACCATATCACTGTGATATTTGTGGTAAATCATTCTGTTATATGAGTAGCCTTGATTCTCACAAACACATACATACAGGAGAGAAACCATATCACTGTGATATTTGTGGTAAATCATTCTGTTATATGAGTAGCCTTGATTCTCACAAACACATTCATACAGGAGAGAAACCATATCACTGTGATATTTGTGGTAAATCATTCTGTTATATGAGTAGCCTTGATTCTCACAAACACATACATACAGGAGAGAAACCATATCACTGCGATATTTGTGGTAAATCATTCTGTTATATGAGTAGCCTTGATTCTCACAAACACATACATACAGGAGAGAAACCATATCACTGTGATATTTGTGGTAAATCATTCTGTTATATGAGTACCCTTGATTCTCACAAACACATTCACACAGGACAGAAACCACATCACTGCGATATTTGTGGTAAATCATTCTGTTATACGAGTACCCTTGATTCTCACAAACACATTCACACAGGACAGAAACCACATCACTGCGATATTTGTGGTAAATCATTCTGTTATACGAGTACCCTTGATTCTCACAAACACATTCACACAGGACAGAAACCACATCACTGCGATATTTGTGGTAAATCATTCTGTTATACGAGTACCCTTGATTCTCACAAACACATTCACACAGGACAGAAACCACATCACTGCGATATTTGTGGTAAATCATTCTGTTATACGAGTACCCTTGATTCTCACAAACACATTCATACAGGAGAGAAACCACATCACTGCGATATTTGTGGTAAATCATTCTCTCAAAAAAGTTACCTTGATTCTCACAAATCAGTTCATACAGGTGAGAAACCATATCGGTGCTATATCTGTGGTAAATCATTCTCTCAGAAGAGGTATTTAAATAGACACAAATGCATTAATACAGGGGACAAACCATAGCACTGTAGTATCTGCAGTAAATTATTCCGTTTAAGAAAATATTTAATTAATTACAAGTCTGCTCATACTGGAGAGAAACTATGTGACTGTGATGTCTGCAGCAAATCATTCTCTCAGGAATATGCTGTATATACTTATAAACGTATTCATACAGGAGAGAAACTCTATTGGTGTGATATCTGCGGTAAATCATTCTCTGTGGAACAATATTGAACTCATCACAAATACATTCATACAGGAGAGAAATCATATCACTGTGACATCTGGGACAAGTCATTCTTTCATAGAGAGAAATAATAAACTAAACACAAACATATTCATACAGGAGAAGATTCTTATGACTGTGTAATCTGTGCTAAATCATTCTCTCAATAATCTACCTTAACTAAATATATACTTATTCATATTGATCAATAACAATATCAATGATAAAACAGATGTCCTGCTGAATAAAATACAGCAAATGTATTACTTTTTACAAAATAAATTTATTTTTCACATTTTCCTCATTTGCATCAACTCACTAATTACGATTTGTGTTTTTTATTCAAACAATATTGATTATATTAATTTGCTCTGTTTTCTTGAGGATATATTATTTTGACACAAATGTATTACACTCCAGTTCCCAGCCATGATCAGTTATCCTCTGCTGGACACACTCAGGGATCCCAGGATCTGCACCCTTTGTGCTACTGCCCACATATTCTGGCACTAGCTGGAGGCTTATTGCTGTTTGTTACAGTTTTGGGTGTAGAGAGGGAAATATTTTTCAAGAGCCTAATGCCCCACTCTACCTATGGTTCAAGCACATCCCCGCTCAACCCATGCAAGTGATTATCATCATACTTATTTTTTGCTAAATCCTTCTGTAGAACAGGTTTTCATGGTCTTGTTCTTACCAGACACCAAGCAGGGATTTATGATGGGCATCTGGTTAGAATGGCACCTGTTGTGATGAGAGTAGACTGGTCCGAGTAAAGTATAAATAGTAACAATCTGAGTGGGTTTGCGGTTCAGAGTCAAGTGAAGTTGGAAGGTGTCGCTTGGTTTACTTCCTAAGGAATATTGAATGTTGGTTCGTAAAAGATTTGTTAGTTCATTAGATTGTTGTTACAATTTTCTGGTTATCTTATTTATTGTACGGAACAATTATGTTACAACATCTGGCGATGAGGGTTTCGAAGCTCTTGCAGGTCAGTTAACAAATTTTTGTGATACAAAATTGTTAAATCATGGAAGACTAATTAGCTTCTTTAAAACTGTTGCAAAATCAACAACAAAGGCAGCAACAACAACAATTATTGGGGCTTTATTCAAAGAAGTCCAAAAATGAGGGAAGTACATTTTTGCCAGACGCCGTTTTGGACTCGATGAATCCAGTTATAACCCAGAGGACGGTATAACTGTTGCATTGTACTACAGCAGGTAATTTTTAAGGAAGATTGTAAGACATGGTCAGACACTGAAAAAGTAAGGTTATTATGACATAAATGAGCCCCATCTGAGTATGAACATTATTTTAATTTCACATTACCCAAAAAAACTCAATGAAATTTGTTTTAAAGAAACAATAGAATTACTGTCTAACATATTCGGTGATAAAACTTCTCTAACACTTGGATGGTGTTTTGGAATATAATGAAAAAAGAGGATGGTGATTTTATCACATACGCAGGAACAATTAACAGAAAGTGTGAATATTTTTAAACTCAAAGAATTTACACCTGAGATGTTCAGGTGTCTTCTTTTGGTAAAAGGCCTTACAACAACTGAATATACAGAAATTCACACTGCAGAACTAAATTCTGAAGATCAACCATTAAAGATCCTAGAGGGCTCTCAACAGAAACAAAATTCGACTCCCAAATGTGGAAATTTGTACACGTAAAAATGATTGGAATACATATTAAACTTCAGTTCGATACTGGATGTGATATTTCAATAATAAAAATGGATACATGTTTCAGGCATTTGACAATGGCCATGCTGGAGCAGTGCCTTTAGTCGAGCAAATAAACCCAGGACTTGTTCTTTGTAAGCCTAGTACTTATTCTATTTTTCTCTTTTGCCAAACTGCTATGTGACGGGGGTGTAAACACACCAGCATCGGTTGTCAAGCAATGTTTGGGGGATAAACATATACACACACACACATTATACGATGGGCTTCTTTCAGTTTCCGTCTACCAAATCCACTTACAAGGCTTTGGTCGGCCCGAGGCTATAGTAGAAGACACTTGTCCAAAGTGCTACACAGCGAGACTGAACCTGGGACCATGTGGTTGGTAAGCAAGCTACTTACCACACAGCCACTCCTACGCCTATATGTACACATTACACAAGATATTGTTTGCTTTTTTCTCTGTTGTCTGTATTAAAGAAATATTTTCAAATTATTTCACTTTAATAGAATTTATTATTTCTTTAGCTTGTATTAAATAATTTTGACCTCATAACTCATTAAAATAATTGCATTATCTTTTTAACTTATCTCTCTGCTTTTACATATTATGTTGGGTGTGTAGGCATGTATAAATATATATATAGAGAGAGATTTTAAAAGTGTCCCATATATATGGTTTTCTAATTTGGCAACCCTATCCAAACGTGTCCCTTATGAGCCTATACAATTGATGATACAGCATAGAATTCACACTTGATCAATGTTTGATAAGTTACACATTTCTCCAAACTGATCTATAATAAATGTTTGTTTTGAAGTTATATAATTTGTTGATATTACTTAATATACAAAATACTTGGTGTTAGATGCTAAGATACAGTGATGAGAGATAAACGAAGGGATAAGTTTGTTCATTAAATGCTAATGATGGTGGTTATCTAGTGAATATGCGATGGAGCCATTGAGTAGATGGTAACCATGTGAGAGAAGGAGTGTGAAGGAAATATATTTCCCAGTCACTGATGAAATGTTAAAATAAGACAATGGTAGGAAATTCTCAAGAGAGCTGAACAGCGGAAGGTCTTCGGAGAGGAAACCCTACTCAGGCAAGATCCAGAGGTCATGCGTTGACATATAAGGTTAATTGAAGGAAAAGCTTGTAACATCAGATGAACATATTTTGCAACCACGTCTCAAAGCAAAATAAGGCGAACACATGACCTGAGTCAATGCATGTCTAGGAGTCAGGAGTCAACGCAAGGGTGGCACAAAATTAGAATGTTCTGCTTTATATTAGGGATAAACCAGAAGTCCCTGACTGCTATGTCATCTGGAAGTTTATAGGAAGCTTCTAAAATATTCAAGAAGGTCGAGGGAGATTACTCTTGTTAAATCCCATTTTCATTTTGCTTTCCTGTCTGACCGCCAGGGGTCACTCAGGTTTTAGTTATACAAGGCGGTGAGCTGGCAGAAATGTTAGCACGCTGGGCGAAATGCGTAGCCGTATTTCGTCTGCCGTGATCTTCTGAGTTCAAATTCCGCCGAGGTCGACTTTGCTCTTCATCTTTTCGGGGTCGATATAACGGACTTAACCCGTGCGTCTGTCCTTTGGGTGTTTAGCCCCTTGTGGGTTATAAAGAAATAAGTTATGCAAGATTCCCTTGATTGTGTCAAGAATGATGAAAATTTGTGTGGGCCTCTGAGCAGATATTGCCCTGAGTTTGGCAAAATCTGATGCAGATTCTCTGCTAAACTTTCTCTATCATGCTCAATGTGACAATCACACACTACACACCTTCCTTCCAAGCATTGCTGCAAACAGCAGAAGAGAGCTAAAATGTTAACACTTAGTGTGAATGCACAGCAGAGTTTAGAGTCAATCTTTCCCAAGTGGCTTCACTCTATGTATCTTAGCTTCGTTGCTATAGCAACAGTCTGCATGTATGTACGTATATATGTATGCCATTGTTCAGTTTTATTTCTTCAATTTCAAGCAATCAATGACGTCTATTGAGGTGAAAACATTCTGTGCCGTATGAACATGTCCCTCTTTTAAGAAACAGATTGGGTTTATTTACATTTGTGAAAAAAAAAATACCCTTCTCTCACCCCTAACCCTAAAAGAGATTGAAATGCAATAGATTGATACTAGGGTCATAATGGGTGACCATTTCATATGACACCGCTAGAAAAACTGCCGTTCAAACCGAAAAGATCCAATACATTTCTAAATATCTCAGAGATTTATGCAGTAGTGGTACAATAAAGATACCCTTCCCCCACCCCTAACCCTAACTCTAACCAAACCTAACCCTAAAATAGATTGAAATGCAAAGATCGATACTAGGGTTATAATTATTGGTGACATTTTCATTTGACACCATTAGAAAAAAATCCCATTTTCTGTAAAAATGATGTTTTATAAACACATTCTACCAGTATACGAAGTTTAAAAGTGTTTAGTTAACTAGAAATTGTGTTGACAGATCAGCGCAAACTTGTACGAAGTACAGACATCTGCGTGTTAATATACATCTCAGGAAAAACAGGCTTCTCATATTCAATAAGATTGGTGGCACCCTGGTAGTACATATCATTGTGGAAAACGTAAAACCACCTATAATTGTTATATATATATTAATTACCAGAGTGACCCACGACTTGACTGGTTACAGGCGCTGAGTACTATTTACGAAAAGTGGTCCCGCTGCACACCATCGCGCTAGCTAGTTGTGACTAGTCAATCCTACAACTACCTGGCGCGAGTGCACGTATGCAAATTAATAGATGCACGCATGTGCAAAGCACGTACTGTAAATCCTCGAGTATAATCCACATTTTTTCCCAAAAAATTTAAAGGTCAAATCCCAGGTACGGATTATACACGAGGTTAAAAATGAAAATATTTTCTAAGCAATGTCCAAGTCTCTATTTGCTGTCCGGCAATGTTTATTCAGACACATTTTGTGATGTCGGGTGTGAAAATACCCTAAGCTAATCCTGAAAGTAATGAAGTCATAAAAGAATCAACCATGACTTGCAGTAAGTAACATTTATTAAACATTATTGCTGTTATTTCTTTATTTTCTGCAAACAAAAATGCACAAAAAAGCTACACGTTTGCATTATATTATATATACAATAATAATAAAGGATGTTATACAGACCTCCTTCACTCAGGGTAGAGAAGGGGTGCGTATTATACACAAGGTTTAGGTTTTACTGTTATTTCTTTATTTTCAAAATGCACAAAAAAGCACAAAAAGAAATACCAGATCTTTTCCTTTTGAACGGCAGTTTTCAACACAATTTTTAGTTAACTAAACACTTTTAAACTTCGTATACTGGTAGAATGTGTCAAAAAACATTTTTTTCTCTTGGCTTTCTTGAGAAAATTGTAATTTGTAAGTTTAATGTAGTTTAATTTTTAGAATTTTAACCAATCAATGGCCTCTATTGAGCTAAAATCATTTGCTGCGTCCAAAACTGAGACAACATCACCCTAACCCTAAATTCTAGCCTTTCCTTTTTTTTTTTCTCAAATGTTAAATTAATTTAAGGATAACAATTACGAAAAAAAAAAACTCAACAAAAACAAAATGAATAATTTTAGACACACGCGAAACGATTAAATTAATTTAACAATTAAGAAAAAAAAAATGAAAGGCACAAATTTAAGGTTAGGGTTAGTGACAGGATGTTGCCTCAGTTTTAGACGCAGCAAATAATTTTAGCTCAATAGAGGGCATAGGATTGGTTAAAATTCGAAAAATTAAACTACATTAAACGAACAAATTACAATTTTCTCAAGAAAGCCAAAAGAAAAAAATGTTTATTTTGATACATTCTACCAGTATACGAAGTTTTAAAGTGTTTAGTTAACTAGAAATTGTGTTGAAAACTGCCGTTCAAAAGGAAAAGATTCGACTTAGAATGATTTACTGCAGATATTACAGTGCTATGGTTTCTCTCCTGTATGAATGTTTTTATGAGAGGTTAAAGAGCGCAAGCAAGACAATGATTTACCACAAATATCACACTCATACAGTTTCTCTCCTGTATGAATGGATTTGTGATAAGTAAGGCTATGCTTCCGGGAGAATGATTTACCACAAATACGACATTGATATGGTTTCTCTCCTGTATGAATGTGTTTGTGAAAATCAGGGTGACTTTTTTGAGAGAATGATTTACCACAAATACGACATTGATATGGTTTCTCTCTTGTATGAATGAATTTGTGATTAGTAAGGTGAATTTTTTGAGAGAATGATTTACCACAAATATCACACTGATATAGTTTCTCACCTGTATGAATGGATTTGTGAGAATTAAGGTTACTTTTTTGAGGGAATGATTTACCACAAATATGACACTGATTTGGTTTCTCACCTGTGTGAATGTATTTGTGATAAGTAAGGCTACTCTTATGGGAGAATGAGTTACCACAAATATCACAGTGATATGGTTTCTCTCCTGTATGACTGTATTTGTCTTTAGTTAAGTCACCTAACTGGGAGAATGATATAACACAAATATCACAGGGATGTGGTTTCTCCCCTGTATGAATGTATTTGTGATAGGTAAGGCTCTGCTTATGGGAAAATGATTTACCACAAATACGACATTCATATGGTTTCTCACCTGTATGAATGAATTTGTGAGTAGTTAAATTATATTTTAATGCAAAATATTTACCACAGATGTCACAGTGATAAGGTTTCTCTCCTGTATGAATGGATTTGTGAGAGGTAAGGCTACTGATATGAGAGAATGATTTACCACAAATATCACACTGATATGGTTTCTCACCTGTATGACTGTATTTGTGTCTAGTTAGGTCACCTAACTGGGAGAATGATATACCACATATATAACAGGGATGTGGTTTCTTCCCTGTATGACTGACTTTGTGATAAGTAAGGCTATGCTTATAGGGGAATGATTTACCACAAATATCACAGTGATATGGTTTCTCACCTGTATGAATGAATTTGTGATTAGTAAGGTGAATTTTTTGAGAGAATGTTTTACCACAAATATCACACTGATATGGTTTCTCACCTGTATGAATGAATTTGTGAGTAGTTAAATTATATTTTAATGCAAAAGATTTACCACAGATGTCACAGTGATATGGTTTCTCTCCTGTATGAGTGGATTTGTGTCTAGTAAGGTGACTTTTATCAGAGAATGATTTACCACAAATATCACAGTGATATGGTTTCTCACCTGTATGACTGTATTTGTGAGAGGTAAGGTTACTTTTCTGAGAGAATGATTTACCACAGACATCACAGTGATATGGCTTCCTACCTGCATGAATGAATTTGTGAACAGTGAGATTTCCCTTACTAGAAAAAGTCTTTTTACAGATATCACATTGGTATGATAATTTTTCTCTTTCTTTTGTCATCTCGTGAGGATTCAATATTGTTCTATAGTATACAAGCACAACATATAATTTTGCTTCCTTTTTTATATATTTCTATTGCTTATATTTCCAGCAGTTCCGATCTTCATCAATATCTGAAGATGATACAAACACCTTTGCAGCAGATATCTCCCGCTCCAAACAGAATGTGAAAGACATTAGCAAATATTCCAGGCAATGATGGAAACAAATGTTGCCATTAATTCAGAAGAAATATCTCACAGTTTTCCACCATAGACAAATCGTATAAACAGAGTTATGTCAAATATTTATAACATCTTCCATTAGATGATCAATATTCATGAAGTATCACTAACATTTCACCTCCTGAAATGACACAGAAACAGAAGAAGATATAGGAAAGACTTAAAAAGCAGAGATTCAACTATTAAAAAGAATATAACTACATCTTCATAATGTTAAACTGTGGATATTATCCTTTAATTTGTCTTTGAAATTTATTTATGGTAATTTATAATATGGTAACCCTTTTGTTACCATATTTCTTTTGAGATTCAGTGTGTTTCTTTCAATTATTTTAAATATAATAAAGAACTTAGTAAACTAACTTAGTTATCATTCAACTAGTGTTAGGAACATAAATTGTAACTAAGGTTCGGTGGAAGATTTTAATTCAAAACTTATGAAAACAAGACATTTTACCACAGAGCCAGAGCCAGTTTTGGCCGGGTTAGTAACAAAAGGGTGTGGTCTTTGAAATTTATTTTGTTATTAAAATTATATGATACAAACTTGTATAATGTCTACATATACACAGACTTCAGTTCCTCTTCCTTCAGATATTATGTAAAACATTATCCCTTTAGTGTTCAGATTATTCTGTTAAATGTAATTCTTTTTCACTCAAATTGTTTTGAATTAATCATGCATTATCTTATGGCTTTGAGGTTTCAATGATGTGATTGTTTATTTCTAGAATGTCAATGTAGGTTAGGTGTGAGAGGCCAGTTTGAATATAAAACATGTAGAATATCTGGGCCTGATATGGCTGGTTTAAACAATAAAGGGTTCAACTCTAGGATATTGGACAATAATATGATAAGTGACTACTGTTTAACCCTAGGTTATCCCTGACTGAGCACATCTATTATTAATGAAATTAGGTAATATTCATGATTGTAACAACTTCTGTAACAGATCAAACATAAACTAGAATTTAGTGAACCAACCCATCATGACTTTTCCTCTTGTAACTTTATTAATAATAAAAACAAACTGCACTCACATATGTTGAAGGTGTGGTCACTAATTTCGAGAAAGTGTTCTGTGAATTGACGTATGAAGAGTAGAGCCAGGACAGAATGGCGATCCTTCGGTATAGGTACACACGTGACTTTGTTTACATTTCTGAACCCTAACAGAAACCCTTTTCTCCCACCCCTAACCCTAACAGAAACACTCATCACCATCATTGTTCGTCCGTGGTCGAGACAATGGAATTTACAATGCTACGCCAGACTTCACAGTCCATCATGGCATTACGTAGGTACTGTTGCTCGATGCCTGTATCCCTGGAGATTACATCAGGGTAGGAGAGTGTGCGCCCTCTGGTATTGCGAGTAGATGGCTTCCAGAGGAGGAGAGTAGAAATTACCTCTTTTTCAGCTCTACAACAATGTCCAGCACACTGGACTCTCCTACCTTTCACAAGAGATGACACAGGTGGTAGTTTCCCATATATTTGCATTTACAGAAACCCTAACCCCCCCCCCCCCACTATAAAAAAAAACTTTTTTGAAATGTATCCAGTACTTCCGGAAGTACACCGGTACTTATACCGTAAGATCGCCTTTCTTTTTAAAACAAAGTAAATAAAACACAAACACACAGGTACTCCTAGCGAAGACTGGACCCGGTACGCGCTAGCTAGTCGTAAGTAGTCGATCCTACAACGACTTGCGCGTATGCAAATGACTGGACTCTCGAAGGAAGGTGAGGCATGTTTTCACTGTACGGTTGCAGTAGTAAAAGAATGCATGTGGAGAACAAGAATGGAAGGAGCCGCGATAGGAACCTTTGTCTCCGGCCCCGGCTTGCTCACTTACTTCAGATATCATCTGAGGAGCAAAATGGGGCTGGTGAAGAGGAGCTTACCACGGGGAGTGTATGAGAAAAGATGGAAGGAAGTGGAAAGAAAGGTGGGTGTTAGAAACCCAGCTTAACTATGGAGGGAGGAGAGGAAATAAAAGCTGCGGGGCTTGTAAATTGCCGGGGTTTGAACTGTGATAAGATGCGACTGGTTATACAAAGGACAATTTAGAGACGAATTTTTAATATAAATGTTATAAAAAAAAATTTTTTTTAAAGCGAACCTCTTAATTATTTGTTTTACATGTTTGTTTTGTAATTGTAATTCTATGTGTAAGATTATATAATCATAATAAAGAAATTACGACTAACGAGCGCGAGTGCGCACACCGGGACCACTCTTCTAGAGTAGTACCCATCGCCAGTATATGACATTTGCCGATTCTGTCTACAAAAGGCTGTATCTGCTTTTTATCATAGTGCTATCACTGGCCACATGTTTCAGTTAGCTATTGATGTTTTATGATGTTGCAGATTATTTATTCTGAGAAGCTGAAATGGACAGAATTATTAACGTGTATCATTTTGACAGAATAAACAGCAAATACAGATGTTTAGCAAATGATACATCTGTGATAAAACAACAAACAGCTTTGAATGGACACAACCAGCAAATGGATTATCTACCAAAATAATTGAAATTAAAAACCAGGTGCTTCACTGGACAATAGAATTAATATCGATTTCAGACTACTATTATTTAAAACTATCGATACTGTCTGGATTTTCCAATTAGCCAGATACATAGGCTTTTACTAAAAAGAAAATATGTATTACAACCTACCTCTGATGATAATTTAGTCGCTGTTTTATAAGAAATATTTTTAATTACACGCTCGGACGAGAGGGAAGTATTACTGGAAGACACATAGAAAAGCTGACACGGTATGTCAACGAAACGAAAAACCCTAAATGTCTATTGTTAAAATGGATCGGCTTGATTATCTGTGTAATTTCTTTATCATATAAAATAATATAAGATTAAATTTTTCTTATTTGTGTAATTCCTTGCAAACATAAGGACACAGGAAATCTTCCACCAAACCTTAGTTACAATTTATGTTCCTAACACTAGGTGAATGATAATTAAGTTAGTTTACTAAATTGTTTATTATATTTAAAATAATTGAAAGAAACACACTGAATCTCAAAAGAAATATGGTAACAAAAGGGTTACCATATTATAAATTACCATAAATAAATTTCAAAGACAAATTAAAGGATTATATCCACAGTTTATCATTATGAAGATGTAATTATATTTTTTTTATATTTGAATTTCTGCTTTTTGAGACTTTCCTATATCTTCTGTTTCTGTGTCATTTCAGGAGGTGAAATGTTAGTGATACTTCATGAATATTGATCATCTAATGGAAGATGTTATAAATATTTGACATAACTCTGTTTATACGATTTGTCTATGGTGGAAAACTGTGAAATATTTCTTCTGAATTAATGGCAACATTTGTTTCCATCATTGCCTGGAATATTTGCTAAAGTATTTCACATTCTGTTTGGAGCGGGAGATATCTGCAAAGGTGTTTGTATCATCTTCAGATATTGATGAAGATCAGAACTGCTGGAAATATAAGCAATAGAAATATATAAAAAAGGAAGCAAAATTATATTTTGTGCTTGTATACTATAGAACAATAATGAATCCTCAAGAGATGGCAAAAGAAAGAGAAAAATTATCACACCAATGTGATATGTGTAAAAAAACTTTTTCTAATAAGGGAAATCTCACTGTTCACAAATTCATTCATGCAGGTAGGAAACCATATCACTGTGATGTCTGTGGTAAATCATTCTCTCAGAAAAGTAACCTTACCTCTCACAAATCCATTCATACAGGAGAGAAACCATATCAGTGTGATATCTGTGGTAAATCATTCTCTCAAAGGAGTGGCCTTTCTTATCACAAATCTGTTGATACTGGAGAGAAACCAAATCAGTGTGATATCTGTGGTAAATCATTCTCTCAAAGGAGTGGCCTTTCTTATCACAAATCTGTTCATACTGGAGAGAAACCAAATCAGTGTGATATCTGTGGTGAATCATTCTCTCAGAAAAGTAGCCTTACCACTCACAAATACATTCATACAGGAGAGAAACCATATCATTGTGATATTTGTGGTAAATCTTTTTCAGTAAAATATAATTTAACTACTCACAAATTCATTCATACAGGTGAGAAACCATATCACTGTGATATTTGTGGTAAATAATTCTCTCAAAAAAGTCACCTTACCTATCACAAATCCATTCATACAGGAGAGAACCCACATGACTGTGATATATCTCAGAAGATAGGCCTTACTAAACACAAATACATTCATACAGGTGAGAAACCATATCACTGTGATGTCTGTGGAAAATCATTCTCCCGAAAAAGTCACCTTACTTCTCACAAATACATTCATACAGGAGAGAAACCATAGTGTTATATTTGTGGTAAATCATTCTCCCAGAAGCACAGCCTTACTACTCACATATCCATTCATACAGGGGAGAAACCATGTCACTGTGATATCTGTGGAAAATCATTCTCTCAGAAAATTCACCTGACTTCTCACAAATACATTCATACAGGAGAAAGACTATATTGCTGTGATATTTGTGGTAAATCATTCTCTCAAAAGAGTGGCCTTATTTCTCACAAATTCATTCATACAGGAGAGAAACCATATCGATGTGATATTTGTGGTAAATCATTCTCTCAAAGAAATAGTCTTACTTACCACAAATTCAGTCATACAGGGGAGAAACCACATCCCTGTGATATATGTGGTATATCATTCTCCCAGTTAGGTGACTTAACTAGACACAAATACATTCATACAGGAGAGAAACCATATCAATGTCATATTTGTGGTAAATCATTCTCCCGTAAGCATAGTCTTACTTCTCACGAATTCGTTCATACAGGTGAGAAACCATATCAGTGTGATATTTGTGGTAAATCATTCCCTCGAAAATGTAACCTTGATTCTCATAAATACATTCATACAGGAGAGAAACCTCATCAATGTGATGTCTGTGGAATGTCATTCTCTCATAAATGTAACCTTGATTCTCACAAACACATTCATACAGGAGAGAAACCATATCAATGTCGTATGTGTGGTAAATCATTCTCCCATAAGCATAGCCTTACTTATCACAAATCCATTCATACTGGAGAGAAACTGTATGAGTGTGATATTTGTGGTAAATCATTGTCTTGCTTGCGCTCTTTAACCTCTCATAAAAACATTCATACAGGAGAGAAACCATAGCACTGTAATATCTGCAGTAAATTACACTAAGTCAGATCTTTTCCTTTTGAAAGGCAGTTTTTAACAATATTTCTAGTTAACCAAACACTTTAAATCTTCGTATACTGGTAGAATGTATCAAAATAAAACATATTTTTCTCTTGGCTTTCCTGAGTAAATTGTAATTTGTAAGTTTAACGTAGTTTATTTTTTGAATTTTAAACAATCCTATGCCCTCTATTGAGCTAAAATTATTTGCTGCGTCTAAAACTGAGACAACATCACCCTAACCCTAACCCTAAATTTTAGCCTTTTGTTTTTTTCTTTTATTGTTATCCTTAAATTAATTTAAGGATAACAATTAAGAAAAAAAAACGAAAAGCTAAAATGAAAGCAAAAACTCAACCAATACAAAACGGTTAGGGAAGGGTATCTTCTTTTCTTCGCAAATGTAAATAAACCCAATAAACATATTCATGCAGCACGGTATGATTTGACTCCAAATGGACGTATTTGATTGGTAAAAATTGCCGAGATGCTCGATTTTAAAGTGGAAATGGGTTGACCGTAATCAGAATTCAATGTTGCATCGATAAACCAAAATTGAAAACGATCTAAGCAAAATTAATGATGGGGAGGGATCATTTTGCAAATGAGAAAGACTATACCAAAACATTTTAAATCTAGTAGCTATATCATCCGACTCTTTTGCTGCAGAACAAGGATCTTTTCTGTTTGACCGGCAGTCTTTTAAAATAATTTCCATGTAACTAAACACTTTTAAACTTCGTATACTGGTAGAATGTCTTTATAAAACATCTTTTTCTCTTGGCTTTATTGAGAAAATTCTATAGTTTGTAAGATATTTGTTGTTTTTTATTTCTGCAATTTCAACCAATCAATGACGTCTATTGAGGTGAAAACATTCTGTGCCGTATGAATATGTCCCTCGTTTAAGAAACAGATTGGGTTTATTTACATTTGTGAAAAAAAAAAGATACCCCTAACCCTAAAACAGATTGAAATGCAATAGATTGATACTAGGGCCATAACTATGGGTGACAATTTCATATGATACCGCTAGAAAAAACTGCCGTTCAAACGGAAAAGATCCGATGGGAGTAAGACACGTGCCTGTTCCCCACACCCACCACTATCTGACAAGTCGTGTTGCTTTCTTTGACATTGTGGTTCGGTACACGGAGGATGTAAAAGTAGCAATAAAAATGTCAGCTTCTAGCTTTGTATCATTTGTTATTATTTGCATTTTTTCTTACAATTCACATTTTCAAAAATTTACCACTTTACTTTTAGCATCAGACAAAAGTGTTATTAATACGGGAAGCACAACAACCGGATTCCTGATTCGTTTATTTGACGTTCCGTGTAGGCTTTTCGATGTGTCTTTTTCGCTAGATCGCTTATTTGTGTTATTAAAAATATTATAAAACACCGACTAATATATTATAAGAGGTAAGATGTAACACATATTTTCTTTTTAGTAAAAGCCTATGTATCTGGCTAATTGGAAACACCAGGCAGTTTTGAAAGTTTTAAATACTGCTTGTCTGAAATCGATATTAATTCTATTGTCCAGTAAACTTCGTAAATTATGCCTAGAAAATCTGGATTTTACTTGTGGCCATGAAAAAGCACCAGATTTTTAATTACAATTATTTTAATAAATACTTCATTATTTTAGTAGATATTTCAGTGTTTTCATTTCAAGTTTTAATTTGGAAAACTGACAGTTCATTCTATTAATAAACTGGTATAATTTTTGTAAAAAATAAAATTAAGAAGTGATTTTGTTATGGTTATCTGGATTGCTATAACCTTTAGAATAATACCTATCCAAACCGATTTTGGCCGTTTTCTTTTAACTTAAAAACCACGGGAGGGGCCTTTTCGGTTAAAATAAAACAAGTAAATATTTTCAGAGGAAAAGGTGAACAATTCAAGGGATGTTTTGCTGGTGTTTCTAGCACAACCGAAACCACCCTCCCTTTTCACTCTCACGTATCTCTCTCTTTTACTCTTTTACTTGTTTCAGTCATTTTGACTGCGGCCATGCTGGAGCACTGCCTTTAATCGAGCAACTCTATCCCAGGACTTACTCTTTGTAAGCCCAGTTCCTATTGTATCGGTCTCTTTTGCCGAACCGCTAAGTGACGGGAACATAAACACACCAGCTTCGGTTGTCAAGCGATGTTGGGGGGACAAACACAGACACACAAACATATACACACACATACATATATAGGACAGGCTTCTTTCAGTTTCCGTCTACCAAATTCACTCACAAGGCATTGGTCGGCCCGAGGATATAGCAGAAGACACTTGCCCAAGGTGCCACGCAATGGGACTGAACCCGGAACCATGTGGTTGGTAAACAAGCTACTTACCACACAGCCACTCCTGCGTGTTGATGTTTTTTTAAAAATATTTTTCTCCTATTATATTTTATGGAATGACTAGCAGAGATACCCGGCGTTGCTCAGTATTAAAATGTCATAGTTTGTGTATATATATATTACAGTTATGTTGAAACAGGTGATATAGGAAAGTGCAGCATTGATGACAAAACATTTGTGGAGTAAAAGATGGACTAAGCGACTTGTCATTTGTCCGAGTATTCCTTGCCCTAACCAGTCGTGAAAATTGGGGGTGGAGTGTTTGTGGTTTTTGAATGCCCCGAAAAGCTGTCAGTGGATATGTTTACCTTTGTGGCAGTTGGTCCTGCATCTAACATGACCCATTGTCTGAAGTTTTGACACCTCCTGTGGGTTTATTGTCCTACATCACTCATGAAGTAAATTTTGAGGACCTGTAACACATAAAAGCACCAACCGACTGTGGCCATTTGCCAGCCTCCTCTGGCCGGTGGCACATAAAAAGCACCCACTATACTCATGGAGTGGTTGGCATTAGGAAGGGCATCCAGCTGTAGAAACACTGCCAGATCAGACTGGAGCCTGGTGCAGCCTCGTGGTTTCCCAGATCCCGGTCAAACCGTCCAACCCATGCTAGCATGGAAAACAGACGTTAAACGATGATGAAGATGTGGTTGGTTGTTCATCTGTGGGTAACAGGGAACCATTGAGGTGACAGACTTGCCCTTCGACTGTAAATGTCAGTGTAAATCCATGTTCAACTATCTCCTTATATGCACCAAACAATGTCATTTGTGATGCAGGATTGTCTGATATTGTTCAGGAAATCCTTTGACTGGATGGAAGTACCTTCCAGAAGAGGTTGAGAAGGAGCTGGTAGTGCTGGCAATATTACCTTACTGCCTGGGCATTGCATGCCATTAGTTTCATTTGGAAATTTTAAAGCTTTACAGAAACAACGATTTGAGTTTAGCACACTAATTTGGCCAAAATTATCATTTTCATAAAAATGGGATGGATTATATCTGAAAGCAGCTCCAGGATTTGTGAAGAACGCATTTATACATAGTCTGTTTGTGAGAGCTATTCTATTGGACCACTGTCTAATCATTAAAATGTTTTAATGGCTAAGCATTAAATGCTGCAGCATGTGTTTGCTGATCTTGCAAAAGTCTCAACTCCCTTCTGTATTGAGACTCCATCTGATGTGCTGCGGCTTGCCTTTGCTCATCTTGAGAAAGTCCCATCTTGCTTCTGTCTTAAGAAGCAAGATGGAAATATTGTCCAATGATATGTAATTTAATGTTTTACATAATATCCGATGGTAGAGGAGCTGAAGTCTGTGTATATGTAGACATTACACAAGGTTGTATCATATGATTTTAATAACAGAATATATTTCAAAGACAACTTAAAGGATTATATCCACAGTTTATGATTATGAAAATGTAATTATATTTTCTATTGTTGAATCTCTGCTTTTTAAGTCTTTCCTATATCTTCTACTGTTTCTGTGTCATTTCAGAATATGAGATGTTAGTGGTATAAAGGAGTTTTTACATCAGATACATCATGAATATTGATCATCACCTGAAGACTAATGGAAGATGTTATAAATAATATATAGAACCACGTTTATATAATTTATCTATGGTGAAGAACTGTGAAAAATTCCATCTGAATTAATAGCAACATTTGTTTCCATCATTGCCTGGAATATTTGCTGAAGTATTTCCCATTCAGTCTGAACTTGGGAAAATCTGCAAAGGTGTTTCTATTACCTTTAGATATTGACAAAGACCAGACTTGTGGAAAATATAACTAGAGAAGTATTTGAATCGACAAAGGAATATATAAGAAGAACAGGAAAATATATTTTGTGTTTGTATACTATAGAACAATAATGAATCCTCAAGAGATGACAAAAGAAAGAGTAAAATTATCACACCAATGTGATATCTGTAAAAAGACTTTTTCTAATAAGGGAAATCTCACTGTTCACAAATTCATTCATGCAGGTAGGAAGCCATATCACTGTGATGTCTGTGGAAAGTCATTCTCCCGAAAAAGTCACCTTACTTCTCACAATTACATTCATACAGGAGAGAAACCTTTTCACTGTGATATTTGTGGTAAATCATTCTCTGATAAAAGTAACCTTACCTCTCACAAATACATTCATACAGGAGAAAAACCATATCAATGTGATATTTGTGGTAAATCATCTTCCCAAAAGACTGGCCTTACTTATCACAAATCCATTCATACAGGAGAGAAACCATATCACTGTGATATCTGTGGTAAATCTTTTTCATTAAAATGTAATTTAACTACTCACAAATCCATTCATACAGGAGAGAAACCTTATCACTGTGATATCTGTGGTAAATCTTTTTCATTAAAATGTAATTTAACTACTCACAAATCCATTCATACAGGAGAGAAACCTTATCACTGTGATATCTGTGGTAAATCTTTTTCATTAAAATTTAATTTAACTACTCACAAATCCATTCATACAGGAGAGAAACCATATCAATGTGATATTTGTGGTAAATCTTTTTCATTAAAATTTAATTTAACTACTCACAAATTCATTCATACAGGTGAGGAACCATATCAGTGTGATATTTGTGGTAAATCATTCTCTCAAAAGACTGGCCTTACTTATCACAAATCCATTCATACAGGAGAGAAACCACATCCCTGTGATATCTGTGGTAAATCTTTTTCATTAAAATGTAAGTTAACTACTCACAAATTCATTCATACAGGTGAAAAACCATATCAGTGTGATATTTGTGGTAAATCATTCTCTCAGAAGATAAGCCTTACTAAACACAAATACATTCATACAGGAGAGAAACCATATCAATGTCATATTTGTGGTAAATCATTCTCTCAAAAGACTGGCCTTACTTATCACAAATCCATTCATACAGGAGAGAAACCACATCCCTGTGATATCTGTGGTAAATCTTTTTCATTAAAATGTAATTTAACTACTCACAAATTCATTCATACAGGTGAAAAACCATATCAGTGTGATATTTGTGGTAAATCATTCTCTCAGAAGATAAGCCTTACTAAACACAAATACATTCATACAGCAGAGAAACCATATCAATGTCATATTTGTGGTAAATCATTCTCCCGTAAGTATAGCCTTACATATCACAAATCCATTCATACTGGAGAGAAACTGTATGAGTGTGATATTTGTGGTAAATCATTGTCTTGCTTGCGCTCTTTAACCTCTCATAAAAACATTCATACAGGAGAGAAACCATAGCACTGTAATATCTGCAGTAAATTACACTAAGTCAGATCTTTTCCTTTTGAACGGCAGTTTTCAACAAAATTTCTAGTTAACTAAACACTTTTAAACTTCGTATACTGGTAGAATGTATCAAAATAAAACATTTTTTTCTCTTGGCTTTCTTGAGTAAATTGTAATTTGTTTGTTTAACGTAGTTTAATTTTTAGAATTTTAACTAATCAATGGCCTCTATTGAGCTAAAATCATTTGCTGCGTCTAAAACTGAGGCAACATCCTGTCACTAACCCTAACCTTAAATTTTAACCTTTTGTTTTTTTTTTCTTAATTGTTAAATTAATTTAATTGTTACGTGTGTGTCTAAAATTATTAGTTTTGTTTTTGTTGAGTTTTTGCTTTCGTTTTAGCCTTTTGTTTTTTTTTTCTTAATTGTTAAATTAATTTAATTGTTACGTGTGTGTCTAAAATTATTAGTTTTGTTTTTGTTGAGTTTTTGCTTTCGTTTTAGCCTTTTGTTTTTTTTTTTCTTAAATGTTAAATTAATTTAATTGTTACGTGTGTGTCTAAAATTATTCGCCTCGTTTTTGTTGAGTTTTTGCTTTCGTTTTAGCCTTTTGTTTTTTTTTTCTTAATTGTGAAATTAATTTAATTGTTACGTGTGTGTCTAAAATTATTAGTTTTGTTTTTGTTGAGTTTTTGCTTTTGTTTTAGCCTTTCATTTCTTTTATCTTAATTGTTATCCTTAAATTAATTTAACAATTGAGAAAAAAAAACCGAAAGGCTAAAATTTAGGGTTAGGGTTAGGGTGATGTTGTCTCAGTTTTAGACGCAGCAAATGATTTTAGCTGAATAGAGGCCATTGATTGGTTAAAATTCGAAAAATTCAACTACGTTAAACTTACAAATTGCAATTTTCTAAAGAAAGCCAAGAGAAAAAAATGTTTTATTTTCACACATTCTACCAGTATACGAAGTTTAAAAGTGTTTAGTTGACTAGAAATTGTGTTGAAAACTGCCGTTCAAAAGAAAAAGATCAGGTATTTCTCCTGCATCTGTCTTACCAGAAATATATAGCATCAGTGGTGCTTTTCCCTGGCATGAAGCCAAACTGCATCTCATCTAAACTGACTCTCTCCCTAATTAGTTGATAATTATTTATTTGTTTGAAAAAATTATTTACCTTGTTTTAAAAAAAAAAAATTATTTGATATACAGCCTTTAAATACATATAATAAATCTTTGAGTGTAGTCCGCTCTTGAGTTTAATACTCAGGGGAGTTTTTAGGGGGCTGTACCTCTGAAAAACCTAAACCATGTATATAATATGCACCCTTTCTCTAACCTGAGTCAAGGAGGTCTGTATAACATCCTTGGTTTGTAAAAATGTATATGGTAACGTCCTTTATTATTATTGTATATATAACATAATGCAAACGTGTAGCTTTTTTGTGTATTTTGTTTGCAGAAAATAAAGAAATAACAGTAATAACGTTTAATAAATGTTGCTTACTGCAAGTTATGGATGATTCTTTTATGACTTCATTACTTTCAGGCTTAGCTTAAGGTATTTTCATGCCGGACATCACAAAATGCGTCTGAATAAACATTGCCGGACAGCAAAGAGAGACTCGGACATTGCTTAGAAAATATTTTCATTTTTAACCTTGTATATAATCCGCACCTGGGATTTTGACCTTTAAATTTGGGGGGTAAAATGAGAATTATACTCGAGGATTTATAGTACGTGCTTTGCGCATGCACGCATCTATTAATTTGCATACGTGCACTCGCGCTTGGTAGTCGTAGGATTGACTAGTCACAACTAGCTAGCGGGATGGCGCGCAGTGTGACCACTTTTTGTAAATAGTACTCAGCGTCTGTAACCAGTCAAGTCATGGGTCACTCTGGTAATTAATATATATATAACAATTATAGGTGGTTTTACGTTTTCCACAATGATATGTACTACCAGGGTGCCACCAAGCTTATTGATTATGAGAAGGCTGTTTTTCCTGAGATGTATATTAACACGTACAAGTTTGCGCGGATCTTTTCCTTTTGAATGGCATATGTCAACACAATTTATAGTTAACTAAACACTTTTAAACTTCGTATACTGGTAGAATGTGTTTATAAAACATCATTTTTTCTTGGATTTATTGAGAAAATTCTATAGTTTGTAACATATTTCCACTTTAAAATCGAGCATTTCGGCAATTTTAACCAATCAAATACGTCCATTTGGAGTCAAAACATACCGTGCTGTATGAATATGTCCCTTGTTTAAGAAACAGAGTGGGTTTATTTACATTTGCAAAGAAAAATAGATACCCTTAACCCTAAAATAGATTGAAATGCAAAGATCAATACTAGGGTTATAATTATGGGTGACAATTTCATACGACACCACTACAGAAAATGGGATTTTTTTCTAGCGGTGTCATATGAAATTGTCACCCATAATTATGACCCTAGTATCGATCTATTGCATTTCTATCTCTTTTAGGGTTAGGGGTGGGGGGAAGGGTATCTTTTAGTTACCTAGAAATTATGTTAAACACTGCCGTTCAAACCGAAAAGACCTACATACTCTGTTGTTGATGGTGAAATTCCAATGAAGGATCCTTGGATTTAGGTTAGAAATTGGCTCTTTCTGTATTGGCAAGTAATTTTGATATAAAACTGAAGAATGGTATACATATATACATACGTACATACATACATGCAGACTGTTGCTATAGCAACGAAGCTAAGATACACAGAGTGAAGCCATTTGGGAAAGATTGACTCTAAACTCTGCTGTGCATTCACACTAAGTGTTAACATTCTAGCTCTCTTCTGCTGTTTGCAACAATGCTTCGAAGGAAGGTGTGTAGCGTGTGATTGTCACAATGAGCATGATAGAAAGTTGAGCAGAGAATCTGCATCAGATTTTGCCAAAATCAGGGCAATACCTGCTCAGAGGCCCACACAAATTTTTATAATTCTCGACCTAATCAAGGGAATCTTGTATAACTTATTTCTTTATTACCCACAAGGGGCTAAACACAGAGAGGACAAACAAGGACAGACGCACGGGTTAAGTCCGTTATATCGACCCGAAACGATGAAAGGCAAAGTCGACCTCAGCGGAATTGGAACTCAGAACGTGATGGCAGACACAATACATATTTCTTTACTACCCACAAGGGGCTAAACAGAGGGGACGAACAAGGACAGACAAACAGAGTAAGTCGATTACATCAATCCCAGTGTGTAACTGGTACTTAATTAATCGACCCTGAAAGGATGAAAGGCAAATTCGACCTCAGATGAAATACGGCCACGTGTTTCGCCCAGCATGCTAACGTTTCTGCCAGCTCACCGCCTTGTATAACTAAAACCTGAGTGACCCCTGGCGGTCAGACAGGAAAGCAAAATGAAAATGGGATTTAACGAGAGTAATCTCCCTCGATCTTCTTGAATATTTTAGAAGCTTCCTATAAACTTCCAGATGACATAGCAGTCAGGGACTTCTGGCTTATCCCTAATATAAAGCAGAACATTCTAATTTTGTGCCACCCTTGCGTTGACTCCTGACTCCTAGACATGCATTGACTCAGGTCACGCACATACACACCCGCAAGTGCATGTGTTTGCCTTATTTTGCTTTGAGACGTGGTTGCAAAATATGTTCATCTGATGTTACAAGCTTTTCCTTCAATTAACCTTATATGTCAACGCATTACCTCTGGATCTTGCCTGAGTAGGGTTTCCTCTCCAAAGACCTTCCGCTGTTCAGCTCTCTTGAGAATTTCCTACCATTGTCTTATTTTAACATTTCATCAGTGACTGGGAAATATATTTCCTTCACACTCCTTCTCTCACATGGTTACCATCTACTCAATGGCTCCATCGCATATTCACTAGATAACCACCATCATTAGCATTTAATGAACAAACTTATCCCTTCGTTTATCTCTCATCACTGTATCTTAGCATCTAACACCAAGTATTTTGTATATTAAATAATATCAACAAATTATATAACTTCAAAACAAACATTTATTATAGATCAGTTTGGAGAAATGTGTAACTTTTATCATACATTGATCAAGTGTGAATTCTATGCTGTATCATCAATTGTATAGGCTCATAAGGGACACGTTTGGATAGGGTTGCCAGATTAGAAAATCATATATACGGGACACTTTTAAAATCTCTATCTATATATATATTTATACATGCCTGCACACCCAACATAATATATAAAAGCAGAGAGATAAGTTAAAAAGATAATGCAATTATTTTAACGGGTTATGAGGTCAAAATTATTTAATACAAGCTAAAGAAATAATAAATTCTATTAAAGTGAAATAATTTGAAAATATTTCTTTAATACAGACAACAGAGAAATAAGCAAACAATATCTTGTGTAATGTGTACATATAGGCGTAGGTGTGGCTGTGTGGTAAGTAGCTTGCTTACCAACCACATGGTCCCAGGTTCAGTCTCACTGTGTAGCACTTTGGACGAGTGTCTTCTACTATAGCCTCGGGCCGACCAAAGCCTTGTGAGTGGATTTGGTAGACGGAAACTGAAAGAAGCCCATCGTATATATGTATGTTTGTGTGTCTGTGTTTGTTCCCCTAGCATTGCTTGACAACCGATGCTGAGGTGCTTATATCCCCGTCACTTAGCGGTTCGACAAAAGAGACCAATAGAATAAGTCCTGGGTCTATTTGCTCGACTAAAGGCACTGCTCCAGCATGGCCACTGTCAAATAGATAGGTTCCCCTATTTTCTTCCGGACCGGGCTGCATGTTGTGTTCTTGAGCAAGACACTTTATTTCACGTTGCTCCAGTTCACTCAGCTGTAGAAATGAGTTGCGACATCACTGGTGCTAAACTGTATCGACCTTTGTCTTTCCCTTGGACAACACTGGTGGCGTGGAGAGGGGAGGCCGGTATGCATGGGCGACTGCTGGCCTTCCATAAACAACCTTGCCCAGACTTGTGCCTGGGAGGGTAACTTTCTAGGTGCAAACCCATGGTCACTCATGACCGAAGGGTGTCTTTATCCATATTTATTATTGAAATATCACTTCCAGTATCGAACTGAAGTTTAATATGTATTCCAATCATTTTTACATGTACAAATTTTCTCATTTGGGAGTCGAATTTTGTTTCTGTTGAGAGCCCTCTAGGATCTTTAATGGTTGATCTTCAGAATTTAGTTCTGCAGTGTGAATTTCTGTATATTCAGTTGTTGTAAGGCCTTTTACCAAAATAAGACACCTGAATATCTCAGGTGTAAATTCTTTGAGTTTAAAAATAATCACACATTCTAATTGTTCCTGTGTATGTGATAAAATCACCATCCTCCTTTTTCATTATATTCCAAAACACCATCCAAGTGTTAGAGAAGTTTTATCACCAAATATGTTAGACAGTAATTCCATTGTTTCTTTAAAACAAATTTCATTGAGTTTTTTGGGGTAATATGAAATTAAAATAATGTTCATACTCAATGGGGCTCATTTATGTCATAATAACCTTACTTTTTCTGTGTCTGACCATGTCTTACAATCTTCCTTAAAAATTACCTGCTGTAGTACAATGCAACAGTTATACCGTCCTCTGGGTTATAACTGGATTCATCGAGTCCAAAACGGCATCTGGCAAAAATGTACTTCCCTCATTTTTGGACTTCTTTGAATAAAGCTCCAATAATTGTTGTTGTTGCTGCCTTTGTCGTTGATTTTGCAACAGTTTTAAAGAAGCTAATTAGTCTTCCATGATTTAACAATTTTGTATCACAAAAATTTGTTAACTGACCTGCAAGAGCTTCGAAACCCTCATCGCCAGATGTTGTAACATAATTGTTCCGTACAATAAATAAGATAACCAGAAAATTGTAACAACAATCTAATGAACTAACAAATCTTTTACGAACCAACATTCAATATTCCTTAGGAAGTAAACCAAGCGACACCTTCCGACTTCACTTGACTCTGAACCGTAAACCCACTCAGATCGTTACTATTTATACTTTACTCGGACCAGTCTATCTCTCCCAAGGGGACATGGTAACTCTCATCACAACAGGTGCCATTCTAACCAGATGCCCATCATAAATCCCTGCTTGGTGTCTGGTAAGAACAAGACCATGAAAACCTGCTCTACAGAATGATTTAGCAAAAAATAAGTATCATCCGTTGCAGGGGTTGAGCAGGGATGTGTTTGAACCATAGGTAGAGTGGGGCATTAGGCTCTTGAAAAATATTTCCCACTCTACACCCAAAACTGTGACAAACAGCAATAAGCCTCCAGCTAGTGCCAGAATATGTGGGCAGTAGCACAAAGGGTGCAGATCCTGGGATCCCTGAGTGTGTCCAGCAGAGGATAACTGATCATGGCTGGGAACTGGAGTGTAATACATTTGTGTCAAAATAATATATCCACAAGAAAACAGAGCAAATTAATATAATCAATATTGTTTGAATAAAAAACACAAATCGTAATTAGTGAGTTGATGCAAATGAGGAAAATGTGAAAAATGAATTTATTTTGTAAAAAGTAATACATTTGCTGTATTTTATTCAGCAGGACATCTGTTTTATCATTGATATTGTTATTGATCAATATGAATAAGTATATGTTTAGTTTGAGAGAATGATTTAGCACAGATTACACAGTCATCAGAATCTTCTCCTGTATGAATATGTTTGTGTTTAGTTTATTATTTCTCTCTATGAAGGAATGACTTGTCACAGATGTCACAGTGATACGATTTCTCTCCTGTATGAATGGATTTGTGATGAGTTCAATATTGTTCCACAGAGAATGATTTATCTCAGATATCACAGCAATAGAGTTTCTCTCCTGTATGAATACGTTTATAAGTATATACAGCATATTCCTGAGAGAATGATTTGCTGCAGACATCACAGTCACATAGTTTCTCTCCAGTGTGAGCAGACTTGTAATTAATTAAACATTTTCTTAAACGGAATGATTTACTGCAGATACTACAGTGCTATGGTTTGTCCCCTGTATTAATGCATTTGTGTCCATTTAAGTACCTTTTTTGAGAGAATGATTTACCACAGATATGGTTTCTCGTGTGTATGAACGTGTTTGTGATCAGTTAAATATTTTTTTAAACAGAATGACTTATCACAGATATCGCAAGAATATGGTCTCTCTGCTGTGTGAATGTATCAATGAGAGGTTAAACTGCTTCTAGAAGGAAATGATTTACACAGATATATCACAGGGATATGGATTGTCTCCTGTATGTGTGTATTTGTGATAAGCAAGGCGACTTTTTTCAGAGAATGCTACACCACAGATATCACAGTGATATGGCTTCTCTCCTTTATGAACTGATTTGTGATAAGTAAGGCCACTCCTATGAGAGAATGATTTTCCACATATATTGCAGTGATATGGTTTCTCTCCAGTATGAATAGGTATATGAGAAGTGAGGCTGCATTTCTGAGTGAATGATTTACCGCAAATATCACAGGGATATGGCCTCATTAGTATGAATGAGTTTGTGAGTAGTTAAATAACTTTTTAATGAAAAGGATTTATCACAGATATCACACTGATATGGTTTCTCACCCGTATGAACTGATTTGTGATAAGTAAGGTGACCTTTTTGAGAGAATGATTTACCACAAATATCACATTTATATGGTTTCTCTCCTGTATGAGTGTATTTGTGATAAGTAAGGCCTCTCCTTTGAGTGAATGATTTACCACAAATATCACAGGGATATGGCCTCTCACGAGCATGAGTGAGTTCGTGAGTAGTTAAATGACTTTTTGACGAAAAAGATTTATCACAGATATCACACTGATGTGGTTTCTCATCTGCATGAACTGATTTGTGAGTAGTAAGGTTACATTTTTGAGAGAATGATTTACCACAAATATCGCAGTGATGTGGCTTCTCACGTGTATGTGTAAGTTTGTGAGTAGTTAAATGACTTTTTGATGAAAAAGATTTATCACAGATATCACACTGATATGGTTTCTCACCTGTATGAACTGATTTGTGATTAGTAAGGTGACCTTTTTGAGAGAATGATTTACCACAAATATCGCAGTGATGTGGCTTCTCACGTGTATGTGTAAGTTTGTGAGTAGTTAAATGACATTTTGATGAAAAAGATTTATCACAGATATCACACTGATATGGTTTCTCACCCGTATGAACTGATTTGTGATTAGTAAGGTGACCTTTTTGAGAGAATGATTTACCACAAATATCACATTTATATGGTTTCTCTCCTGTATGAGTGTATTTGTGATAAGTAAGGCCTATCCTTTGAGTGAATGATTTACCACAAATATCACATTTATATGGTTTCTCTCCAGTATGAGTGTATTTGTGATGAGTGAGGCTACATTTCTGAGTGAATGATTTACCACAAATATCACATCGATATGGTTTCTCTCCTGTATGAATGGATTTGTGAGTAGTTAAATCACTTTTTAATGAAAAGGATTTATCACAGATATCACACTGATACGGTTTCCCATCTGTATGAATGTGTTTGTGAGAATCAAGGGAACTTCTATGAGAGAATGATTTACCACAGATATCACAGTAATATTTCTTTCCACCTGGATCAATACATTTGTGAAGAGTGAGATTTCCCTTATTAGAAAAAGTCTTTTTACAGATATCACATTGGTCTGATAACTTTTCTCTTTCTTTTAACATTTCCAGATCATTCATTATTGTTCTGTAGTATACAGACAGAAAATATATTTCTCCCTTCTTCTTTATATATATCTTCTACAGCAAATCTGATCTTAAATATCTGAAAATGATACAAACACCTTTCCAGATTTTCTCACATTCAAACACAATGCAAAATACTTTTGTAAATATTCCTGGCAATGAGGAAACAAATGTTGCTATTAATTCAGAAGAAATATTTCACCGTTATTCACCATAGATATATTATACAAACAGAATTATTATCTATTATTTATAACGGCTGACATTCGTTTTCAAAACATGATCAATATTCATGATGTATCTCACGTAAAACTCCTTTATACGAGTATCTGAAATGACACAGAAACAGTAGAAGATATAGGAAAGACTTAAAAAGCAAAGGTTTAACAATAAAAATTATAACTACATTTTCATAATGATAAACTGTTGCCCGAATAAATTACACTTTAAAATGATACTCATGACACAAGACATTACTTTCGTCTATTATGACCTGAGTCATAAATCTAATACTTTCTCTAGTTTAGTTTCAATGCACCCAAACAAACAAAAGGAAAAGCAGTGTAAATAACGGACAGAGTCAAAACTATTGAAAAGGTTGCAAGACGCAAAGAAAATTTTAGGAAAAAAGGAAATAAGTAAGAAATAAGAAATAACTGCAAAATTTTACCGATGAGTGTGTTAAATTATAAGGCACAAAAAGAAAATGACTCTCCCCAGACGCAACAGAATATGCTTCAATACACGAATTCATATAAAGAACCTTGCAAACCAAATCAAAAAACGAAATAGAATTAATATCTGTTTCTTTATTACCCACAAGGGGCGAAACACGGACGGGACAAACAAGGACAGACAAACGGATTAAGTCGATCACATTGACCCCAGTGCGTAACTGGTACTTAATTTATCGACCCCGAAAGGATGAAAGGCAAAGTCGACCTTGGCGGAATTTGAACTCAGAACGTAACGGCGGACGAAATTAATATCGATGTCAGACTAGCAACATTGAATACTTTCATTATTGTCTGGAGTTTCGAATTTTCCAGGTTCTTCTGCTTTCACTAAAAATAAAATATGTACGATATCTTACCTGTTATGATAAATAAATCAGTGCTAAAAGTCAATTAACGCAAACCACACCAAAAAAGCCATTCAGCGGGAAACGTAATTTAAAGAAAGCTCAAAAAATAGACATGGAATGTAGACGAAACGAACTGATATCCGGATGTTGTATATATCGTAATACTATAAATTTATCGGATGCTAAAACTAAGTTGGTAAATTCTCAATGTTTTTTATTGGTATAATTACTTTTCAAAAATGTGAGTTATGAGGAAAAATCCAAATGATGACAAAACATACAAAACTGACTGCTTATTTTCATATCTATTGGTACTTTTCCACTATCCTGTTACCGAACCCTTAAATTACAGGGACGGAAAGAAACCAACAGGACTTATCAAAGAGGGACGGAGGGAAAACTGGAAGACTCGTGTGTGTTATTTCTACCTGTATTCGAGAACCATTGTTACTTTGTTTACATTCCTGTAACTTCGTTGTATATGTTACGATATATACAACATCCGGATGTTCAGTTGTTTCGTCGACATTCCATGTCTATTTTTTGAGCTTTCTTTAAATTACGTTTCCCGCTGAATGGCTTTTTTGGTGTGGTTTGCGTTAATTGACTTTTAGCACTGATTTATTTATCATAACAGGTAAGATATCGTACATATTTTATTTTTATTGAAAGCAGAAGAACCTGGAAAATTCGAAACTCCAGACAATAATGAAAGTATTCAATGTTGCTAGTCTGACATCGATATTAATTTCGTCCGCCGTTACGTTCTGGGTTCAAATTCCGCCGAGGTCGACTTTGCCTTTCATCCTTTCGGGGTCGATAAATTAAGTACCAGTTACGCACTGGGTCAATGTGATCGACTTAATCCGTTTGTCTGTTCTTGTTTGTTTCGTCCGTGTTTCGCCCCTTGTGGGTAATAAAGAAACAGGTATTAATTCTATTTGGTTTGCAAGGTTCTTTATATGAATTCGTGTATTGAAGCATATTCTGTTGTGTCTGGGGAGAGTCATTTTCTTTTTGTGCCTTATAATTTAACACACTCATCGGTAAAATTTTGCAGTTATTTCTTATTTCTTACTTATTTACTTTTTTCCTAAAATTTTCGTTGTAGGATCGACTACTTACGACTAGCTAGCGCGTACCGGGTCCAGTCTTCGCTAGTAGTACCTATGCTTTTGTGTTTTATTTACTTTGTTTTAAAAAGAAAGGCGATCTTACGGTATAAGTACCGGTGTACTTCCGGAAGTACTGGATACATTTCAAAAAGGTGTTTTTTTTATATGGGGGGGGGGTTCTGTTATCTTTAGAAATGTAAACAAAGACACGTGTGTACCTATACCGAAGGATCGCCATTCTGTCCTGTCTCTACTCTTCATACGTCAATTCACAGAACACTTTCTCTAAATTAGTGACCACACCTTCAACATATGTGAGTGCAGTTTGTTTTTATTATTAATAAAGTTACGAGAGGAAAAGTCATGATGGGTTGGTTCACTAAATTGTAGTTTATGTTTATGTTTGATCTGTTACAGAAGTTGTAACAATCATGAACATTACCTAATTTCATTAATAATAGATCTGCTCAGTCAGGGATAACCTAGGGTTAAACATTAGTCACTCATCATATTATTGTCCAATATCCTATAGTTGAACCCTTTATTGTTTAAACTGGCCATATCAGGCCCAGATATTCTGCATGTTTTATATTCAAACTGGCGGTATCTGGGCCCTCACACCTAACCTACATTGACATTCTAGAAATAAACAATCACATCATTGAAACCTCAAAGCCATAAGATATTGCATGATTAATTCAAAACAATTTGAGTGAAAAAGAATTACATTTAACAGAATAATCTGAACACTAAAGGGATAATAAGAAATATTGAATTTCTAAATCTCTCATAGAGAGATGTACAGTGGTGGGGCGATAGAATGGTTGTATACTGTCAATCTAACAAGAACGTGACAGTAGGGGGTAAACCACCGTTGTATAGCCCTAGGAGGCATCGAACGCCTCCTGACAGCTTCGACACATTTTTTCCGTTTCCTTATATACATATACGAAGTCCAGACAAACACCCCCAACCGCCGGAACTGCATCTGAGTTTATATATATACAGATACGAAGTCCAGACAAATATCACCAGCCAACCGGTGTCTGCTACTCTAGGCAATGATCTTGAAACACGGTGTCCCTAGATGCAGTTCCGGCGGTTGGGGGTGTTTGTCTGGACTTCGTATATGTATATAAGGACACGGAAAAAATGTGTCGAAGCTGTCAGGAGGCGTTCGATGCCTCCTAGGGCTATACAACGGTGGTGTACCCCCTACTGTCACGTTCTTGTTAGATTGACAGTATACAACCATTCTAAAGGGATAATGTTTTACATAATATCTGAAGGAAGATGAACTGAAGTCCGTGTATATGTAGTCATTACACAAGGTTGTATCATATAATTTTAATAACAAAATAAATTTCAAAGACCACACCCTCTTGTTACTAACCCGGCCAAAACGGGCTCTGGCTCTGTGGTAAAATGTCTTGTTTTCATAAGTTTTGAATTAAAATCTTCCACCAAACCTTAGTTACAATTTATGTTCCCAACACTAGTTGAATGATAACTAAGTTAGTTTACTAAATTCTTTATTATATTTAAAATAATTGAAAGAAACACACTGAATCTCAGCAGAAATATGGTAACAAAAGGGTTACCATATTATAAATTACCATAAATAAATTTCAAAGACAAATTAAAGGATTTTATCCACAGTTTATCATTATGAAGATGTAGTTATATTTTTTTTTATAGTTGAATCTCTGCTTTTTAAGTTTTTCCTATATCTTCTTCTGTTTCTGTGTCATTTCAGGAGGTGAAATGTTAGTGATACTTCATGAATATTGATCATCTAATGGAAGATGTTATAAATATTTGACATAACTCTGTTTATATGATTTGTCTATGGTGGAAAACTGTGAAATATTTCTTCTGAATTAATGGCAACATTTGTTTCCATCATTGCCTGGAATATTTGCTAAAGTATTTCACATTATGTTTGGAGTGGAGATATCTGCAAAGGTGTTTGTATCATCTTCAGGTATTGATGAAGATCGGAACTGCTGGAAATAACAGCAATAGAAACATATAAAAAAGGAAGCAAAATTATATTTTGTGTGTGTATACTATAGAACAATAATGAATCCTCAAGAGATGACAAAAGAAAGAGAAAAATTATCACACCAATGTGATATCTGTAAAATGACTTTTTCTAATCAGGGAAATCTCACTGTTCACAAATTCATTCATGCAGGTAGGAAGCCATATGACTGTGATGTCTGTGGTAAATCATTCTCTCAGAAAAGTAACCTTACCTCTCACAAATCCATTCATACAGGAGAGAAACCATATGAATGTGATATTTGTTGTAAATCATTCTCTCAGAAAATTCACCTTACTAGACACAAATCCATTCACACAGGTGAGAAACCATATCAATGTGATATCTGTGGAAATTCATTCTCTGATAAATGTCACCTTTCTTCTCACAAATACATTCATACAGGTGAGAAACCATATCAATGTGATATTTGTGGTAAATCATTCTCCCATAAGCACATCCTTACTTCTCACATATCCATTCATACCGGAGTGAAACCTTATCACTGTGATATTTGTGGTAAATCATTCTCTCAAAGGACTGGCCTTTCTTATCACAAATCTGTTCATACTGGAGAGAAACCAAATCAGTGTGATATTTGTGGTAAATCATTCTCTCAGAAAAGTAGCCTTACCACTCACAAATACATTCATACAGGAGAGAAACCTCATCAATGTGATGTCTGTGGAATGTCATTCTCTCAAAAAAGTAGCCTTGATTCTCATAAATACATTCATACAGGTGAGAAACCATATCAGTGTGATATTTGTGGAAAATCATTCTCTCAAAAAAGTAACCTTGATTCTCATAAATATATTCATACAGGAGAGAAACCTCATCAATGTGATGTCTGTGGAATGTCATTCTCTCAAAGACGTTACCTTGATTCTCACAAACATATTCATACAGGAGAGAAACCATATCAATGTGATATCTGTGGAAATTCATTCTCTGATAAATGTCACCTTTCTTCTCACAAATACATTCACAGAGGTGAGAAACAATATCACTGTGATATTTGTGGTAAATCATTCTCCCATAAGCACATCCTTACTTCTCACATATCCATTCATACAGGAGTGAAACCTTATAACTGTGATATTTGTGGTAAATCATTCTCTCAAAGGACTGGCCTTTCTTATCACAAATCTGTTCATACTGGAGAGAAACCAAATCAGTGTGATATCTGTGGTAAATCATTCTCTCAGAAAAGTAGCCTTACCACTCACAAATACATTCATACAGGAGAGAAACCTCATCAATGTGATGTCTGTGGAATGTCATTCTCTCAAAAAAGTAGCCTTGATTCTCATAAATACATTCATACAGGTGAGAAACCATATCAGTGTGATATTTGTGGAAAATCATTCTCTCAAAAAGGTAACCTTGATTCTCATAAATATATTCATACAGGAGAGAAACCTCATCAATGTGATGTCTGTGGAATGTCATTCTCTCAAAGACGTTACCTTCATTCTCACAAACCCATTCATACAGGAGAGAAACCATATCAATGTGATATTTGTGGTAAATCGTTCTTCCATAAGCGTAGCCTTACTCATCACAAATCCATTCATACTGGAGAGAAACTATGAGTGTGATATTTGTGGTATACCACTGTCTTGCTTGCGTTCTTTAACCTCTCATAAAAACATTCATACAGGAGAGAAACCATAGAACTGTAATATCTGCAGTAAATCACTCTAAGCCGGATCTTTTCCTCTTGAACGGCAGTTTTCAACAAAATTTCTAGTTAACTAAACACTTTTAAACTTCGTATACTGGTAGAATGTATCAAAATAAAACATTTTTTTCTCTTGGCTTTCTTGAGAAAATTGTAATTTGTAAGTTTAACGTAGTTTAATTTTTCAAACTTTAACCAATCCTATACCCTCTATTGAGCTAAAATTATTTGCTGCGTCTAAAACTGAGGCAACATCCTGTCACTAACCCTAACCCTAAATTTTAGCCTTTCGTTTTTTTTTTTTCTTAATTGTTACGCGTGTGTCTAAAATTATTGGTTTTGTTTTTGTTGAGTTTTTGCTTTTGTTTTAGCCTTTCGTTTTTTTTTCTTAATTGTTATCCATAAATTAATTTAACAATTGAGAAAAAAAATAAAAACGAAAGGCTAAAATTTAGGGTTAGGGTTAGTCTCAGTTTTAGACACAGCAAATGATTTTAGCTCAATAGAGGTCATAGGATTGGTTAAAATTCGAAAAATTAAACTACATTAAACTTACAAATTACAATTGTCTCAAGAAAGCCAAGAGAAAGAAACGTTTTCTTTTCACACATTCTACCAGTATACAAAGTTTAAAAGTGTTTAATTAACTAGAAATTGTGTTGAAAACTGCCGTTCAAAAGAAAAAGATCAGGTATTTCTCCTGCATCTGTCTTACCAGAAATATATAGCATCAGTGGTGCTTTTCCCTGGCATGAACCCAAACTGCATCTCATCTAAACTGACTCTCTCCCTAATTAGTTGATAATTATTTACTTTGTGTGAAAAAATTATTTACCTTGTTTAAAAAAAAAAATTATTTGATATGCAGCCTTTAAATACATACCATAAATCTTCGAGTGTAGTCCGCCCTTGAGTATAATACGCAGGGGAATTTTTAGGGGGCTGTACCTCTGAAAAACCTAAATCTTGTATATAATATGCACCCCTTCTCTAACCTGAGTCGAGGAGGTCTATATAACGTCCTTTATTATTATTGTATATATAACATAATGCAAACGTGTAGCTTTTTTGTGTATTTTGTTTGCAGAAAATAAAGAAATAACAGTAATAACGTTTAATAAATGTTGCTTACTGCAAGTTATGGATGATTCTTTTATGACTTCATTACTTTCAGGCTTAGCTCAAGGTATTTTCATGCCGGACATCACAAAATGTGTCTGAATAAACATTGCCGGACAGCAAAGAGAGACTCGGACATTGTTTAGAAAATAATTTTCATTTTTAACCTTGTATATAATCCGCACCTGGGATTTTGACCTTTAAATTTTTTTGGGTAAAATGCGGATTATACTCGAGGATTTACAGTACATGTTTTGCGCATGCGTGCATCTATTAATTTACATACGTGCACTCGCGCTAGGTAGTCGAGGGATCGACTAGTCACAACTAGCGAGCGATAGTGCGCAGTGGGACCACTTTTCTTAAATAGTAACCGGCGTCAATAACCAGTCGAGTCGTGGGTCACTCTGGTAATTAATATATATATAACAATTATAGGTGGTTTTACGTTTTCCACAATGATATGTACTACCAGGGTGCCACCAAGCTTATTGAATATGAGAAGGCTGTTTTTCCTGAGATGTATATTAACACGCAGACGTCTGTACTTCGTACAAGTTTGCACTGATATTTTCCTTTTGAACGGCATATGTCAACACAATTTATAGTTAACTAAACACTTTTAAACTTCGTATACTGGTAGAATGTGTTTATAAAACATCATTTTTTCTTGGCTTTATTGAGAAACTTCTATAGTTTGTAACATATTTCAACTTTAAAATCGAGCATTTCGGCAATTCTAACCAATCAAATACGTCCATCTGGAGTCAAAACATACCGTGCTGTATGAATATGTCCCTTGTTTAAGAAACAGAGTGGGTTTATTTACATTTGCGAAGAAAAAAAGATACCCTTCCCCCACCCCTAACCATAACTCTAAACCTAACCCTAAAATAGATTGAAATGCAAAGATTGATACTAGGGTTATAATTGTGGGTGACAGTTTCATACGACACCGCTATAGGAAATGGGATTTTTTTCTCGCGGTGTCAAATGAAAATGTCACCCATAATTATAACCCTAGTATCGATCTTTGCATTTCAATCTATTTTAGGTTTAGGGGTGGGGGAAGGGTATCTTTATCGTACCACTACTGCATAAATCTCTATGAGATATTTAGAAATGTATTGGTTCTTTTCGGTTTGAACGGCAGTTTTTCTAACGGTGTCATATGAAATTGTCACCCATTATTATGACCCTAGTATCAATCTATTGCATTTCAATCTCTTTTAGGGTTAGGGGTGGGGGGAAGGGTATCTTTTTTTTCTTCAGAAATGTAAATACACCCAATCTGTTTCTTAAACGAGGGACATATTCAAACGGCACAGAATGTTTTCACCTCAATAGACGTCATTGATTGGTTGAAATAGCAGAAATTGAAGGAAAAAAAAACAAATATCTTACAAACCGTAGAATCTTCTCAATAAAGCCAAGAGAAAAAGATGTTTTATAAACACATTCTACCAGTATACGAAGTTTAAAAGTGTTTAGTTACCTAGAAATTATGTTAAAAACTACCGTTCAAACCGAAAAGACCTACATACTCTGTTGTTGATGGTGAAATTCCAATGAAGGATCCTTGGATTTAGGTTAGAAATTGGCTCTTTCTCTTTGGCAAGTAATTTTGAAATAAAACTGAACAATGGCATACATATATACGTACATACATGCGGACTGTTGCTATAGCAACGAAGCTAAGATACACAGAGTGAAGCCACTTGGGAAAGATTGACTCTAAACTCTGCTGTGCATTCAGACTAAGTGTTAACATTGTAGCTCCCTTCTGCTGTTTGCAGCAATGCTTGGAAGGAAGGTGTGTAGCGTGTGATTGTCACAATGAGCATGATAGAAAGTTGAGCAGAGAATCTGCATCAGATTTTGCCTAAATCAGGGCAATACCTGCTCAGAGGCCCACTCAAATTTTTGTAATTCTCGACACAATCAAGGGAATCTTGTATAACTTATTTCGAATCTTTTCCTTTTGATAGACAGAATTAAACCCAATTTCTAGTTAACTAAACAACTTGAAACTTCGTATACTGGTAGAATGTGTCAAAATAAAACATTATTTTCACTTGGGTTTTGTGATGAATTTGTAATTGGTAAGTTTAACGTAGTTTAATTCTTTGAATTTTAACCAATGAATCGCCAGTATTTGAGCTCAAATCATTTGCTGCGTCTAAAAACTCAGACAACTTCCTGTTACTGTTTACGTAGACAGTGCACACACAATGTTTGTTTTTGTCACATTCGTTCCCTTCTCTCACTCAGTCCATCTCTCTCTCTCTCCCTGTATGTCTTTCTTATTCCATCTCTCTATTGTTTTTCTCAGTCAAAGGTCTCTTTCTCTCTTTTAATCCATTTTTTACTAAATGTTTTGGATCTTTTCCTTTTGATAGACAGAATTCAAATTACAAATTTATCAAAAAACCCAAGTGAAAATAATGTTTTCTTTTGACACATTCTACCAGTATATGAAGTTTCAAGTTGTTTAGTTAACTAGAAATTGGGTTGAATTCTGTCTATCAAAAGGAAAAGATCCCTTATTTCTTTATTACCCACAAGGGGCTAAACACAGAGAGGACAAACAAGGACAGACACACGGGTTAAGTCCGTTATATCGCCCCCAGTGCGTAACTTTCAACCCCGAAAGGATGAAAGGCAAAGTCGACCTCGGCGGAATTTGAACTCAGAACGTAATGGCAGACGAAATATGTATTTCTTTACTACCCACAAGGGGCTAAACACAGAGGGGCAAACAAGGACAGACACACAGATTAAGTCGATTACATCGACCAAGTGCGTAACTGGTACTTATTTAATCAACTCCGAAAGGATGAAAGGCAAAGTCGACCTCGGCGGAATTTGAACTCAGAAGATTACGGCAGATGAAATACGGCTACGCACTTCGCCCAGCATGCTAACATTTCTGCCAGCTCACCGCCTTGTATAACTAAAACCTGAGTGACCCCTGGTGGTCAGACAGGAAAGCAAAATGAAAATGGGATTTAACAAGAGTAATCTCCCTCGACCTTCTTGAATATTTTAGAAGCTTCCTATAAACTTCCAGATGACATAGCAGTCAGGGACTTCTGGTTTATCCCTAATATAAAGCAGAACATTCTAATTTTGTGCCACCCTTGCATTGACTCCTGACTCCTAGACATGCATTGACTCAGGTCACGCACATACACACCCGCAAGTGCATGTGTTTGCCTTATTTGCTTTGAGACGTGGTTGCAAAATATGTTCATCTGATGTTACAAGCTTTTCCTTCAATTAACCTTATATGTCAACGCATTACCTCTGGATCTTGCCTGAGTAGGGTTTCCTCTCCAAAGACCTTCCGCTGTTCAGCTCTCTTGAGAATTTCCTACCATTGTCTTATTTTAACATTTCATCAGTGACTGGGAAATATATTTCCTTCACACTCCTTCTCTCACATGGTTACCATCTACTCAATGGCTCCATCGCATATTCACTAGATAACCACCATCGTTAGCATTTAATGAACGAACTTATCCCTTCGTTTATCTCTCATCACTGTATCTTAGCATCTAACACCAAGTATTTTGTATATTAAATAATATCAACAAATTATATAACTTCAAAACGAACATTTATTGTAGATCAGTTTGGAGAAATGTGTAACTTTTATCATACATTGATCAAGTGTGAATTCTATGCTGTATCATCAATTGTATAGGCTCATAAGGGACACGTTTGGATAGGGTTGCCAGATTAGAAAATCATATATATGGGACACTTTTAAAATCTCTCTCTATATATATATTTATACATGCCTACACACCCAACATAATATATAAAAGCAGAGAGATAAGTTAAAAAGATAATGCAATTATTTTAATGAGTTATGAAGTCAAAATTATTTAATACAAGCTAAAGAAATAATAAATTCTATTAAAGTGAAATAATTTGAAAATATTTCTTTAATACAGACAACAGAGAAATAAGCAAACAATATCTTGTGTAATGTGTACAAATAGGCGTAGGAGTGGCTGTGTGGTAAGTAGCTTGCTTACCAACCACATGGTCCCAGGTTCAGTCTCACTGTGTGGCACTTTGGACAAGTGTCTTCTAATATAGCCTTGGGCCGACCAAAGCCTTGTGAGTGGATTTGGTAGACAGAAACTGAAAGAAGTCCATTGTATATATGTGTGTGTGTGTATATGTTTGTCCCCCAAACATGGCTTGACAATCGATGCTAGTGTGTTCACGTCCACCATAACTTAGCGGTTCAGCAAAAGTAACTGATAGAATAAGTCCTGGGTCTATTTGCTCAACTAAAGGTGGTGCTCCAGCATGGCCACTGTCAAATGCCTGAAACATGTAAAATGGATACAGGTGAGAAACCATATCAGTGTGATGTTTGTGGTAAATCATTCTCTCACAGAAGTCACCTTACTTCTTACAATTCCGTTCATACTGGAGAGAAACCATATCAGTGTGATATCTGTGGTAAATCATTTTCTGAAAAAAGTCACCTTAGTAGACACAAATACATTCATACAGGAGAGAAACGATATCACTGTGATATCTGTGATAAATCATTCTCTTACTTGAGCACTTTAAATTCTCATAAACCCATTCATACAGGAGAGAAATCATATCACTGTGATGAATCCTTTTCATCAAAAAGTCATTTAACTACTCACGAACTCACTCATGCTCATAAGAGGCCATATCCCTGTGATATTTGTGGTAAATCATTCTCTCAAAGGGGAGGCCTTACTTATCACAAATACACTCGTACAGGAGAGAAACCATATAAATGTGATATTTGTGGTAAATCATTCTCTCAAAAAGGTCACCTTACATATCACAATTCCGTTCATACAGGTGAGAAACCATATCAGTGTGATATCTGTGATAAATCCTTTTCATTAAAAAGTTATTTAACTACTCACAAACTCACTCATGCTCACGAGAGACCATATCAGTGCGATATCTGTGGTAAATCATTCTCTCAAAAAAGGTACTTAAATGGACACAAATGCATTAATACAGGGGACAAACCATAGCACTGTAGTATCTGCAGGTAAATCATTCCGTTTAAGAAAATATTTAATTAATTACAAGTCTGCTCATACTGGAGAGAAACTATGTGACTGTGATGTCTGCAGCAAATCATTCTCTCAGGAATATGCTGTATATACTTATAAACGTATTCATACAGGAGAGAAACTCTATTGCTGTGATACCTGAGGTAAATCATTCTCTGTGGAACGATATTGAACTCATCACAAATACATTCATACAGGAGAGAAATCATATCACTGTGACATCTGGGACAAGTCATTCTTTCATAGAGAGAAATAATAAACTAAACACAAACATATTCATACAGGGTAAGATTCTGATGACTGTGTAATCTGTGCTAAATCATTCTCTCAATAATCTACCTTAACTAAACATATACTTATTCATATTGATCAATAAAAATATCAATGATAAAACAGATGTCCTGCTGAATAAAATACAGCAAATGTATTACTTTTTACAAAATAAATTCATTTTTCACATTTTCCTCATTTGCATCAACTCACTAATTACGATTTGTGTTTTTTATTCAAACAATATTGATTATATTAATTTGCTCTGTTTTCTTGAGGATATATTATTTTGACACAAATGTATTACACTCCAGTTCCAAGCCATGATCAGTTATCCTCTGCTGGACACACTCAGGGATCCCAGGATCTGCACCCTTTGTGCTACTGCCTACATATTCTGGCACTAGCTGGAGGCTTATTGCTGTTTGTCACAGTTTTGGGTGTCGAGTGGGAAATATTTTTCAAAAGCCTAATGCCCCACTCTACCTATGGTTCAAGCACATCCCCGCTCAACCCATGCAAGGGATTATCATCATACTTATTTTTTGCTAAATCATTCTGTAGAGCAGGTTTTTATGGTCTTGTTCTTACCAGACACCAAGCAGGGATTTATGATGGGCATCTGGTTAGAATGGCACCTGTTGTGATGAGAGTTACCATGTCCCCTTGTGAGAGATAGACTGGTTCGAGTAAAGTATAAATAGTAACGATCTGAGTGGGTTTGCGGTTCAGAGTCAAGTGAAGTCGGAAGGTGTCGCTTGGTTTACTTCCTAAGGAATATTTTATTTTTAGTGAAAGCAGAAGAACCTGGAAAATTCGAAACTCCAGACAATAATGAAAGTATTCAATGTTGCTAGTCTGACATCGATATTAATTTCGTCCGCCGTTACGTTCTGGGTTCAAATTCCGCCGAGGTCGACTTTGCCTTTCACCCTTCGGAGTCGATAAATTAAGTACCAGTTACGCACTGGGGTCAATGTAATCAACTTAATCCGTTTGTTTGTCTCGTCCGTGTTTCGCCCCTTGTGGGTAATAAAGAAACAGATATTAATTCTATTTCGTTTTTGGATTTGGTTAGCAAGATTCGTGTATTGAAGCATATTCTGTTGTTTCTGGGGAGAGTCGAAAATGTAGTTATAATTTTTATTGTTAAACCTTTGCTTTTTAAGTCTTTCCTATATCTTCTACTGTTTCTGTGTCATTTCAGATACTCGTATAAAGGAGTTTTACGTGAGATACATCATGAATATTGATCATGTTTTGAAAACGAATGTCAGCCGTTATAAATAATAGATAATAACTCTGTTTATATAATATATCTATGGTGAATAATGGTGAAATATTTCTTCTGAATTAATAGCAACATTTGTTTTCCTCATTGCCAGGAATATTTACAAAAGTATTTCACACTCAGTTTGAATGTGAGAAAATCTGGAAAGGTGTTTGTATCATTTTCAGATATTCAAGATCAGATTTGTTGTAGAAGATATATATAAAGAAGAAGGGGAAAATATATTTTCTGTCTGTATACTATAGAACAATAATGAATAGTCTGGAGATGTTAAAAGAAAGAGAAAAGTTATCAGACCAATGTGATATCTGTAAAAAGACTTTTTCTAATAAGGGAAATCTCACTGTTCACAAATGTATTGATCCAGGTGGAAGGAAATATTACTGTGATATTTGTGGTAAATCATTCTCTCAAAAAAGTCACCTTACTCATCACAACTACACTCATACTGGAGAGAAACCACATCACTGTGATATCTGTGGTAAATCATTCTCTAAAAAATATAACCTTACTAAACACAAATCCATTCATACAGGAGAGAAACCATATCAATGTTGTATTTGCGGTAAATCATTCTCTCATAGAAGTTCCCTTGATTCTCACAAACACATTCATACAGGAGAGAAACCACATCACTGTGATATCTGTGGTAAATCATTCTCTAAAAAATATAACCTTACTAAACACAAATACATTCATACAAGAGAGAAACCATATCAATGTCGTATTTGCGGTAAATCATTCTCTCATAGAAGTTCCCTTGATTCTCACAAACACATTCATACAGGAGAGAAACCACATCAGTGTGATGTTTGTGGTAAATCATTCTCTCAAAAAAGTAGCCTTAATTCTCACAAATACATTCATACAGGTGAGAAACCGTATCAGTGTGATATCTGCGATAAATCCTTTTCATTAAAAAGTTATTTAACTACTCACAAATCCATTCATACAGGAGAGAAACCATATCGATGTGATATTTGTGGTAAATCATTCACTCAGAAATGTAGCCTCACTCATCACAAATACACTCATACTGGAGAGAAACCATATCAATGTGATATTTGTGGTAAATCATTCTCTCAAAAATCTAACCTTACTACTCACAAATCAGTTCATACAGATGAGAAACCATATCAGTGTGATATCTGTGATAAATCCTTTTCATCAAAAAGTCATTTAACTACTCACAAACTCCCTCATGCTCATGAGAGGCCATATCCCTGTGATATTTGTGGTAAATCATTCACTCAAAGGATAGGCCTTACTTATCACAAATACACTCATACAGGAAAGAAACCATATAAATGTGATATTTGTGGTAAATCATTCTCTCAAAAAGGTCACCTTACTTATCACAAATCAGTTCATACAGGTGAGAAACCATATCAGTGTGATATCTGTGATAAATCTTTTTCATCAAAAAGTCATTTAACTACTCACAAACTTACACATACACGTGAGAAGCCACATCACTGCGATATTTGTGGTAAATCATTCTCTCAAAAATGTAACCTTACTACTCACAAATCAGTTCATACAGATGAGAAACCATATCAGTGTGATATTTGTGATAAATCCTTTTCATCAAAAAGTTATTTAACTACTCACGAACTCACTCATGCTCATGAGAGGCTATATCCCTGTGATATTTGTGGTAAATCATTCACTCAAAGGAGAGGCCTTACTTATCACAAATACACTCATACAGGAGAGAAACCATATCACTGCAATATATGTGGAAAATCATTCTCTCATAGGAGTGGCCTTACTTATCACAAATTAGTTCATAAAGGAGAGAAACCATATCACTGTGATATCTGTGGTGTAGCATTCTCTGAAAAAAGTCGCCTTGCTTATCACAAATACACACATGCAGGAGACAATCCATATCCCTGTGATATATCTGTGTAAATCATTTTCTTCTAGAAGCAGTTTAACCTCTCATAGATACATTCACGCAGCAGAGAGACCATATTCTTGCGATATCTATGATAAGTCATTCTGTTTAAAAAAATATTTAACTGATCACAAACACGTTCATACACACGAGAAACCATATCTGTGGTAAATCATTCTCTCAAAAAAGGTACTTAAATAGACACAAATGCATTAATACAGGGGACACACCATAGCACTGTGGTATCTGCAGTAAATTATTCCGTTTAAGAAAATATTTAATTAATTACAAGTCTGCTCATACTGGAGAGAAACTATGTGACTGTGATGTCTGCAGCAAATCATTCTATTGTGAATATGCTGTATATACTTATAAACGTATTCATACAGGAGAGAAACTCTACTGCTGTGATACCTGAGGTAAATCATTCTCTGTGGAACAATATTGAACTCATCACAAATACATTCATACAGGAGAGAAATCATATCACTGTGACATCTGTGACAAGTCATTCTTTCATAGAGAGAAATAATAAACTAAACACAAACATATTCATACAGGGTAAGATTCTTATGACTGTGTAATCTGTGCTAAATCATTCTCTCAATAATCTACCTTAACTAAACATATACTTATTCATATTGATCAATAACAATATCAATGATAAAACAGATGTCCTGCTGAATAAAATACAGCAAATGTATTACTTTTTACAAAATAAATTCATTTTTCACATTTTCCTCATTTGCATCAACTCACTAATTACGATTTGTGTTTTTTATTCAAACAATATTGATTATATTAATTTGCTCTGTTTTCTTGAGGATATATTATTTTGACACAAATGTATTACACTCCAGTTCCCAGCCATGATCAGTTATCCTCTGCTGGACACACTCAGGGATCCCAGGATCTGCACCCTTTGTGCTACTGCCCACATATTCTGGCACTAGCTGGAGGCTTATTGCTGTTTGTCACAGTTTTGGGTGTAGAGTGGGAAATATTTTTCAAAAGCCTAATGCCCCACTCTACCTATGGTTCAAGCACATCCCCGCTCAACCCATGCAAGGGATTATCATCATACTTATTTTTTGCTAAATCATTCTGTAGAGCAGGTTTTCATGGTCTGGTTCTTACCAGACACCAAGCAGGGATTTATGATGGGCATCTGGTTAGAATGGCACCTGTTGTGATGAGAGTTACCATGTCCCCTTGTGAGAGATAGATTGGTTCGAGTAAAGTATAAATAGTAACGATCTGAGTGGGTTTGCGGTTCAGAGTCAAGTGAAGTCGGAAGGTGTCGCTTGGTTTACTTCCTAAGGAATATTGAATGTTGGTTCTTAAAAGATTTGTTAGTTCATTAGATTGTTGTTAGAATTTTCTGGTTATCTTATTTATTGTACGGAACAATTATGTTACAACATCTGGCGATGAGGGTTTCGAAGCTCTTGCAGGTCAGTTAACAAATTTTTGTGATACAAAATTGTTAAATCATGGAAGACTAATTAGCTTCTTTAAAACTGTTGCAAAATCAACGACAAAGGCAGCAACAACAACAATTGTTGGAGCTTTATTCAAAGAAGTCCAAAAATGAGGGAAGTACATTTTTGCCAGACGACGTTTTGGACTCGATGAATCCAGTTATAACCCAGAGGATGGTATAACTGTTGCATTGTACTACAGCAGCTAATTTTTAAGGATGATTGTAAGACATGGTCAGACACAGAAAAAGTAAGGTTATTATGACATAAATGAGCCCCATCTGAGTATGAACATTATTTTAATTTCATATTACCCGAAAAAACTCAATGAAATTTGTTTTAAAGAAACAATAGAATTACTGTCTAAAATATTCGGTGATAAAACTTCTCTAACACTTGGATGGTGTTTTGGAATATAATGAAAAAAGAGGATGGTGATTTTATCACATACGCAGGAACAATTAACAGAATGTGTGAATATTTTTAAACTCAAAGAATTTACACCTAAAATATTCAGGTGTCTTCTTTTGGTACAAGGCCTTACAACACTGAATATACAGAAATTCACACTGCAGAACTAAATTCTGAAGATTAACCATTAAAGATCCTAGAGGGCTCTGAACAGAAACAAAATTCGTACACGTAAAAATGATTGGAATACATATTAAACTTCAGTTAGACATTGGAAGTGATATTTCAATAATAAATATGGATACAGTGAACTCTCCCTACTATGCCAGTTTTGCAGATGCCCAGAGAGCATGGAGCACTATCCGAAAGTTTATGCAGCAGAAGAGCAGCGGAGAACCCAGGGTCATGCAGGCGTATGATAGGCTAGACAATGAAATGAATGAAAACCGCCGAAAGTAGATGAGTCAGCCGACAATTTTTGAGAGCTTCAGGATTAACTAAAAGCAATTTGAACTTAATAAACATGGATGTCTTCTTTTTACCATTGCATTGAACTTCTTATTGGCCTTACTTCCTACTCTACGAATTTTTATTCGTATGTTCAGTAAATTTTTGGTTATGTAGTGTTTAGATAACAGACCCTCGGTACTATGCCACTCTGGTTCAGTCCCACAGGGTGGCAAAGTAGCGAGAGTTGACTGTATATGGAAGAAAATAGGGAAACCTATCTCTTCTACATGTTTCAGTCATTTGACAGTTGCCATGGTGGAGCACCACCTTTAGTCAAGCAAATAAACACCAGGACTTATTCTTTGTAAGCCCAATACTTATTCTATCGGTCACTTTTGCCGAACCGCTAAGTTACAGAGACATAAACGCACCAGCTTCAATTGTCAAGCGATGTTGGGGGGAGAAATATAGACATACAAACTTACACACACACATATATACATATATATGATGGGCTTCTTTCAGTTTTTGTCTACCAAATCCACTTACAAGGTTTCAGTCGGTCCGAGGCTATAGTAGAAAACACTTGCCCAAGGTGCCACATAGTGGGACTGAACCCGGAACCTTATGGTTCAGAAGCAAGAAACTTACCACACAGCCACTCCTATGCCTATACTCTTTTACTTGTTTCAGTCATTTGACTGGAGCACTGCCTTTAATCGAGCAAATCAACCCCAGGACTTATTCTTTTGTAAGCCCAGTACTTATGATATCGGTCTCTTTTGCCGAACCACTAAGTGACAGGGACATAAACACACCAGCATCGGTTGTCAAGCAATGCTAGGGGGACAAACACAAACACACATATATATATATATATGACGGGCTTCTTTCAGTTTCCGTCTACAAAATCCGCTCACAAGGCTTTGGTCAAGCCAAGGCTATAGTAGAAGACACTTGACCAAGATGTCATGCAATGGGGCTGAACCCGGAACCTTATGGTTCATAAGCAAGCTACTTTCCACACAGCCACTCCTGCGCCTATGTTGAGAAAAACAGCAAAATTTCTTTGTAGCATGACGGGTGACAAATTAAATTTCATAGGCAAAATGTGGGGATAAGTCACATTTCAAGTGAAAGCATGCAATGTCTTCATTGTTAAATATGTTGATTATCTGTTTGGTACCAATTTTTTTTTTCTTGTTTCAGCTCAGAGCTGCGGCCATGCTGATGCACCGCCGTTTTGTACTAGAATGTTATTACAAAGAACTTCCTCTAATGTGTGGCACTTGGTGAAGAATGGAGTTTGATATAGCTACTCTCATTTGCACCTCTTGCCGTGAGGTAGGTTCATCTGAGACTCTCGACAGGAAGATGTCCAGCTTTGATTTAAAAATCACTACATCTACTTTGTGCAAGTTCCTCAGACTCTTTGGGAGAATATTAAAAAGCTGTGGGCCCTTGAAACCCAGCCTGTTGCAGAAGCTGGTCCTGAAGCATGATGTCATTGCCGGGATCTTTGGCACTATGCAATGTTGTCCTGTTCTAAAATTGCTGTGGTTTACAATGCAATTAGTTAGAATTATTCAATATGGGACTTCCCTATAAATATCTATTGTAAAAATGTAAATGGTTCATCATCATCATTTAACATCCACTTTCCATACTGGCATGGGTTGGACGATTTTGACTGAGGGCTGGTGAGCCAGATGGCTGCACTAGGCTCCAATCTGATCTGGCAGAGTTTCTACAGCTGGGTGCCCTTCCTAATGCCAACCACTCCGAGAGTGTAGCGGGGCTGTCCAAGAATTTGGACCTGGAGATCTCCATTTCCACTGACTTCAAGGGCCACCTCCCAGTGGTGTCGGGCATCAATGGAAAGCGCCCTCGACTGCAACAAGACGACCACAGATTTTTTATTTCCCTTACCTGTCTTGTTGCCTAACAACAAGAGTGTAGTGGGTCTTTTTCAAGTGTGACTGGCACGGAAGGGGGCGCAGCCAGATGGCACTGGCATAGATAAGGCTCAAATGGTAGTTCTTTTGTGCCAACTCATTATCTCACATTCACAGCATCATCATCGTTTAGTGTCCGTTTTGGATGGTTCGACTGTGGTCTGGGAAGCCAGAAGGCTGCACCAGGCCCAGTCTGATCTGGCAGTGTTTCTACATCTGGATGCCCTTTTCTCCATGCCGAGCAGGGCCATCTCCCTGACAGGATCTGTCTTTGGTCTTTGCTAAATTTACTGTATGGTTTTTCAATCCAGATCTTGCTTCCATACCTGAAATTTGTTCTCTAATTGTGGTAGGGATTCAGCAATAAGAACAAGGTCATCAGCTTGGAAGAGATCCCAAGGGCAGCCAATCTTAAATTCCTTCCTAATGCCAACCACTCCGTGAGTGTAGTGGGTGCATTTTACATGCCACCAGCACAGGTGTCAGGCAAGGCTGGCAACGGCTATGATCGGTTGGTGCTTTTTACCAGCAAGGAAGCCAGTCAAGGTGGTGCTGGCATCAGTCATGTTCAGATGGTGCTTTTTACTTGCCACCGGCACAGGTATCACAACTACAATTTCCATTTGATTTTTTGATGTTAATGTACTTGACTCAATAGGTCTCCTCATATATCAATGTAAGTTCCATGGATCAAGGTGTAGAATTGTATCAAGTAGAAGCACCAGCAATGCTATCTTCCTGGTGAGGCAAAAGCAGAAGTACTTGGTCAAAGATATATCTTTGCATTTGGATTTTGTTGACATGGAAAAAGCTTTTGACAGAGTCCCCTACTCCATTATTTGGTGAGAAATAGAGAAGCTAGGGAGAGATGAGTGGTTGGTAAGATTGGCTGCCCTTGGGATCTCTTCCAAGCTGATGACCTTGTTATTATTACTGAATCCCTACCAAAATTAGAGAACAAATTTCGGATCTTTTCCTTTTGAACGGTGCGTTTCAACACAATTTCTAGTTAACTAAACACTTTTAAACTTCGTATACTATTAGAATGTGTTTATAAAACATCATTTTTTCTTGGCTTTATTGAGAAAATTCTATAGTTTGTAAGATATTTCGTCTGAAAATTCGAGTATTTTGGCAATTTTAACTGATCGCTGAGTCATTTAGGTAAATAACATTCTGTGCATAATGAATATGTCCCTCCTTTAAGAAACAGATTGGGTTTATTTACATTTGTGAAGAAAAAAAGATACCATTCCCCCACCCCGAACCCTAATCTAAAAGAGATTGAAATGCAATAGATCGATACTAGGGCCATAATTATGGATGACAATTTCATACGACACCGCTACAGAAAGTGGGATTTTTTTCTAGCGGTGTCAAATGAAAATGTCACCCATAATTACGGCCCTAGTATCGATCTATTGCATTTCAATCTATTTTAGAGTTAGAGTTAGGGGAGTGGGAAGGGTATCTTTTTTTCTTCACAAATGTAAATAAACCCAATCTGTTTCTTAAAGGAGGGACATATTCATACAGCACGGAATATTTACCTAAATAGACTCCAGCGATTGGTTAAAATTGCCAAAATACTCGAATTTTCAGACGAAATATCTTACAAACTATAGAATTTTCTCAATAAAGCCAAGAAAAAATGATGTTTTATAAACACATTCTTCCAGTATACAAAGTTTAAAAGTGTTTAGTTAACTAGAAATTATGTTACAAAGTGCCGTTCAAAAGGAAAAGATCCGAAATTTGTTCTCTAATTTTGGTAGGGATTCAGCAATAATAACAAGATCATCAGCTTGGAAGAGATCCCAAGGGCAGCCAATCTTACCAACCACTCATCTCTCCCTAGCTTCTCTATTTCTCACCAAAGTCCAAATGCAAAGATATATCTTTGACCAAGTACTTCTGCTTTTGCCTCACCAGGAAGATAGCATTGCTGGTGCTTCTACTTGATACAATTCTACACCTTGATCCATGGAACTTACATTTATATATGAGGAGACCTATTGAGTCAAGTACATTAACATCAAAAAATCAAATGGAAATTGTAGTTGTGATACCTGTGCCGGTGGCAAGTAAAAAGCACCATCCGAACATGACTGATGCCAGCACCACCTTGACTGGCTTCCATGCCGGTAAAAAGCACCAACCGATCATAGCCGTTGCCAGCCTTGCCTGGCACCTGTGCTGGTGGCATGTAAAATGCACCCACTACACTTACGGAGTGGTTGGCATTAGGAAGGAATTTAAGATTGGCTGCCCTTGGGATCTCTTCCAAGCTGATGACCTTCTTATTGCTGAATCCCTACCAAAATTAGAGAACAAATTTCAGGTTTGGAAGCAAGATCTGGATTGAAAAACCATACAGTAAATTTAGCAAAGACCAAAGACAGAGATGGCCCTGCTCGGCATGTAGAAAAGATGTCAGGAGAAACTCCATGTAGTGTACCCAGTACAAGATATGGACACATATTGTTCATTTGATTATAGGCTGGAGATTGTGGGATAGCCTAAGCATGTCCAGCAGAGAACAACTGATCATCGTTGGGAACTGGAATGTGATACAATGGTGTCGGAATAATATATCCACAAGAAAACAGCAAATTAATGTAATTAAAATTGCTTGATTGAAAACCACACACATCATAATTAATGAGTTGATGCAAATGAGGAAAATGTAAAAAATTTATTTGTCTCAAAAAAAGTAATACAATTGCTGTATTTTATTCCCCATTTTATCACTGGTATTGTTATTGATCAATATGAATAAATACAGGTTTAGTTAAATTACGTTAAGAGAATGATTTTGCACAGATAACACAGCAATATGTCTTCTCTCCTGTATGAATGCATTTAAAATTAGTTAAACAACATAATCCTAAGAGAATGATTTACTACAGATATCAAAACCAAAAATCAAAGTCATAATCGATCAACATCAATGGAATTTGTAGCTGTGATACCAAGGCCGGTGGCACATAAGTGAACCATCCGAACGTGGCCGTTTGCCAGTTCCTTCTGGCACCTTTGCCGGTGGCACGTAAAAAGTACCCACTACAATCACGGAGTGGTTGGCGTTAAGAAGGGCATCCAGCTGTAGAAACACTGCCAGATCAGACTGGAGCCTGGTGCAGCCTTCTGGCTTCCCACACCCCAGTTGAACCGTCCAACCCATGCTAGCATGGAAAGTGGACGCTAAACGATGATGATGATGATCACAGTGATACAATATCTCCCCCATCTAAGTGGATTTGTGATAAAAATATTTTCTCACGCAGAATGACTTACTGCAGATATTACAGTGCTTTCTCTCCTGTATGAATGTATTTGTGATTAGTTAAATATTGTTCCACAGACAATGATTTGCCACACCTCTTACAGTGAAAGGGCTTCTCTCTTGTATGAATACATTTATGAGTATATATAGCACATTCCCAAGAGAATGATTTACCACAGATATCACAGTGACATAGTTTGTCTCCTTTATGAATAGACTTAGAATGATTTACTGCAGATATCACAGTGCTATGATTTCTCTCCTGTATGAATGTATTTGTGTCTAGTAAGGTTACTTTTTCCAGAGAATGATTTACCACAGATATCACATTGATATGCCCTCTCATCAGTGTGGGTACGTTCATGAGCAGTTAAATAACTTCTTAATACAAAGGATTTACCACATATATTGCAGTGATATTGTTTCTCTCCTGTATGAATGTATTTGTGTCTATTAAAATTACTTTTATGAGAGAATGATTTACCACAGATATCACACTGATATGGCCTTTCATTAGTGTGAGTAAGTTCATGAGCAGTTAAATTACTTCTCACTACAAAGGATTTACCACAGATATTGCAGTGACATGGTTTCTCTCCTGTATGAATGGATTTGTGAGAAATAAGGCTACCTTTTTGAGAGAATGATTTACCACAAATATCGCAGTGATATGGCTTCTCACCTGTATGTTAGTTTGTGAGTGGTTAAATAACTTTTTAATGAAAAAGATTTATTACAGATATCACACTGATATTGTTTCTCTCCTGTGTGAATATATTTGTGAGAAGTAAGGTTACATTTGTGAGTGAATGATTTACCACAAATATCACAATGAAATGGCTTCTCATGAGCATGAATAAGTTTGTGTTTAGTTAAAGAACTTCTTATTGAAAAGGATTTATTACAAATATCACAGTGATGTGGTTTCTCTCCTGTATGAATGTATTTGTGAGAAGTAAGGCTAGTCTTTTGAGAGAATGATTTACCACAAATACCACACTGATATGGTTTCTCTCCTGTGTGAATGTATTTGTGATAAGTAAGGCTAGTCTTTTGAGAGAATGATTTACCACAAATACCACACTGATATGGTTTCTCTCCTGTATGAATGTATTTGTGAGAATCAAGGTGACTTTTTTGGGAGAATGATTTACCACAGATGTCACAGTGATGCGGTTTCTCTCCTGTATGAATGTATTTGTGATGAGTAAGATGATCTTTCTTAGAGAATGATCTGCCACAGATATCACAGTGAAATTGCTTTCCACTTGGATCAATACACTTGTGAACAGTGAGATTCGCTGTATTAGAAAAAGTCTTTTTACAGATATCACATTGGTCTGATAATTTTTCTCTTTCTCTTGTCATCTCTGACGGATTCATTATTCTTCTGCAGTATGCAACACTAAAATATATTTTTCTTTTCTTCTTTATAAATGTCTTTGTTGATTCAAATACTTCTACTGCTATATTTACAGCAAATCTGATCTTCTCGAATATCTGAAGATAATACAAAGACCTTCACAGATTTTTCCAAATTCAAACAGAATGTAAAATACTGGCAATGAAGAAAACAAACGTTCGTATTAATTCCAAAGAAATATTTCACAGTTATTCACCATAGATTTGTAATAGAAACAGGGTTATATATATTATTTATAATATCTTCCATTAGTCTTCAAAGGATGATCAATATTCATGATGTATCTGATGTAAAAACTCCTTTATACCACTAACATCTCATATTCTGAAATGACACAGAAACAGTAGAAGATACAGGAAAGACTTGAAAAGCAGAGATTCAACTATAAAAAATATTACTACATTTTCATAATAATAAACTGTTTATATAAACCTTAACCCGAATAATTAGTCTCTATACACAGACTTCCGTTCCTTTACCTTCAGATATTATGTAAAATGTTAAACTACAAAATATTGGACAATAACTTCCTACTATCTTCAGAAATGTGATAAGTCACTGTTGTTTAGCCCGGAATCATCCCTGGCTGAACAGGTCTATTAATGAAATTATGTTGTGTTCACGACTTTTAAAATAATAATAATGAAATTACTGTATACAGTGCTCAGGTGCACCACAACTTGTCAAAAGTGCGTATAAATTATATACAGTAATGTACAAATGTATGGGAAGTGAACAGTGTATGAGTCAGATACATGCTTGTGTGTGTATGGAGGGGAGAAAATCAGGTGTAGTGTTGGCGAATCTCAGGAAGCAAGGAAAGAAGCCCGTCGTATATGTGTATATGTATGTTTGTGTGTGTCCTTATGTGTCTCTGTTTGTCACCCTAACATCGCTGGACAACCATCCAGTGTCAAATTAATCACAGAACTTGAGGCAATCCAACGAAGCTACACAAAGAAGATAGCCTCTGTGCAGCATATGGGCTATTGGGAAAGACTCAAGAGATTAAGACTCTATTCCTTAGAGCGTAGGCGAGAAAGATATGCCATAATATACATCTGGAAGATCCTAGAAGGACTTGTCCCAAACTTTGGCATCGAGTGTTACACAAATACTAGAACTGGGAGCCACTGCATAGTGCCAAGGACTCCAAATTTGCCATCAAGATATAGGACAAGATACTGTGATAGCCTGGGCTTCAGAGGTTCACAGCTCTTCAATATCCTCTCGAAGGACCTGTGAGACCTGCATGGGGTGGATGCAGATGTCTTTAAAATAAAACTGGATCTCTTCCTGTCAGGTTTCCCAGATGAACCAACTTCACGGCAGGAGGTGCAGATGAGGGCAGCTGCATCGAACTCTCTCATGCACCAAATGGCAATTGCTAAAAAGCATTCGTGAAGTAAAATCATGTAGCAACACCAAATATAATTTATCTAATTTTGACACAGTTTGGCTAACCGAATACGGTTGCTTACAGCTCTAGTTAAGAATGCAAATGTCCAGTTCTATCTCATTATTATTATCATTGTTGTTGTTATTCTTTTGCACCGGCAGCCAGAGTGTTTGCCATTTCGTGGTGTGTTCGCCCATCCCCTATACTGGAAGTCCCTATGTTCTGACCCCCATTGGATGCCTTTCCCCTGAACACCTCCAATGGCTTAGATGCTCCCCCATCCATACTTAGTGTTTATCTCCTGTGGAATGCAGTGATAATTTAGTGCACAAAATAATGGTGTAGTGTATGCAGGTTGAAGGCTATTGTATGTTTATGAGTTCTGTCAAATTCAAGCTTTCTTTTCAGGTACCTGATGCTGCTGTCCCCCACCCAGGGTCTTGCAGGCCCACACCTTCCACAACCTCAGAATTGGCACATTGAAAGATAGGTCTGGTGAGATTGTTGAGATTCTTGAATGGAGCCATGTAGATTTGTGCTGCTTCCAAGAAGTAAGGTGGAGAGGAAGTTCTACTAGGTTCCTCACAAGCAAAGAACGTAGGTATAAGATTTTCTGGGTAGGGAATACTGATGGAGTTGAGGGCATGGATATACTTCTTGCAGAGAGAATGGGTTGATAAGGTAATCAAGGTAGTCAGAGTCTGTGATAGAATACTTAAGCTTAGATTAGTGTTGCAACATGGGTTAGCAACCATAATCTTGGCTTATGCCCCTCAGCCAGGGTTACCTGATAAACAGAAAGACCGATTTCATGGCACCCTCTTCTACTTACTTGTACTTGTGGCGACATTCACCCCAGGCGGGTTGAGTCGGCTTCTTCTACCACCCTCGAGGCATCTCAAACCATGGCAGCCCACGCACGACGGTCCTGCGCCAGTTCACTGGAGATAGCAAGCCAGTCACGGTTCCATCGGCGCAGGCAGACCACCTGTGGACCCGTGAGCACAGAGAGGTCCTCAGCTGCCCGCCCATGCGTTTCCGCCAGTTGGGAGGACATCACGGCTCAGTTCACCCACCGGATGCCTACATGCATGTCCAAACCACCGCAAGCGCCGTTGCAGAAGGACAGATGGAAGGGGCCCCAGAGATTGGCGGTGGGAGCATACTTTACTCGGACCAGTCTACTCTTATCACAACAGGTGCCATTCTAACCAAGATGCCCATCATAAATCCCTGCTTGGTGTCTGGTAAGAACAAGACCATGAAAACCGGATCTACAGAATGATTTAGCAAAAAATAAGTAGGCTGTATCATCCACTCTACACCAAACACTATGACAAAAGCAGTAGGCCTCCAGTTTGTTCTAGAATATGTGGGTTGCTATCACAAATACTGCAAATCCTGAGACTCAAAACATGTCCAGGAGGACACAACCGATCGTAATTGGGAACTGGAATGTCAGATATTGGTGTGATAATGACACATCCACAAGAAAATAGAACAAATTAATTTAATCAATATTATTTGAATGGAAAACACACATCATAATTAATGAGTTGAAGCAAATGAGGAAAATGGAAACAATTAATTTATTCAATAAAAAGTAATACAATTGCTGTATTTTATTCACCAGGCGTAGGAGTGGCTGTATGGTAAGTAGCTTGCTTACCAACCACATGGTCCCGGGTTCAGTCCCACTGTGTGACACCTTGGGCAAGTGTCTTCTACTATAGCTTCGGGCCGACCAAAGCCTTGTGAGTGGATTTCGTAGACGGAAACTGAAAAGAAGCCCGTCGTATATATCATCATCATCGTTTAACGTTCGTTTTCCATGCTAGCATGGGTTGGACGGTTCAACCAGAGTCTGGGAAGCCAGGAGGCTGCACCAGGCTCCAGTCGGATCTGGCACTGTTTCTACAGCTGGATGCCCTTCCTAACGCCAACCACACCATGAGTGTAGTGGGTGCTTTTTACGTGCCACCTACACATGTACCAGACGAGGCTGGCAAACGGCAACGATCAGATGGTGCATTTTACGTGCCACATCTGTGTGTACGATTGTGTGCCTTTGTTTGTCCCCGCAACATCGCTTGACAACCGATGCTGGTGTGTTTACGTCCCCATAACTTAACGGCTCGGCAAAAGTGACCGATAGAATAAGTACTAGGCTTACAAAGGATAAGTCCTGGGGTTAATTTGCTCGACTAAAGGCGGTGCTCCAGCATGGCCACAGTCAAATGACTGAACCAAGTAAAAGAAAGAAAAGACATCTATTTTATCCCAGTTATTTTTATAGCTCAATATGAATAAGAATATGTTTAGTTAAGGTAGATTATTGAGAGAATGATTTAGCACAGATTACAGAGTCATAAGAATCTTACCCTCTATGAATATGTTTGTGTTTAGTTAAGTAATTACGAGAGAATGATTAATCACTGATGTCACAGCGTTACGGTTTTTCTCCTGTATGAATGTATTCATGTTGAGTTAACCCACATGGTAAAAGAATGACAGTGCTATGGTTTCTTTCCTGTATGAATGAATTTGAGATTAGCTAAATATTGTTCCACAGAGAATGATTTAGCATAGTTATCACAGTGATAGGGCTTCTCTCTTGCATAAATACATTTATGAGTATATATAGCACATTCCCAAGAGAATGATTTACCACAGATATCACAGTTATATGGTTTGTCTCCTTTATGAATAGACTTTGAATGATTTACTGCAGATATTAAACTACTAGGGTTTCTCTCCTGTATGAATGTGTTTGTGAGAATCAAGGTAACGTCTTTGAGAGAATGACATTCCGCAGACATCACATTGATGAGGTTTCTCTCCTGTATGAATGTATTTATGAGAATCAAGGTTACTTTTTTGAGAGCATGATTTACCACAAATATCACACTGATATGGTTTCTCTCCTGTATGAATGTATTTGTGTTTAGTAAGGCCTCTCTTCTGAGAGAATGATTTACCACAAATATCACAGTCATGTGGTTTCTCTTCTGTATCAATGGATGTGTGAGAAGAAAGGTGACTTTTTTGAGAGAATGATTTACCACAGACATCACATTCATATGGTGTCTCACCTGTATGAATGAATTTGTGAGTAGTTAAATTATGTTTTAATGAAAAAGATTTACCACAGATATCACAGGGATATGGTTTCTCTCCTGTATGAACGGATTTGTGATAAGTAAGGCAACTCATTTGAGAGAATGATTTACCACAAATATCACAGTGATATGGTTTCTAACCTGTATGAATGAATTTGTGAGTAGTTAAATTACCTTTTAATGAAAAAGATTTACCACAAATATCACATTGATATGGTTTCTCTCCTGTATGAATGTATTTGTGAGAAGTCAGGTGAATTTTCTGAGAGAATGATTTTCCACAGATATCACAGTGATAAGGTTTCTCTCCTGTATGAATGGATATGTGATAAGTAAGGCTGTGCTTATGGGAGAATGATTTACCACAAATATCACATTCATATGGTTTCTCACCTGTATGAATGAATTTGTGAGTAGTTAAATTACGTTTTAATGAAAAAGATTTGCCACAGATATCACAGGGATATGGTTTCTCTCCTGTATGAACGGATTTGTGATAAGTAAGGCAACTCATTTGAGAGAATGATTTACCACAAATATCACATTGATAAGGTTTCTCTCCTGTATGAATGTATTTGTGAGAAATAAGGCTGTGCTTATGGGAGAATGATTTACCACAAATATCACATTCATATGGTTTCTCTCCTGTATGAATGTATTTGTGTCTAGTTAAGTCACCTAACTGGGAGAATGATTTTCCACATATATCACAGGGATGTGGTTTCTTCCCTGTATGACTGACTTTGTGATAAGTAAGGCTATGCTTAAAGGAGAATGATTTACCACAAATATCACAGTAATATGGTTTCTCACCTGTATGAATGGATTTGTGATTCGTAAGGTTACTTTTACCAGAGAATGATTTACCACAAATATCACACTGATATGGTTTCTCTCCTGTATGAGTGGATTTGTGACAAGTAAGGCTAATCTTATGAGAGAATGATTTACCACAAATATCACACTGATAAGGTTTCTCTCCTGTATGAATGGATTTGTGTTGAGTAAGGCTACTTTTATGAGAGAATGATTTACCACAAATGTCACATTGATATGGTTTCTCACCTGTATGACTGTATTTGTGAGAAGTAAGGTGAACCTTCTGAAAGAATGACTTTCCACAAATATCACAGTGATACCGTTTCGCTCTTGTATGAATGTAATTGTGTTTAGTAAGGTGACTTTTATCAGAGAATGATTTACCACAGACATCACAGTGATATGGCTTCCCCCCTGCATGAATGAATTTGTGAACAGTGAGATTTCCCTTGTTAGAATAAGTCTTTTTACAGATATCACATTGTTGTGATAATTTTTCTGTTTCTTTTGTCATCTCTTGAGGATTCATTATTGTTCTATAGTATACAAGCACAAAATATAATTTTGCTTCCTTTTTTATATATTTCTATTGCTTATATTTCCAGCAGTTCTGACCTTCATCAATATCTGAAGATGATACAAACACCTTTGCAGATATCTCCCGCTCCAAACAGAATGTGAAATACTTTAGCAAATATTCCAGGCAATGATGGAAACAAATGTTGCCATCAATTCAGAAGAAATATTTCACAATTTTCCACCATAGACAAATCGTATAAACAGAGTTATGTCAAATATTTATAACATCTTCCATTAGATGATCAATATTCATGAAGTATCACTAACATTTCACCTCCTGAAATGACACAGAAACAAGAAAATATAGGAAAGACTTAAAAAGCAGAAATTCAACTATAAAGAAAATATAACTACATCTTCATAATGATAAACTGTGGATATAATCCTTTAATTGGTCTTTGAAATTTATTTATGGTAATTTATAATATGGTAACCCTTTTGTTACCATATTTCTTTTGAGATTCAGTGTGTTTCTTTCAATTGTTTTAAATATAATAAAGAATTTAGTAAACTAACTTAGTTATCATTCAACTAGTGTTAGGAACATAAATTGTAACTAAGGTTTGGTGGAAGATTTTAATTCAAAACTTATGAAAACAAAACATTTTACCAGAGAGTTAGAGCCCGTTTTGGCCGGGTTAGTAACAAAAGGGTGTGGTCTTTGAAATTTATTTTGTTATTAAAATTATATGATACAACCTTGTGTAATGTCTACATATAGACGGACTTCAGTTCCTCTTCCTTCAGATATTATGTAAAACATTATCCCTTTAGTGTTCAGATTATTCTGTTAAATGTAATTCTTTTTCACTCAAATTGTTTTGAATTAATCATGCATTATCTTATGGCTTTGAGGTTTCAATGATGTGATTGTTTATTTCTAGAATGTCAATGTAGGTTAGGTGTGAGAGGCCAGATACCGCCAGTTTGAATATAAAACATGCAGAATATCTGGGCCTGATATGGCCGGTTTAAACAATAAAGGGTTCAACTATAGGATATTGGACAATAATATGATAAGTGACTACTGTTTAACCCTAGGTTATCCCTGACTGAGCAGATCGATTATTAATGAAATTAGGTAATGTTACAACTTCTATAACAGATCAAACATAAACATAAACTACAATTTAGTGAACCAACCCATCATGACTTTTCCTCTCCTAACTTTATTAATAATAAAAACAAACTGCACTCACATATGTTGAAGGTGTGGTCACTAATTTAGAGAAAGTGTTCTGTGAATTGACGTATGAAGAGTAGAGCCAGGACGGAATGGCGATCCTTCGGTATAGGTACACACGTGACTTTGTTTACATTTCTGAAGATGACAGAAACCCTTTTCTCCCACCGCTAACCCTAAACCACCCCCCACCGACATATAAAAAAAACACCTTTTTGAAATGTATCCGGTACTTCCGGAAGTACACCGGTACTTATACCGTAAGATCGCCTTTCTTTTTAAAACAAAGTAAATAAAACACAAAAGCATAGGTACTACTAGCGAAGACTGGACCCGGTACGCGCTAGCTAGTCGTAAGTAGTCGATCCTATAACGACTTGCGCGTATGCAAATGAGTTGATTTTACCGAATAAAATAAGAGAATTTTTTAAAGAAAGTAAATAAATTATTTCTTAGAACAATGTATATGATTTTTTTACACAAATCAAATAAAATGTGTGTGAAATATTCTTTTAGTTTTCATATTCTTTAGTAAATTATTTCTTTTTTAACTAATTAAATAAAACAAAAACACAAAGTAAGGATCTACTAGTCACGGGATCGCTCTTCTAGAGTAGTACCATCGCCAGTTGATGACATTTGCCGATTCTGTCTACAAAAGGCTGTATCTGCTATTTATCATAGTGCTATCACTGGCCACATGTTTCAGTTAGCTATTGATGTTTTATGATGTTGCAGATTATTTATTCTGAGAAGCTGAAATAGACAGAATTATTAACGTGTATCATTTTGACAGAATAAACAGCAAATACAGATGTTTAGCAAATGATACATCTGTGATAAAACAACAAACAGCTTTGAATGGACACAACCAGCAAATGGATTATCTACCAAAATAATTGAAATTAAAAACCAGGTGCTTTACTGGACAATAGAATTAATATCGATTTCAGACTAGTATTATTTAAAACTATCAATACTGTCTGGATTTTCCAATTAGCCAGATACATAGGCTTTTACTAAAAAGAAAATATGTATTACAACTTACCTCTGATGATAATTTAGTCGCTGTTTTATAAGAAATATTTTTAATTACACACTCGAACGAGCGGGAAATATTACTGGAAGACACATAGAAAAGCCGACACGGTATGTCAACGAAACGAAAAACCCTAAATGTCTATTGTTAAAATGGATCGGCTTGATTATCTGTGTAATTTCTTTATCATATAAAATAATATAAGATTAATTTTTTCTTCTTTCTGTAATTCCTTGCAAACATAAGGACACAAGAAATGTGTCAAGGCAGACAGGAAACGTTGCTGCTTCCTAGGGCTAAATAGTAGTAGTATGATTCCCTTCATGGGACTGTCACATTAAGTTGACAGTATACAACTACTTTATCGTACCACTACTGCATAAATCTCTGTAAGATTTTTAGAAATGTATTATTTCTGTTTTTGTAATTCCTTTATAACGTACAAAGTGTTTCATCTCTGAAATATCTGAAAGATAAGGTATATAACCCTGGCTATACTATTTAACACTGGTAGACCACATATCTATACCAGTACCGAAGTTTTTCTCTAATAAGTGAAATCTCGCTGTTCACAAATATATTCATTCAAGTTTAAAGTAATATCACTGTGATATCTGTGGTAAATCATTCTCCGAGATAGCTACCTTAACTAGACACAAATACATTCATACAGGAGAGAGACCATATCACTGTTATATCTAGTAAATAATTTTCTTTGAGAGGCAATTTAGGGATCTTTTCCTTTTGACCGGCAAATTTTTAAAATAATTTCCATGTAAGTAAAAAATGAGAAAAAGATGTTTTATAAACACATTCTACCAGTATACGAAGTTTAAAATTTTTTAGTTACATAGAAATTATGTCAAAAAACTGCCGTTCAAAAGGAAAAGATCCGAATGTTGTTGTTGCTACCAACACCGCTATTGTTTATGTTAATTTGAAATTTGCCAGCAAAATCTCATAAAATGGCAATGTTCTATAAGTTGTACGAGCTTATATCCTTTATATGAAAATGAAGAAGTTAAGTATGTTATGTGACTCCGCCGTAACCGTAACCGCCAAAAACGGGTGGTGTGGCTATTCGTTACCTTGGCCCAATTCACATTTTCAAAAATTTATTATAGTTATAAACAAACTTTAACAGTTTACCACCTTAATTTCAGCATCAGACAAAAGTGAGTAAATACGAAGCGCACAACAACCGGATTGTTAGTTCGTGTCGTTGACTTTCCGTGTCGGCTTTTCTATGTGTCTTCCAGTAATATTTCCCTCTCGTTCGAGTGTGTAATTAAAAATATTTCTTATAAAACAGCGACTAAATTATCATCAGAGGTAAGTTGTAATACATATTTTCTCTTTAGTAAAAACCTATGTATCTGGCTAATTGGAAAATCCAGACAGTATTGATAGTTTTAAATAATACTAGTCTGAAATCGATATTAATTCTATTGTCCAGTAAAGCACCTGGTTTTTAATTTCAATTATTTTGGTAGATAATCCATTTGCTGGTTGTGTCCATTCAAAGCTGTTTGTTGTTTTATCACAGATGTATCATTTGCTAAACATCTGTATTTGCTGTTTATTCTGTCAAAATGATACACGTTAATAATTCTGTCCATTTCAGCTTCTCAGAATAAATAATCTGCAACATCATAAAACGTCAATAGCTAACTGAAACATGTGGCCAGTGATAGCACTATGATAAAAAGCAGATACAGCATTTTGTAGACAGAATCGGCAAGGGTCATAAACTGGCGATGGGTACTACTCTAGAAGAGTGGTCCCGGTGTGCGCACTCGCGCTTGTTAGTCGTGACTAGTAGATCCTTACTTTGTGTTTTTGTTTTATTTAATTAGTTAAAAAAGAAATTATTTACTAAAGAATATGAAAACTAAAAGAATATATCACACACATTTTATTTGATTTGTGTAAAAAAATCATATACATTGTTTTAAGAAATAATGTATTTACTTTCTTTAAAAAATTCTTTTATTATATTCTGTAAAATCAACTCATTTGCATACGCACAAGTCGTTGTAGGATCGACTACTTACGACTAGCTAGCGCGTACCGGGTCCAGTCTTCGCTAGTAGTACATGTGTTTTTGTGTTTTATTTACTTTGTTTTGAAAAGAAGGCGATCTTACGGTATAAGTACCAGTGTACTTCCGGAAGTACTGGATACATTTCAAAAAAGTGTTTTTTATATGTAAGGGGGGGAGAAAAGGGTTTCTGTTATCTTCAGAAATGTAAACAAAGTCACGTGTGTACCTATACCGAAGGATCACCATTCTGTCCTGGCTCTAATCTTCATACGTCAATTCACAGAACACTTTCTCTAAATTTGTGACCACACCTTCAACATATGTGAGTGCAGTTTGTTTTTATTATTAATAAAGTTAGGAGAGGAAAAGTCATGATGGGTTGGTTCACTAAATTGTAGTTTATGTTTATGTTTGATCTGTTATAGAAGTTGTAACAATCATGAACATTACCTAATTTCATTAATAATAGATCTGCTCAGTCAGGGATAACCTAGGGTTAAACAGTAGTCACTTATCATATTATTGTCCAATATCCTATAGTTGAACCCTTTATTGTTTAAACCGGCCATATCAGGCCCAGATATTCTGCATGTTTTATATTCAAACTGGCGGTATCTGGCCCCTCACACCTAACCTACATTGACATTCTAGAAATAAACAATCACATCATTGAAACCTCAAAGCCATAAGATATTGCATGATGAATTCAAAACAATTTGAGTGAAAAAGAATTACATTTAACAGAATAATCTGAACACTAAAGGGATAGTGTTTTACATAATATCTGAAGGAAGAGGAACTGAAGTCCGTCTATATGTAGACATTACACAAGGTTGTATCATATAATTTTAATAACAAAATAAATTTCAAAGACCACACCCTCTTGTTACTAACCCGGCCAAAACGGGCTCTGGCTCTGTGGTAAAATGTCTTGTTTTCATAAGTTTTGAATTAAAATCTTCCACGAAACCTTAGTTACAATTTATGTTCCTAACACTAGTTGAATGATAACTAATTTAGTTTACTAAATTCTTTATTATATTTAAAATAATTGAAAGAAACACACTGAATCTCAAAAGAAATATGATAACAAAAGGGTTACCATATTATAAATTACCATAAATAAATTTCAAAGAGAAATTAAAGGATTATATCCACAGTTTATCATTATGAAGATGTAGTTATATTTTTTTTATAGTTGAATGTCTGCTTTTTAAGTCTTTACTATATCTTCTGTTTCTGTGTCATTTCAGGAGGTGAAATGTTAGTGATACTTCATGAATATTGATCATCTAATGGAAGATGTTATAATTATTTGACATAACTCTTTTTATACGATTTGTCTATGGTGGAAAACTGTGAAATATTTCTTCTCAATTGATGGCAACATTTGTTTCCATCATTGCCTGGAATATTTGCTAAAGTATTTCACATTCTGTTTGGAGCGGGAGATATCTGCAAAGGTGTTTGTATCATCTATAGATATTGATGAAGATCGGAACTGCTGGAAATATAAGCAATAGAAATATATAAAAAAGGAAGCAAAATTATATTTTGTGTTTGTATACTATAGAACAATAATGAATCCTCAAGAGATGACAAAAGAAACAGAAAAATTATCACACCAATGCGATATCTGTAAAAATACTTTTTCTAGTAAGGGAAATCTCACTGTTCACAAATTTATTCATGCAGGCGAGAAACCATATCAGTGTGATATCTGTGGAAAATCATTCTCTGATAAAAGTCACCTTACTTCTCATAAATCCACTCATACAGGAAAGAAACAATATCAGTGTGATATTTGTGGTAAATCATTCTCTGATAAAAGTAACCTTGCTTCTCACAAATCCACTCATACAGGAGAGAAACCATATCACTGTGATATCGGTGGTAAATCATTCTCTCATAAAATTCACCTGACTTCTCACAAATACATTCATACAGAAGAAAGACCATATTGCTATGATATTTGTGGTAAATCATTCTCTCAGAAAATTCACCTGACTTCTCACAAATACATTCATACAGAAGAAAGACCATATTGATGTGATATTTGTGGTAAATCATTCTCTCAGAAAATTCACCTTACTTCTCACAAATCCATTCATACAGGAGAGAAACCATATCAATGTCGTATTTGTGGTAAATCATTCTCCCATAAGCGCAGCCTTACTTATCACAAATCCATTCATACTGGAGAGAAACCATATCAGTGTGATATTTGTGGAAAATCATTCTCTCAAAAAAGTAACCTTGATTCTCATAAATATATTCATACAGGAGAGAAGCCTCATCAATGTGATGTCTGTGGAATGTCATTCTCTCAAAGACGTTACCTTGATTCTCACAAATCTATTCATACAGGAGAGAAACCATATCAATGTCGTATTTGTGGTAAATCATTCTCCCATAAACACAGCCTTACTTATCACAAATCCATTCATACTGGAGAGAAACCATATCAATGCGATATTTGTGGTAAATCATTCTCTCAGAAAATTCACCTTACTTCTCACAAATCCATTCATACAGGAGAGAAACCATATCAATGTCGTATTTGTGGTAAATCATTCTCCCAGAAGCATAGCCTTACTTATCACAACTCCATTCATACTGGAGAGAAACTGTATGAGTGTGATATTTGTGGTAAATCATTGTCTTGCTTGCGCTCTTTAACCTCTCATAAAAACATTCATACAGGAGAGAAACCATAGAACTGTAATATCTGCTGTAAATCATTCTAAGTCGGATCTTTTCCTTTTGAACGGCACATGTCAACAAAATTTCTAGTTAACTAAACACTTTAAAACTTCGTATACTGGTAGAATGTATCAAAATAAAACATTTTTTTCTCTTGGCTTTCTTGAGAAAATTGTAATTTGTTTGTTTAATGTAGTTTAATTTTTCGAATTTTAACCAATCCTATGCCCTCTATTGAGCTAAAATCATTTGCTGCGTCTAAAACTGAGACAACATCCTATCAGAAAATAAAGAAATAACAGTAATAATCTCTTATGATAAAAGGCAGATTTTCTCTGCCTGTTCCCATGTTTCTTTTTAATACAATTCTACAATATGTAATTTCTTCAATTGGAATTTACCTGTGATTTTCCCAAGTAGATTCGATTGGGTCATGGCATGTAAAATTTTTTTAATTTGACCCCCAATTAAGCAAAAATTCGAGAAAATTAATATTTTACGAGTTGCCTCTCTCATTTCAAGTGGTTTACTTCTGCTATTACCACCACACTTTCTCCTACTTTCTCTTTGCAAGTGTGAAACTATTTAAGTGAAAGTATTATATAACAGGGATGAGCCATCAATAGTGGTCATCGTTTTTGCTAGAGGAAGATCTGCTATGGTCTTATATGCTACACCACTGGTTTTCAATTCAAATTAATCAAATTAAAATTCAATTTTTCACCCTTATTATGTGTGTGTGTGTGTATTAGCAATTCGTATAAAATTGCATCAATGACTTGAACTTGAATAAGTGGTTTCACATAAATGGGGATAAATTAAAAAGGTTTGTTGTTATTATTACTGTTTGACTATTGCAATCACGTTTGTTGGTTCCTCGTCAGGGAAACGTTGTTGTGTTGCATTTGTTAAATAATTGTAAACCGTAACCCTCCCCCTCTCGGAGAAGGTGCTTTGGTTATTGTTTAAAAATTGAATTGTGTCCCTGTTTGGGGAAATTGACAATATTTTCACCGTCTTTACGGAAGCATTTTTGTTAAAATGCCTTCGATAGAAGAAAGTCCAAAAATGAATTTTGCTGCAGCCGTACACTTCTATCCATGAGGGAGGACAAGATCCAATTGATCGAAATTGCAAGAGACGGGCCTACAATTCCAGTCTGTTATATATTTTTGAGTATTGTTATCACTAGCGATATCAAGATATAACTTTGTATTTTGTATTTTATGTGTAGATGTATATATATAGATGTACATGTAATATGTACACATATATACGTGCATAATATATCTACACATACGCGCGCACACACACACACATACATAGGGGCAGGTGTGGCTGTGTGGTAACAAACTACGTTCCAAACACATGGTCCTGGGTTCAGTCCCACTGTGTGGTGACTTGGCATGTGTCTTCTGCTGTAGCTTCAGATCAACAAAAGCCTTCTCAGTGGATTTTGTACATATATACAGGCATACATACATATATATACGTGCATACGTACATATTCGGCATAAACACTCTACCACTACAACTAATAACTGTTGGGAACACTTTCAAACCTGCCTTACATTCGAACCGGAATCTCAAAAACATTGTCCCCTTCAGCGCCAAGCTCAGCTGCTCTATCTTACATGGAGGGTATCAGCAATGAAATCTATAACAAAACACTCATTGACGTTGAAGACAGAATTGCTAAACTGGGTGGAAATGTATTGTCGACGTATGCCCTGCCACAAGCATTCAGGTAAGGGTCAAATAGCCTTCCTACTGCTGTCATTCGTGAAACAACATACGACACTCAAGCGCTTTCAAAGTACATTGTTGAAAATGAGCCTAAATTACTTCCGGACCAGCTGCAGGCCTACAGATCTATTCTTAACAGTGTATGCCAATGCGAGGGACGAATCTTCTTCCTCGATGCTCCTGGAGGGACAGGAAAAACATTTATTACAAAGCTTCTCCTTGCAGAAGTTAGGTAGCATCAGGACATTGCAGTAGCTGTAGCCTCCTCTGGCATTGCAGCTACTTTGTTACCCGGAGGCAGGACAGCACACTCAACTTTTAAACTCACTCTCAATTTAGCAGCATCCGAAATGCCTTCATGAAACATCAACAAAAGCTCAGATCAGGGACAAGTACTTAAAATGTGTTATGTAATTGTCTGGGATGAGTGCACTATGGCTCACAAGGGAGCTTTGGAAGCATTAGATAGAGCCCTGAAAGACATCCGAGACTGTCAGGCTCCAATGGGAGGTGTAACGTTTCTGTTGTCAGGTGATTTCAAGCAAACTCTTCCTGTCATTCCGAAAGGCACTAGAGCTGATGAAGTTCAAGCATGCCTAAAGTCCTCTACCCTGTGGCATCATGTTACAATCTTTAGTCTCACCACTAACATGAGAGCTCAGCTACACGGCGACAAAATGTCCACAAAGTTTGCACAGGACATTTTGACACTTGGTGAAGGCAAGATGCCTTTCGATGGTGCAGGACAAATGGAAGTGTGGTCATTTTCCTCTGTTGTTAATTCTGTAGATGACCTCAAAAACAAAGTCTTTCCCAACTTCACACAAAACTACCAAAATCACAATTGGCAGTGTGAAAGAGCAATATTAGCTCCAAAAAACGTCACTGTTAACAAAATTAATCAACAGCTAATGCATTCTCTTCCCGGCACTATACACACTTACAAGTCTGTTGATACAATTCCAGATATAAATGAAGTTGTGAACTGTCCTCCTGAATTTCTCAATTCACTGGAGCCTCCTCGACTACCTCCACACATATTACCACCAAGACTTTGCAATGGAACACGACTGGTGATAAAGAAAATGATATCACAGGTTATCGAGGCGATCATTCTTTTTGGATGTGGAAAAGGTGATGACGTCTTTATTCCAAGATTTTCTCTTACTCCATCAGGAGCAGAAATTCCATTTACATTCAGAAGACTGCAATTCCCCCTTCGTGTCAGCTTTGCCATGTCCATTAACAAATCTCGGGGTCAAACCCTCTCTGTAGCTGGTCTTCTCTTGGAAGAGCCCTGCTTCTCGCATAGGCAACTGTATGTTGGCTGCTCAAGAGTAGGAACCAAAAGAAACCTTTTCCACAAGGAAAAACAAGGAACATTGTTTACAACGAGGTGTTATAATCTCAAAAGCCAGGCGGTATATACATGATCCCCTTTTTTTTAACAAACTTCATGTACTTTCATGTATTTATATTAATATACATATATTTGTGTGTATCCATATATATATATATATATAACAGAAAAGTCTAATTCTTCTATAGAATGTATCCGGGTATCTCTGCTAGTGTTTAATAAATGTTGCAAGTTATGGATGATTCTTTTATGACTTCATTGCTTTCAGGCTTAGCTTAAAGTATTTTCACGCCCGACATCACAAAATGCGTCTGAATAAACATTGCTGGACAGCAAATAGAGACTCAGACATTGCTTAGAAAATAATTTTCATTTTTAACCTCGTGTACAATATGCACCTAGGATTTTGACCTTTAAATTTTGGGGGAAAAAATGTGGATTATACTCGAAGATTTACAGTACATGTTTTGCGCATCTATTAATTTGCATACGCGCACTTGCGCTAGGTAGTTGTAGGATGGACTAGTCACAACTAGCTAGCGCAGATGCACAATAGCGGACCACTTTTCTTAAATAGTACTCAGCGTCTGTAACCAGTCAAGTCGTGAGTCACTCTGGTAATTAATATATATATAACAATTATAGGTGGTTTTACGTTTTCCACAATGATATGTACTACCAGGGTGCCACCAAGCTTATTGAATATGAGAAGGCTGTTTTTCCTGAGATGTATATTAACACGCAGACGTCTGTACTTCGTACAAGTTTGCGCTGATCTTTTCCTTTTGAATGGCAGATGTCAACATAATTTCTAGTTAACTAAACACTTTTAAACTTCGTATACTGGTAGAATGTGTTTATAAAACATCATTTTTTCTTGGCTTTATTGAGAAAGTTCTATAGTTTGTAACATATTTCCACTTTAAAATCGAGGATTTCGACAATTTTAACCAATGAAATATGTCTATTTGGAGTGAAAACATACCGTGCTGTATGAATATGTCCCTTGTTTAAGAAACAGATTGGGTTTATTTACATTTGCAAAGAAAAAAAAATACCCTTCCCCTAACCCTAACCCTAAAATAGATTGCAATGCAAAGATCGATATTAGGGTTATAATTATGGGTGACAATTTCATACGACACCACTACAGAAAATGGGATTTTTTTCAGTGGTGTCAAATGAAAATGTCACCCATAATTATAACCCTAGTATCGATCTTTGCATTTCAATTTATTTTAGGGTTAGGTTTAGTTAGAGTTAGGGTTAGGGGTGGGGGAAGGGTATCTTTATCGTACCACTACTGCATAAATCTCTATGAGATATTTAGAAATGTACTGGATCTTTTCGGTTTGAACGGCAGTTTTTCTGGCGGTGTCATAGGAAATCACCAATAATTGTGACCCTAGTATCGATCTATTGCATTTCAATCTTTTTTAGGGTTAGGGGTGGGAGGAAGGGTATCTTTTAGTTACCTAGAAATCATGTTAAAAACTGCCATTCAAACCGAAAAGACCTACATACTCTGTTGTTGATGGTGAAATTCCAATGAAGGATCCTTGGATTTAGGTTAGAAATTGGCTCTTTCTCTATTGGCAAGTAATTTTGAAATAAAACTGAACAATGGCATACATATATACGTACATATATGTAGACTGTTGCTATAGCAACGAAGCTAAGATACACAGAGTGAAGCCACTTGGGAAAGATTGACTCTAAACTCTGCTGTGCATTCACACTAAGTGTTAACATTCTAGCTCTCTTCTGCTGTTTGCAGCAATGCTTGGAAGGAAGGTGTGTAGCGTGTTATTGTCACAATGAGCATGATAGAAAGTTTAGCAGAGAATCTGCATCAAATTTTTCCAAACTCAAGGCAATACCTGCTCAGAGGCCCACACAAATTTTCATCATTCTCGACACAATCAAGGGAATCTTGTATAACTTATTTCTTTATTACCCACAAGGGGCTAAACACAGAGAGGACAAACAAGGACAGATGCACGGGTTAAGTCCGTTATATCGACCCCGATAAGATGAAGGGCAAAGTCGACCTCAGCGGAATTTGAACTCAGAAGATTACGGCTACACATTTCGCCCAGCGTGCTAACGTTTCTGCCAGCTCACCGCCTTGTATAACTAAAACCTGAGTGACCCCTGGCGGTCAGATAGGAAAGCAAAATGAAAATGGGATTTAAAGAGAGTAATCTCCCTCGACCTTCTTGAATACTTTAGAAGCTTCCTATTAACTTCCAGATGACATAGCAGTCAGGGACTTCTGGCTTATCCCTTATAGAAAGCAGAGCATTCTAATTTTGTGCCACCCTTGCGTTGACTCCTGACTCCTAGACATGCATTGACTCCTGACTCCTAGACATGCATTGACTCAGGTCACGCACATACACACCCGCAAGTGCATGTGTTTGCCTTATTTTGCTTTGAGACGTGGTTGCAAAATATGTTCATCTGATGTTACAAGCTTTTCCTTCAATTAACCTTATATGTCAACGCATTACCTCTATACTGTCCGCTGGGTTATAACTGGATTCATCGAGTCCAAAACGGGGTCTGGCAAAATTGTACTTCCCTCATTTCTGGACTTCTTTGAATAAAGCTCCAATAATTGTTGTTGTTGCTGCCTTTGTCGTTGATTTTTCAACAGTTTTAAAGAAGCTAATTAGTCTTCCATGATTTAACAATTTTGTATCACAAAAATTTGATAACTGACCTGCAAGAGCTTCGAAACCTTCATCGCCAGATGTTGTAACATAATTGTTCCGTACAATAAATAAGATAACCAGAAAATTGTAACAACAATCTAATGAACTAACAAATCTTTTACGAACCAACATTCAATATTCCTTAGGAAGTAAACCAAGCGACACCTTCCGACTTTACTTGACTCTGAACCGTGAACCCACTCAGATCGTTACTATTTATACTTTACTCGAACCAATCTATCTCTCACAAGGGGACATGGTAACTCTCATCACAACAGGTGCCATTCTAACCAGATGCCCATCATAAATCCCTGCTTGGTGTCTGGTAAGAACAAGACCATGAAAACCTGCTCTACAGAATGATTTAGCAAAAAATAAGTATGATGATAATCCCTTGCATGGGTTGAGCGGGGATGTGCTTGAACCATAGGTAGAGTGGGGCATTAGGCTTTTGAAAAATATTTCCCACTCTACACCCAAAACTGTGACAAACAGCAATAAGCCTCCAGCTAGTGCCAGAATAAGTGGGCAGTAGCACAAAGGGTGCAGATCCTGGGATCCCTGAGTGTGTCCAGCAGAGGATAACTGATCATGGCTTGGAACTGGAGTGTAATACATTTGTGTCAAAATAATATATCATCAAGAAAACAGAGCAAATTAATATAATCAATATTGTTTGAATAAAAAACACAAATCGTAATTAGTGAGTTGATGCAAATGAGGAAAATGTGAAAAATGAATTTATTTTGTAAAAAGTAATACATTTGCTGTATTTTATTCAGCAGGACATCTGTTTTATCATTGATATTGTTATTGATCAATATGAATAAGTATATGTTTAGTTAAGGTAGATTATTGAGAGAATGATTTAGCACAGATTACACAGTCATAAGAATCTTCTCCTGTATGAATATGTTTGTGTTTAGTTTATTATTTCTCTCTATGAAAGAATGACTTGTCACAGATGTCACAGTGATATGATTTCTCTCCTGTATGAATGTATTTGTGATGAGTTCAATATTGTTCCACAGAGAATGATTTACCTCAGGTATCACAGCAATAGAGTTTCTCTCCTGTATGAATACGTTTATAAGTATATACAGCATATCTCTTATTATAAAAGGCAGCTTTTATCTGCCTCCCTTTGGGAGTTATAGAAATCTACAATATAGGATTTCTTCAATTACAATTTACCTAGTATTTTTAAGAGTAGAATGCATCGGGTCATGCCAGGTCCAGTTTTTAAAATTTAAACTCCAATTAAGCAAAATTTACAGAAAACTCACATTCTGGTGTGTGTGTCAAATGCTTTTCCTAGTCTGGTTTACACCACACGCAAACGCACACACACAGTGTGCAACGAATAAGATGAAAGTAAATAGCGACAGAGTGATTTGAGGAAGACTAAACTGAAAGTATTTAAACCACTACTCAAAAAATAAAAAAACACAGCAAACAGAAACAAATAAATACATAACGATTTACTCCTCACACAATTTCTTCAATTAGAGTGTACCCATGATTTTTCAGAGTACTTCAGTGGGTGATGCCATAAAAAATTTCTTTCAATTTTACCACCAATTAAGACAAAATTCGAGAAAACTCAATATTTTAACATATCACTCCGAAAGCATTGATGTACATGTGTGCGTGCGTGAGTGTGTGTGTGTCATTCCTCACACACACGCATACACATACATATACAACTACATACAAACACGTGTGTGTTTGTTATTAAAAAAGGCGCCAAAACACAACTCACTTATCATTCCAACACATTTGCAAAGACACACGGACGGACAGAAAAGGTAAATTGGTTTTTATTTTACTCTGTATATATTTTATTATATAATATTATATATAGATATATGTATATATAATTGCAGTATGAAACAGTGTTTATGTATAAACAGACGACACTTATGATTTTGATTTTGATTTTGATTTTTCCAGTTTCAGCTTATGAGCTGTGGCCATGCTGGGGCACCGCCATTGTATATAGTTATTATAGTTATATATAGTTATTATAATAAGAGATTAATAAATGTATGCATCCGTTTAACCCTTTCGTTACCAAGCCGCCCGAATTTACCTATTCATATTTAAATGAGAATATCAGAGCAAATCTCTTTAGTACATTTGTGAAAACACGTATTATACTTCGTAAACACTTCAACTACAGTTTTGTACAAAAATCGAAGTGTAATTTTAATTCCGTGAATTATGGGAGATTTGTTCCTATTGTGTTTTCAAAATTTGTAATTCTGACAAAAAATGGATACGAATTTCATTATATCAAGCAGCGAGTCAGAATTCGAAGGATTTTCTACTGAAGACCTTCATAAATCTAACTCTATGACTGAAAAGAAAAAAGCATCTTTATATAAGAGTGAAGTTGTGTGTCTGTCCCCTTCGATTTAGATTCGTAACTACTCCCACATTTTGCCGTGCAGTTTAACCAAAAGCGGGTATCTTATAGTCGTGATTCATATCGAGCCCTTCTGGGTATTAGTGTGCGTCTACGATGAGTCTACGATTTAAAAAAAATTTACCATCATATTTTTCCAATTTAATGAATTTTTTTCGCTTTTATATATGGGAAGTAACTCTCTAAAAATATCTACGATGTGTCAACGATTTAAAAAAAAATTTACCTTAATTTTTTTTCAATTTTTAATGCATTTTTTTGCTATTTTTTGGCTATAACTCTCTAAAAATGCTTATATAGTTATTTCCCTTACAACCCGAGCAACGCCGGGCGATACTGCTACTTCACAATAGAATGATTTGCTGCAGACATCACAGTCACATAGTTTCTCTCCAGTATGAGCAGACTTGTAATTAATTAAATAATTTCTTAAACGGAATAATTTACTGCAGATACTACAGTGCTATGGTTTGTCCCCTGTATTAATGCATTTGTGTCCATTTAAGTACCTTTTTTCAGAGAATGATTTACCACAGATATCACACTGATATGGCCTCTCATGAGCATGAGTGAGTTTGTGAGTAGTTAAATAACTTTTTAATGAAAAAGATTTATCACAGATATCACACTGATATGGTTTCTCACCTGTATGAACTGATTTGTGATAAGTAAGGTGACCTTTTTGAGAGAATGATTCACCACAAATATCACATTTATATGGTTTCTCTCCTGTATGAGTGTATTTGTGATAAGTAAGGCCTCTCCTTCGAATGAACGATTTACCACAAATATCGCAGTGATATGGCTTCTCACCTGTATGTGTAAGTTTGTGAGTAGTTAAATGACTTTTTAATGAAAAGGATTTATCACAGATATCACACTGATATGGTTTCTCACCTGTATGAACTGATTTGTGAGTAGTAAGGTTACATTTTTGAGAGAATGATTTACTACAAATATCGCAGTGATGTGGCTTCTCATGTGTATGTGTAAGTTTGTGAGTAGTTAAATGACTTTTTAATGAAAAAGATTTATCACAGATATCACACTGATATGGTTTCTCACCTGTATGAACTGATTTGTGAGTAGTAAGGTTACATTTTTGAGAGAATGATTTACTACAAATATCGCAGTGATATGGCTTCTCACGTGTATGTGTAAGTTTGTGAGTAGTTAAATGACTTTTTAATGAAAAAGATTTATCACAGATATCACACTGATATTGTTTCTCACCTGTATGAACTGATTTGTGATAAGTAAGGTGACCTTTTTGAGAGAATGATTTACCACAAATATCACATTTATATGGTTTCTCTCCTGTATGAGTGTATTTGTGATAAGTAAGGCCTCCCCTTTGAGTGAATGATTTACCACAAATATCACAGGGATATGGCCTCTTATGAGCATGAGTGAGTTCGTGAGTAGTTAAATGACTTTTTGATGAAAAAGATTTATCACAGTGATATGGTTTCTCTCCTGTATGAATGGATTTATGAGAATTTAAAGTGCTCAAGTAAGAGAATGATTTATCACAGATATCACAGTGATATCGTTTCTCTCCTGTATGAATGTATTTGTGTCTAGTAAGGTGACTTTTTGATGAAAATGATTTACCACAAATATCACACTGATATGGTTTCTCTCCAGTATGAACGGAATTGTGAGAAGTAAGGCGACTTCTTTGAGAGAATGATTTACCACAAATACCACACCGATATGGTTTCTCACCTGTATGAATGTATTTGTGAGAATAAAGGCTACTTTTTTGAGAGAATGATTTACCACAAATATCGCAGTGATGTGGTTTCTCTCCTGTATGAATGTGTTTGTGAGAATCAAAGCTACTCGCATGACAGAATGATTTACCGCAAATATCACAGTGATGTGGTTTCTCTCCAGTATGAATGTATTTGTGATGAGCAAGGTGACTTTTTCGAGAAAATGATTTACCACAAATATCACAGTAATATTTCTTTCCACCTGGATCAATACATTTGTGAACAGTGAGATTTCCCTTATTAGAAAAAGTCTTTTTACAGATATCACATTGGTCTGATAACTTTTCTCTTTCTTTTAACATCTCCAGACTATTCATTATTGTTCTATAGTATACAGACAGAAAATATATTTTCCCCTTCTTCTTTATATATATCTTCTACAGCAAATCTGATCTTGAATATCTGAAAATGATACAAACACCTTTCCAGATTTTCTCACATTCAAACTGAATGTGAAATACTTTTGTAAATATTCCTGGCAATGAGGAAAACAAATGTTGCTATTAATTCAGAAGAAATATTTCACCGTTATTCACCAGAGATATATTATATAAACAGAGTTATTATCTATTATTTATAACGGCTGACAATCGTTTTCAAAACATGATCAATATTCATGATGTATCTCACGTAAAACTCCTTTATACGAGTATCTGAAATGACACAGAAACAGTAGAAGATATAGGAAAGACTTAAAAAGCAAAGATTTAACAATAAAAATTATAACTACATTTTCATAATGATAAACTGTGGATATAAACTTTTACCCGAAGAAATTACACTTTAAAATGATACTCATGACACAAGACATTACTTTCGTCTATAATGACCTGAGTCATAAATCTAATACTTTCTCTAGTTTAGTTTCAATGCACCCAAACAAACAAAAGGAAAAGCAGTGTAAATAACGGACAGTCAAAACTATTGAAAAGGTTGCAAGACGCAACGAAAATTTTAGGAAAAAAGGAAATAAGTAAGAAATAACTGCAAAATTTTACCGATGTGTTAAGTTATAAGGCATCAACCACAGTGAAAATTTTGTTGATCCGACAAATGCGTCGGTGCACATACAGACGATAGAGAGATTGTGGGGGTCAGTTAAGAGATCAGTTGTTCGCCCAGGCATTCGTGCCTGTTACTTAAAGCAATACCTCTCCAAGTTCCTATTTATGGAAAGCATCAAACCTGCTGCCAAGAGAATACACGTATTCTTATTGGCAGCAGCAAGTCTTTATCCTGGCCCAAGATAATTTTTTCCTCCAACCCATCTCATTTCTTTATTATCAATGTCAATGGACCACTCAAAGAGGTATGTATACATTATCATTTTCGTAACATAATTTCTGTAGTATTTCAAGATGTTTCTGACACGTATTTTGATTCATATGGCGGAGATCCAACATTTCTTCACTTTTTCCAGAATTTCTTTTCTTTTCTTTTTTTTTTTTGCGAATCATAAACTCCGTATTTCGCAAAAAAAAAAAATAAAGAGAAGAAATTCTGGAAAAAGTGAAGAAATGTTGGATCTCCGCCATGTGAATCAAAATACGTGTCAGAAACATCTTGAAATACTACAGAAATTATGTTACGAAAATGATAATGTATACATACCTCTTTGAGTGGTCCATCGATAATGATGATAAAGAAATGAGTTGGATTTGAACTCAGAATATTGACTAACACAACTACATACTACAAGACTCAAAATATTCAGCCAAGTCACCACCCTTTAACTAGCAATAATAATAACATCAATAACATAACAGCCAAAAGATTTATTTGTTCTGAAAATAACAATCATAGTAAATAAATATGTTCTTTAATATTCACATTCATGTGCACAGTTAAACACACTTACATACAAACAGTCACGCATGCATAATACAGAACGGAACACATAAATGAAGGATGCATTACTTAGTATATATTACATCTAGAGAATTTTGATTAGTAAGTCAAATATGCAAATTATAAAGATAATTAATTGCTTTACTAAACAGTGTTGTAAAGGTGAAAGAATAAATTTGGGAAAAAAATACACGCCAAAACTAATTAATAAAGGATAATTAGGGAAGGATTGACACAAAATAATAATTTTTTCTGATAAATGCATCTTAATAAGTGAGAAGAATTGCATATATCTGAACTATTTCAAAGAAAAGCATAAATTTAATGTTTAAAATAGCTTTAACCAAGGAATGAGATCCAACATTTCTTCACTTTTTCCAGAATTTCTTCTCTTTATTTTTTTTTTTTTGCGAAATACGGAGTTTATGATTCATGTGTGAGTGTGTGTTCTTGATACTCGTTTAGAACAAGTAGTTTTACACCAATTACACTATTTTTTCTTAGTTTAAAGGCCGTGGACTGAAGATGTGAAATTTCCGAAGCCTCTCCCCCACCCCCCTTTCGCGAGCGCGCATTTTTTTTCATGATAGTCGTTTAGAGCAAGTTGTTTTACACCTATTACGCTGTTTTTGTTTTTGTTTTTGTGCCCGGTTCAGACGCTTTCGGAAATTCCCGATATAAATATTCCGAGGCCTCTCCCCCACCCCTCTTTCTCGAGAGCGCAATAAGGTTACAGAAGGAAAAGTCGTGGTGGGTTAGTGTTTAAATTATACTTGTGTTTATGTTTGATGTATTCTAAAAGTCAGGACAGTCGGGAACACAAGCGAATTTCATTAAGAGGTCTGCTCAATCAGGGATGACCTTGGGCTAAACAACAGTGACTTGCCACGTTTCTGAAGATAGTAGAATATTATTGTCCACCGTTTTGTAGTTTAACATTTTCCATAATATCTGAAGGTGGAGGGGTTAAACTAAAGCGTTACACCATTCAAAGAAACAAAAAAAAATGTGTGTAATAGGTGTAAAACAAGCCAATGTGGTTAGCCATGGATGGCTTCTAAACTTCCTTTAGTTTAACCGAATTAACATCGATGTCAAACTAGCAACTTTTAAAACTTTTTACTTTTCTTTGGAGTTTCCAATTAGCCAGGTTAATCGGCTTCTGCTAAAAAATAAAATATATATTACATCTTACCTGTTTTGATAAGTAGATCATATGTTACGATAATTAGATTAATGTGAATTAATGTTAATTACTCAAAAGAGCAATTAACGGGAATATAGTTTAAAGACACTTTAAAAGTCGGCATGGAAAGTCAACGAAACGAACTAAAAATCCTGATGTTGTATACCTCGTATTACTACACATTTGTCGGATGATAAAACTGAGTTGGTAAATTTTTAATGTTTTATTATTGCTATAATTACTACTTAAAATTTTGAATTTTAAGAAAAAAATCCAAATGATGGCAAAAGATACAAAACTAAAGCTTATTTTCCAGTCGATTGCTACTTTTACGCTGTTCTGTCGTCGAACCCGTAAGTTACAGGGACGGAACGAAACGAATACAGCTTATCAGAGTGATGTTGGATGAGGATAGGGGGAAAGATGCAGGCATCAGTGTTCGAAAACCATTGTTTGTTTGTTTATATTCCAGTAACTTAGTTGTGCAATGGAAGAGGGCGGGGGTAAAGAATACGCACACCACCCGTTTACGGTGTAAGCCTAATCCATGGGTCGCAGGAGGCGGAGAGGTCAAGCAAGCAGAGACGACAGAGCAGAGACGAGGAAGCGACAGGACGTGTCAAATTCGTAAGAGACCTCGGATCTTCGCCGAGGTAAGGCCTTTTGTATTTCTTCCTCCCGTTGCTTCTTCTGTTGTCCTCTTCATCCATCACACTACACATACATACTTGTCCTTCTCATCAAGTAAACTCTTAGCAGAAAAAAAATCAGAAAAATGCCTTTTATCACCCGCCTTCTTAAAAAGAATGGCGGTGCCCCAGCATGGCCACAGCTCGTGAGCTGAACCTAGATGAAAATAAATAAATAAAACTAAGGGAGGTCTCTCCCGTTTTTATTTCTAATACTCTTTAAACGATTGAATTTGGATTTAATAAGATTAATATTGAATAAGACTTTGCGGGTCAGCTTTACATAATTTCTTGGGTATTGGTTAGAAAACAACCCACGGGTTTCTCACCTTAACCTTTAAAAGAAATAAACGAAGAACGACACTACAGGTTTAAAGAGGAGATCGTAAGAGTAGCAAAAAACCTGAAAATAAGTAATCAGCATATACTTTTGTATTTTTTGACATTATTCGGGTTTTTTTCATTATAATTCACATTTCGTAAACGTAATTATAGCAATAAAAACCATCGAAAATTTACCACTTCAGTTTTAGCATCCGACAAATGCGTAGTAATAGGACGGATACAGTATTTAGAAGTTAGTTCGTTTCGTTGACGTTCCGTGTCGGTTTTTCTAAAGTGCCTTTAAATTATATTTCCCGCCAGATCAATCCTTTCTGTAATTAACGTTAATTCATATTAAACACTAATTTATTTATCATCACAGGTAAGATACAATACATGTTTTGTCTGTAGTAAAAGCCGATGACCCTGGTTAATTGGAAACTCCAGACAATTGTGAAAGTTTTGAATGTTGCTAATCTGATTTCGATATTAATTCCATTCTCCGTTAAACTTCTTGGATAATGCCAAGAAAATCTAATCTTAATTTTTACTTGGTATGTCGATGAAAAAGCACCAAATTTTTAATGTCTTTTAGGCGATGTTACGGTATAAGTACCGGATACATTTTTAAAAAGTGGGTTTTTTTTATATATGGGGGGGTTAGGGTTTCTGTTAGGGGTGGGAGAAAAGGGTTTCTGTTATAAATCATTAAAATCCTTAAAAATGTTTAAGCCGCGGCCATGCTGGGGCACCACCGCTGGAACTCATATCTTCAGAGATGTAAACAAAGTCACGTGTGTACATATACCGAAGGATCGCCACATACCCTAACCCTAACACAAACCCTAGCCCTCACAGAAACCCTAACTTTAACCCTCACCCTAACTCCCCATATATAAAAAAAACACTTTTTTGAAATGTATCTGGTACTTCCGGAAGTACACCGGTACTTATACCGTAAGATCGCCTTCTTTTATTACAGTAGACATTCCATTTGTTACTTGTGTCCATTCGAAGCTGTCTATCGCTTTATTATAGAGGTATAACTTGCTACGTATCACTATTTGCTGTTTATTTTGTCAAAATGATTGGCTTTAATAGTTATCTCTTTTCTCTGTTTCAGTCATTTGACTGTGGCCATGCTGGAGCACCACCGTTCAGTCGAGTAAATCGACTCCAGGACTTATTCTTTGTAAGGCTAGGGTCACTTTTGTCGAACCGCTAGGTCATGGGGACGTAAACACACCAGCATCGGTCGTCCAGCGATGTTAGGGTGACAAACACAGACACATAAGCACAGACACAAACATACATATACACATATATACAACGGGCTTCTTTCCATGCTTCCTGAGATTCGCCAACACTACACCTGATTTTCTCCCCTCCATACACACGCAAGCATGTATCTGACTCATACACTGTTCACTTCCCATACATTTGTACATTACTGTATATAATTTATACGCACTTTTGACAAGTTGTGGTGCACCTGAGCACTGTATACAGTAATTTCATTATTATTATTTTAAAAGTCGTGAACACAACCTAATTTCATTAATAGACCTGTTCAGCCAGGGATGATTCCGGACTAAACAACAGTGACTTATCACATTTCTGAAGATAGTAGGAAGTTATTGTCCAATATTTTGTAGTTTAACATTTTACATAATATCTGAAGGTAAAGGAACGGAAGTCTGTGTATAGAGACTAATTATTCGGGTTAAGGTTTATGTAAACAGTTTATTATTATGAAAATGTAGTAATATTTTTTATAGTTGAATCTCTGCTTTTCAAGTCTTTCCTATATCTTCTACTGTTTCTGTGTCATGTCAGAATATGAGATGTTAGTGGTATAAAGGAGTTTTTACATCAGATACATCATGAATATTGATCATCATTTGAAGACTAATGGAAGATATTATAAATGATATATATAACCCTGTTTCTATTACAAATCTATGGTGAATGACTGTGAAATATTTCTTTGGAATTAATACGAACGTTTGTTTTCTTCATTGCCAGTATTTTACATTCTGTTTGAATTTGGAAAAATCTGTGAAGGTCTTTGTATTATCTTCAGATATTCGAGAAGATCAGATTTGCTGTAAATATAGCAGTAGAAGTATTTGAATCAACAAAGACATTTATAAAGAAGAAAAAAAAAAAGATTTTGGTGTTGCATACTGCAGAAGAATAATGAATCCGCCGGAGATGACAAAAGAAAGAGAAAAATTATCAGACCAATGTGATATCTGTAAAAAGACTTTTTCTAATACAGCAAATCTCACTGTTCACAAGTGTATTGATCCAAGTGGAAAGCAATATCGCTGTGATATCTGTGGTAGATCATTCTCTCATAACAGTAACCTTACTAAACACAAATACATTCACACAGGAGAGGAACCATATCACTGTGATATCTGTGATAAATCCTTTTCATTAAAAAGTCATTTAATTACTCACAAACTAACACATACAGGTGAGAAGCCACATCACTGCGATATTTGTGGTAAAACATTCCCTCATAAGAATAGCCTTACTTATCACAAATCAATTCATACAGGAGAGAAACCATATCAGTATGATATTTGTGGTAAATCATTCTCTCAAAAAGGTAACTTTGATTCTCACAAATCAATTCATACAGGAGAGAAACCATATCACTGCAATATCTGTGGTAAATCCTTTGTATTAAGAAGTTATTTAACTGCTCATGAACGTACTCACACTGATGAGAGGCCATATCAGTGTGATATTTGTGGTAAATCATTCTCTGGAAAAAGTAACCTTACTAGACACAAATACATTCATACAGGAGAGAAATCATAGCACTGTGATATCTGCAGTAAATCATTCTAAGTCTATTCATAAAGGAGACAAACTATGTCACTGTGATATCTGTGGTAAGTCATTCTCTTGGGAATGTGCTATATATACTCATAAATGTATTTATACAGGAGAGAAGCCCTATCACTGTGATATCTGTGGTAAATCATTGTCTTTGGAACAACATTTAACTAATCACAAATACATTCATACAGGAGAGAAAGCATAGCACAGTAATATCTGCAGTAAATCATTCTGTGTAAGAAAATATTTTTATCACAAATCCAGTTAGATTGGGGAGATATTGTATCACTGTGTTCATCATCAACATCGTTTAACGTCCGCTTTCCATGCTAGCATGGGTTGGACGGTTCAACTGGGGTGTGGGAAGCCAGAAGGCTGCACCAGGCTCCAGTCTGATCTAGCAGTGATTCTACAGCTGGATGCCCTTCTTAACGCCAACTACTCCGTGAGTCTAGTGGGTGCTTTTTACATGCCACCGGCAAAGGTGCCAGACAAGGTTCGCAAACGTCCACGTTCGGATAGTTCTCTTATGTGCCACCGGCCTTGGTATCACAGCTACAAATTCCATTGATGTTGATCGATTATGACTTTGATTTTTGGTTTTGATATCTGTAGTAAATCATTCTCTTAGGATTATGTTGTTTAACTAATTTTAAATGCATTCATACAGGAGAGAAGACATATTGCTGTGTTATCTGTGCAAAATCATTCTCTTAACGTAATTTAACTAAACCTGTTTTTATTCATATTGATCAATAACAATACCAGTGATAAAATGGGGAATGAAATACAGCAATTGTATTACTTTTTTTGAGACAAATAAACTTTTTACATTTTCTTCATTTGTGTTTTCGTGTGGATATATTATTTCGACACCATTGTATCACGTTCCAGTTCCCAACGATGATCAGTTCTTCTCTGCTGGACATGCTTAGGCTATCCCACGATCTGCAGCCTATAATCTAATGAACAATATGTGTCCATAGCTTGTACTGGGTACACTACATGGAGTTTCTCCTGACATCTTTTCTACATGCCTAAAAGGGCCATCTCTGTCTTTGGTCTTTGCTAAATTTACTGAATGGTTTTTCAATCCAGATGTTGCTTCCATACCTGAAATTTGTTCTCTAATTTTGGTAGGGATTCAGCAATAATAACAAGGTCATCAGCTTGGAAGAGATCCCAAGGGCAGCCAATCTTAAATTCCTCTGTTATTGCTTGCAGGACTATGATAAACAAGAGTGGGGTGAAAAACGATCCTTGGTGAACTCCTATTTTGACACTAAAATTCATGCTATACTCATTGGTGACATTTACCTTACTGACAGCATCCCTATACATGGCTTTTGCATGTCTCACCAACCACTCATCTCTCCCTAAACGACGATGCTGTGGTGATCTCATTCTTGCTCACAACATCATAAGCAGAAAGTGTAACCTCTCGAAAGATCTGTTCTTCACTCCTGCTCCAGAGCGTCGGCTGCAGGGTCACTCTGAAAAGCTCTATCTGTGACAATTTCATCTCAATCGATGGAGAAGGGCTTTCTCAGTCCGGGTTGCGGATCCGTGGAAAAAGTCCCTCTTGACCAGAAATGGCCTGAACACTTTGTATGACTACCCTCCCTGTACATAATTCCATGTCCCCCTACATGGCCTTGCTTTTTGCTTTTTGAGCCAAAAAATTAACTTAACTTAGCTTCTCTATTGCTCCCCAAATAATAGAGTAGGGGATTCTGTCAAAAGCTTTCTCCATGTCAACAAAATCCAAATGCAAAGATATATCTTTGACCAAGTACTTCTGCTTTTGCCTCACCAGGAAGATAGCATTGCTGGTGCTTCTAGTTGATACAATTCTACACCTTGATCCATGGAACTTACATTGATATATGAGGAGACCTATTGAGTCAAGTACATCAACAACAAAAAATAAAATGGAAATTGTAGTTGTGATACCTGTGCCGGTGGCAAGTAAAAAGCACCATCCGAACATGGCTGATGCGAGCACCACCTTGACTGGCTTCTATGCCGGTGAAAAGCACCAACCGATCATAGCCGATGCCAGCCTTGCCTGGCACCTGTGCTGGTGGCATGTAAAATGCACCCACTACACTCATGGAGTGGTTGGCATTAGGAAGGAATTTGAGATTGGCTGCCCTTGGGATCTCTTCCAAACTGATGACCTTGTTCTTATTGCTGAATCCCTACCACAATTAGAGAACAAATTTCAGGTATGGAAGCAAGATCTGGATTGAAAAGCCATACAGTAAATTTAGCAAAGACCAAAGACAGATCCTGTCAGGGAGATGGCCCTGCTCGGCATGGAGAAAAGGGCATCCAGCTGTAGAAACACTGCCAGATCAGACTGGAGCCTGGTGCAGCCATCTGGCTTCCCAGAGACCCGGTCAAACCGTCCAACCCATGCCATCGAGGAAAGCAGACATTAAGCGATGACGATGATGCAGAAACGTTAGCAGGCCGGGCAAAATGCTTTGCGGTATTTCGTCTGTCGTTACATTCTGAGTTCAAATTCCGCCAAGGTCGACTTTGCCTGTCATCCTTTTGGGGTCGATAAATAAAGTACCAGTTTCGCACTGGGGTCGATGTAATCGACTTAATCCCTTTGTCTGTCCCCTCTATGTTTAGCCCCTTGTGTGCAGCAAAGAAATAGATGATGATAATGATATAATTAATGGAAGATACAAGAATATTTATTGATCACTATAATTGCTTCAACACATCTTGCTTCGATCCTTTATGAGTGGAATATTGAAGAGTTGCTTTATGGGTATCCAACAGTGTAGATGTGTCTTTTCAGGTGATTACAAGATATATTTCATTAAAATAACGTCTTTTCTTCAAAATTTCTTCTTGTTATGCGTTTGTTTTATAATTTATTGATATTATTTGATTTACAAAACACAAGGTATTAAATGTTAAGATGGCCATTTGCACCATCCGATCATGGACGTTTGCCAGCCTCATCTAGCACCTGTGCCGGTGGCATGTAAAAAGCACCAACCGATCATGGCTGCTGCCAGCCTCCCCTGGTACCTGTGCCGGTGGCACGTAAAGAGCATGCACTACACTCACGGAGTGGTTGGCGTTACGAAGGGCATCCTGCCATAGAGACACTGCCAGATCAGACTGGGCCTGGTGCAGCCTTCTGGCTTCCCAGACCCCAGTCGAACCATCCAACCCATGCTAGCATGGAAAACGGACACTAAACGATGATGATGCTGTGAATGTGAGATAATGAGTTGGCACAAAAGAACTACCATTTGAGCCTTATCTATGCCAGTGCCATCTGGCTGCGCCCCCTTCCGTGCCAGTCACACTTGAAAAACACCCACTACACTCTTGTTGTTAAGCAACAAGACAGGTAAGGGAAATAAAAAATCTTTGGTCGTCTTGTTGCAGTCGAGGGCGCTTTCCATTGACGCACGACACCACTGGGAGGTGGCCCTTGAAGTCGCTGGAAATGGAGATCTCCAGGTCCAAATTCTTGGACGGCCCCGCTACACTCTCAGAGTGGTTGGCATTAGGAAGGGCACCCAGCTGTAGAAACTCTGCCAGATCAGATTGGAATCTGGTGCAGCCATCTGGCTCACCAGCCCTCAGTCAAAATCGTCCAACCCATGCCAGTATGGAAAGTGGATGTTAAATGATGATGATGAACCATTTACATTTTTACAATAGATATTTATAGGGAAGTCCCATGTTGAATAATTCTAACCAATTGCATAGTAAGCTACAGCAATTTTAGAACGGGACAACATTGCATAGTGCCAAAGATCCCGGCAATGACATCATGCTTCAGGACCAGCTTCTGCAACAGCCTTGGTTTCAAGGGCCCACAGCTTTTTAATATTCTCCCAAAGAGTCTGAGGAACTTGCACAAAGTAGATGTAGTGATTTTTAAATCAAAGCTGGACATCTTCCTGTCGAGAGTCCCAGATGAACCTACCTCACGGCCAGAGGTACAAATGAGAGTAGCTATATCAAACTCCATTCTTCACCAAGTGCCACATATTAGAGGAAGTTCTTCGTAATAACATTGTAGTACAAAACGGCGGTGCATCAGTATGGCTGCAGCTCTGAGCTGAATCAAGTAAAAAAAAAAAAAATTGGTACCAACAGATAATCAACATATTTAACAATGAAGACATTGCATGCTTTCACTTGAAATGTGACATATCCCCACATTTCGCCTATGAAATTTAATTTGTCACCCGTCATGCTACAAAGAAATTTTGCTGTTTTTCTCAACATAGGCGCAGGAGTGGCTGTGTGGTAAGTAGCTTGCTTATGAACCATAAGGTTCCGGGTTCAGCCCCACTGCATGGCATCTTGGTCAAGTGTCTTCTACTATAGCCTTGGGTTGACCAAAGCCTTGTGAGTGGGTTTGGTAGACGGAAACTGAAAGAAGCCCGTCGTATATATATATATATATATATATATGCGTGTTTGTGTTTGTCCCCCTAGCATTGCTTGACAACCGATGCTGGTGTGTTTATGTCCCCGTCACTTAGTGGTTTGGCAAAAGAGACCGATATCATAAGTACTGGGCTTACAAAAGAATAAGTCCTGGGGTCGATTTGCTTGATTAAAGGCGGTAAGTTTCTTGCTTCTGAACCATAAGGTTCCGGGTTCAGTCCCACTACGTGGCACCTTGGGCAAGTGTCTTCTACTATAGCCTCGGGCCGACCGAAACCTTGTAAGTGGATTTGGTAGACAAAAACTGAAAGAAGCCCATCATATATATGTATGTATATATATATATATATATATATGTGTGTGTGTGTGTGTGAAATTTTGTATGTCTATATTTCTCCCCCCAACATCGCTTGACTATTGAAGCTGGTGCGTTTACGTCCCTGTAACTTAGCAGTTCGGCAAAAGTGACTGATAGAATAAGTCCTGGGGTCTATTTTCTTGACTAAAGGCGGTGCTCCAACATGCCCACTGTCAAATGACTGAAGCATGTAGAAGAGATAGGTTTCCCTAATTTCTTCCATATACAGTCAACTCTCGCTACTTTGCCACCCTGCGGGACTGAGCCAGAGTGGCATAGTACCGAGGGTCTGTTATCTAAACACTACATAACCAAAAATTTACTGAACATACGAATAAAAATTCATAGGGTAGGAAGTAAGGCCAATAAGAATTTCAATGCAATGGTAAAAAGAAGACATCCATGTTTATTAAGTTCAAATTGCTTTTAGTTAATCCTGAAGCTCTCAAAAATTGTCGGCTGACGCATCTACTTTCGGGCGATTTCATTCATTTCATTGTCTAGCCTATCATACGCCTGTATGACCCTGGGTTCTCCGCTGCTCTTCTGCTGCATAAACTTTCGGATAGTGCTCCATGCTCTCTGGGCATCTGCAAAACTGGCATAGTAGGGAGAGTTGACTGTATCCATATTTATTATTGAAATATCACTTCCAATGTCTAACTGAAGTTTAATATGTATTCCAATCATTTTTACATGTACGAATTTTGTTTCTGTTCAGAGCCCTCTAGGATCTTTAATGGTTGATCTTCAGAATTTAGTTCTGCAGTGTGAATTTCTGTATATTCAGTGTTGTAAGGCCTTTTACCACAAAAGACACCTGAACATCTCAGGTGTAAATTCTTTGAGTTTAAAAATATTCACACATTCTGTTAATTGTTCCTGCGTATGTGATAAAATCACCATCCTCTTTTTTCATTATATTCCAAAACACCATCCAAGTGTTAGAGAAGTTTTATCACCGAATATGTTAGACAGTAATTCCATTGTTTCTTTAAACAAATTTCATTGAGTTTTTTTGGGGTAATATGAAATTAAAGTAATGTTCATGCTCAGATGGGGCTCATTTATGTCATAATAACCTTACTTTTTCTGTGTCTGACCATGTCTTACAATCTTCCTTAAAAATTACCTGCTGTAGTACAATGCAACAGTTATACCGTCCTCTGGGTTACAACTGGATTCATTGAGTCCAAAACGGGGTCTGGCAAAAATGTACTTCCCTCATTTTTGGACTTCTTTGAATAAAGCCCCAATAATTGTTGTTGTTGCTGCCTTTGTCGTTGATTTTGCAACAGTTTTAAAGAAGCTAATTAGTCTTCCATGATTTAACAATTTTGTATCACAAAAATTTGTTAACTGACCTGCAAGAGCTTCGAAACCCTCATCGCCAGATGTTGTAACATAATTGTTCCGTACAATAAATAAGATAACCAGAAAATTGTAACAACAATCTAATGAACAAACAAATCTTTTAAGAACCAACATTTATTATTCCTTAGGAAGTAAACCAAGCGACACCTTCCGACTTCACTTGACTCTGAACCGCAAACCCACTCAGATCGTTACTATTTATACTTTACTCGGACCAGTCTATCTCTCACAAGGGGACATGGTAACTCTCATCACAACAGGTGCCATTCTAACCAGATGCCCATGATAAATCCCTGCTTGGTGTCTGGTAAGAACAAGACCATGAAAACCTGCTCTACAGAATGATTTAGCAAAAAATAAGTATGATGATAATCCCTTGCATGGGTTGAGCGGGGATGTGTTTGAACCATAGGTAGAGTGGGGCATTAGGCTCTTGAAAAATATTTCCCACTCTACACCCAAAACTGTGACAAACAGCAATAAGCCTCCAGCTAGTGCCAGAATATGTGGGTAGTAGCACAAAGGGTGCAGATCCTGGGATCCCTGAGTGTGTCCAGCAGAGGATAACTGATCATGGCTGGGAACTGGAGTGTAATACATTTGTGTCAAAATAATATATCCTCAAGAAAACAGACCAAATTAATATAATCAATATTGTTTGAATAAAAAACACAAATCGTAATTAGTGAGTTGATGCAAATGAGGAAAATGTGAAAAATGAATTTATTTTGTAAAAAGTAATACATTTGCTGTATTTTATTCAGCAGGACATCTGTTTTATCATTGATATTGTTATTGATCAATATGAATAAGTATATGTTTAGTTAAGGTAGATTATTGAGAGAATGATTTAGCACAGATTACACAGTCATAAGAATCTTCTCCTGTATGAATATGTTTGTGTTTAGTTTATTATTTCTCTCTATGAAAGAATGACTTGTCACAGATGTCACAGTGATAGGATTTCTCTCCTGTATGAATGTATTTGTGATGAGTTCAATATTGTTCCACAGAGAATGATTTACCTCAGATATCACAGCAATAGAGTTTCTCTCCTGTATGAATACATTATAAGTATATACAGCATATTCCTGAGAGAATGATTTGCTGCAGACATCACAGTCACATAGTTTCTATCCAGTATGAGCAGACTTGTAATTAATTAAATATTTTCTTAAACGGAATAATTTACTGCAGATACCACAGTGCTATGGTTTGTCCCCTGTATTAATGCATTTGTGTCTATTTAAGTACCTCTTCTGAGAGAATGATTTACCACAGATATAGCACCGATATTGTTTCTCACCTGTATGAACTGATTTGTGAGAATCAAGGTAACTTTTTTGAGAGAATGACATTCCGCAGACATCACATTGATGAGGTTTCTCTCCTGTATGAATATATTTATGAGAATCAAGGTTACTTTTTTGAGAGAATGATTTTCCACAAATATCACACTGATATGGTTTCTCACCTGTATGAATGTATTTATGAGAATCAAGGCTACTTTTTTGAGAGAATGACATTCCACAGACATCACATTGATGAGGTTTCTCTCCTGTATGAATGTATTTGTGAGTGGTAAGGCTACTTTTCTGAGAGAATGATTTACCACAAATATCACACTGATTTGGTTTCTCTCCAGTATGAACAGATTTGTGATAAGTAAGACTACTCTTATGAGAGAATGATTTTCCACAAATATCACATCGATATGGTTTCTCTCCTGTATGAATGGATTTGTGAGAAGAAAGGTGACTTTTTCGAGAGAATGATTTTCCACAGATATCACAGTGATAAGGTTTCTCCCCTGTATGAATGTATTTGTGAGAAGTCAGGTGAATTTTTCGAGAGAATGATTTTCCACAGATATCACAGTGATAAGGTTTCTCTCCTGCATGAGTGGATATGTGTCTAGTAAGGTTGCTTTTATCAGAGAATGATTTACCACAAATATCACAGTGATAAGGTTTCTCTCCTGTATGAATGGATTTGTGAGAAGAAAGGTGACTTTTTCGAGAGAATGATTTTCCACAGATATCACAGTGATAAGGTTTCTCTCCTGTATGACTGGATATGTGTCTAGTAAGGTTATTTTTATCAGAGAATGATTTACCACAAATATCACAGTGATAAGGTTTCTCTCCTGTATGAATGTATTTGTGTTTAGTAAGGCCTATCTTCTGAGAGAATGATTTACCACAAATATCACATTGATAAGGTTTCTCTCCTGTATGAATGTATTTGTGAGAAGTAAGGTGACTTTTTTGGGAGAATGACTTTCCACAGACATCACAGTGATATGGTTTCTCCCCTGTATGAATGGATATGTGAGAAGTAAGGCTGTGCTTCTGGGAGAATGATTTACCACAGTGATATGGCTTCCTACCAGCATGAATGAATTTGTGAACAGTGAGATTTCGCTTATTAGAAAATGTCTTTTTACACATATCACATTGGTGTGATAATTTTTCTCTTTCTTTTGTCATCTCTTGAGGATTCATTATTGTTCTATAGCATACAAACACAAAATATAATTTTGCCTCCTTTTTTATATATTTCTATTGCTTATATTTCCAGCAGTACTGATCTTCATCAATATCTGAAGATGATACAAACACCTTTGCAGATATCTCCCGCTCCAAACAGAATGTGAAATACTTTAGCAAATATTCCAGGCAATGATGGAAACAAATGTTGCCATCAATTCAGAAATATTTCACAATTTTCCACCATAGACAAATCATATAAACAGAGTTATGTCAAATATTTATAACATCTTCCATTAGATGATCAATATTCATGAAGTATCACTAACATTTCACCTCCTGAAATGACACAGAAACAGAAGAAGATATAGGAAAAACTTAAAAAGCAGAGATTCAACTATTAAAAAAAATATAACTACATCTTCATAATGATAAACTGTGGATAAAATCCTTCAATTTGTCTTTGTAATTTATTTATGGCAATTTATAATATGGTAACCCTTTTGTTACCATATTTCTTTTGAGATTCAGTGTGTTTCTTTCAATTATTTTAAATATAATAAAGAATTTAGTAAACTTAGTTATCATTCAACTAGTGTTAGCAACATAAATTGTAACTAAGGTTTCGTGGAAGATTTTAATTCAAAACTTATGAAAACAAGACATTTTACCACAGAGCCAGAGCCGGTTTGGGCCGGGTTAGTAAGAAAAGGGTGTGGTCTTTGAAATTTATTTTGTTATTAAAATTATATGATACAACCTTGTGTAATGTCTACATATACACGGACTTCCGTTCCTCTTCCTTCAGATATTATGTAAAACATTATCCCTTTAGTGTTCAGATTATTCTGTTAAATGTAATTCTTTTTCACTCTATTTCAGATCTATTATTAATGAAATTAGGTAATGTTCATGATTGTTACAACTTCTGTAACAGATCAAACATAAACTACAATTTAGTGAACCAACCCATCATGACTTTTCCTCTCGTAACTTTATTAATAATAAAAACAAACTACACTCACATATGTTGAAGGTGTGGTCACTAATTTCGAGAAAGTGTTCTGTGAATTGACGTATGAAGAGTAGAGCCAGGACAGAATGGCGATCCTTCGGTATAGGTACACACGTGACTTTGTTTACATTTCTAAAGATAACCCTAACCCCCACATATAAAAAAACACCTTTTTGAAATATATCCGGTACTTCCGGAAGTACATCGGTACTTATACCGTAAGATCGCCTTTCTTTTTAAAACAAAGTAAATAAAACACAAAAGCATAGGTACTACTAGCGAAGACTGGACCCGGTACGCGCTAGCTAGTCGTAAGTAGTCGATCCTACAACGAAAATTTTAGGAAAAAAGTAAATAAGTAAGAAACAACTGCAAAATTTTACCGATGCGTGTGTTAAATTATAAGGCACAAAAAGAAAATGACTCTCCCCAGACACAACAGAATATGCTTCAATACACGAATTCATATAAAGAACCTTGCAAACCAAATCCAAAAACGAAATAGAATTATCTGTTTCTTTATTACCCACAAGGGGCGAAACACGGACGGGACAAACAAGGACAGACAAACGGATTAAGTCGATCACATTGACCCCAGTGCGTAACTGGTACTTAATTTATCGATCCCGGAGGATGAAAGGCAAAGTCGACCTTGGCGGAATTTGAACCCAGAACGTAACGGCGGACGAAATTAATATCGATGTCAGACTAGCAACATTGAATACTTTCATTATTGTCTGGAGTTTCGAATTTTCCAGGTTCTTCTGCTTTCACTAAAAATAAAATATGTACGATATCTTACCTGTTATGATAAATAAATCAGTGCTAAATGTCAATTAACGCAAACCACACCAAAAAAGCCATTCAGCGGGAAACGTAATTGAAAGAAAGCTCAAAAAATAGACATGGAATATTGACGAAACGAACTGAATGGTTTTCGAATACAGGTAGAAATAACACACACGAGTCTTCCTATTTTCCCTCCATCCCTCTTTGATAAGTCCTGTTGGTTTCTTTCCGTCCCTGTAATTTAAGGGTTCGGTAACAGGATAGTGGAAAAGTACCAATAGATATGAAAATAAGCAGTCAGTTTTGTATGTTTTGTCATCATTTGGATTTTTCCTCATAACTCACATTTTTGAAAAGTAATTATACCAATAAAAACCATTGAGAATTTACCAACTTAGTTTTAGCATCCGATAAATTTATAGTATTACGATATGTACGACATCCGGATATCAGTTCGTTTCGTCTATATTCCATGTCTATTTTTTGAGCTTTCTTTCAATTACGTTTCCCGCTGAATGGCTTTTTTGGTGTGGTTTGCGTTAATTGACTTTTAGCACTGAGTTATTTATAACAGGTAAGATATCGTACATATTTTATTTTTAGTGAAAGCAGAAGAACCTGGAAAATTCGAAAGTCCAGACAATAATGAAAGTATTCAATGTTCCTAGTCTGACATCGATATTAATTTCGTCCGCCGTTACGTTCTGGGTTCAAATTCCGCCGAGGTCGACTTTGCCTTTCATCCTTTCGGGGTCGATAAATTAAGTACCAGTTACGCACTGGGTCAATGTGATCGACTTAATCCGTTTGTCTGTTCTTGTTTGTTTCGTCCGTGTTTCGCCCCTTGTGGGTAATAAAGAAATAGATATTAATTCTATTTGGTTTGCAAGGTTCTTTATATGAATTCGTGTATTGAAGCATATTCTGTTGTGTCTGGGAAGAGTCATTTTCTTTTTGTGCCTTATAATTTAACTCACTCATCGGTAAAATTTTGCAGTTATTTCTTACTTATTTCCTTTTTTCCTAAAATTTTCGTTGCGTCTTGCAACCTTTTCAATAGTTTTGACTCTGTCCGTTATTTACACTGCTTTTCCTTTTGTTTGTTTGGGTGCATTGAAACTAAACTAGAGAAAGTATTAGATTTATGACTCAGGTCATAATAGACGAAAGTAATGTCTTGTGTCATGAGTATCATTTTAAAGTGTAATTTATTCGGGCAACAGTTTATCATTATGAAAATGTAGTTATAATTTTTATTGTTAAACCTTTGCTTTTTCAGTCTTTCCTATATCTTCTACTGTTTCTGTGTCATTTCAGATACTCGTATAAAGGAGTTTTACGTGAGATACATCATGAATATTGATCATGTTTTGAAAACGAATGTCAGCCGTTATAAATAATAGATAATAACTCTGTTTATATAATATATCTATGGTGAATAACGGTGAAATATTTCTTCTGAATTAATAGCAACATTTGTTTTCCTCATTGCCAGGAATATTTACAAAAGTATTTTGCATTGTGTTTGAATGTGAGAAAATCTGGAAAGGTGTTTGTATCATTTTCAGATATTTAAGATCAGATTTGCTGTAGAAGATATATATAAAGAAGAAGGGGGAAATATATTTTCTGTCTGTATACTACAGAACAATAATGAATGGGCTGGAAATGTTAAAAGAAAGAGAAAAGTTATCAGACCAATGTGATATCTGTAAAAAGACTTTTTCTAATAAGGGAAATCTCACTGTTCACAAATGTATTGATCCAGGTGGAAAGAAATATTACTGTGATATCTGTGGTAAATCATTCTCTCATAGAAGTTCCCTTGATTCTCACAAACACATTCATACAGGTGAGAAACCGTATCAGTGTGATATCTGTGATAAATCCTTTTCATTAAAAAGTTATTTAACTACTCACAAATCCATTCATACAGGAGAGAAACCATATCGATGTGATATTTGTGGTAAATCATTCACTCAGAAATGTAGCCTCGCTCATCACAAATACACTCATACTGGAGAGAAACCATATCAATGTGATATTTGTGGTAAATCATTCTCTCAAAGGAGAGGCCTTTATTCTCACAAATACACTCATACAGGAGAGAAACCATATAAATGTGATATTTGTGGTAAATCATTCTCTCAAAAAGGTCACCTTACTTATCACAAATCAGTTCATACAGGTGAGAAACCATATCAGTGTGATATCTGTGATAAATCTTTTTCATCAAAAACTCATTTTACTACTCACAAACTTACACATACACGTGAGAAGCCACATCACTGCGATATTTGTGGTAAATTATTCTCTCAAAAATGTAACCTTACTACTCACAAATAAGTTCATACAGATGAGAAACCATATCAGTGTGATATCTGTGATAAATCTTTATCATCAAAAAGTCATTTAACTACTCACGAACTCATTCATGCTCATGAGAGGCCATATCCCTGTGATATTTGTGGTAAATCATTCACTCAAAGGAGAGCCCTTACTTATCACAAATACACTCATACAGGAGAGAAACCATATAAATGTGATATTTGTGGTAAATCATTCTCTCAAAAAGGTCACCTTACTTATCACAAATCAGTTCATACGGGTGAGAAACCATATCAGTGTGATATCTGTGATAAATCCTTTTCATTAAAAAGTTATTTAACTACTCACAAACTCATTCATACTAATGTGAGGCCATATCCCTGTGATATTTGCGGTAAATCATTCACTCAGAAATGCAGCCTCACTTCTCATATACCTATTCATACTGGAGAGAAATCATATCACTGCAATATATGTGGAAAATCATTCTCTCATAGGAGTGGCCTTACTTATAACAAATCAGTTCATAAAGGAGAGAAACCATATCACTGTGATATCTGTGGTGTAGCATTCTCTGAAAAAAGTAGCCTTGCTTATCACAAATACACACATACAGGAGACAATCCATATCCCTGTGATATATCTGTGTAAATCATTTTCTTCTAGAAGCAGTTTAACCTCTCATAGATACATTCACACAGCAGAGAGACCATATTCTTGCGATATCTGTGATAAGTCATTCTGTTTAAAAAAATATTTAACTGATCACAAACACGTTCATACACACGAGAATCCATATCTGTGGTAAATCATTCTCTCAAAAAAGGTACTTTAGTGGACACAAATGCATTAATACAGGGGACACACCATAGCACTGTAGTATCTGCAGTAAATCATTCCGTTTAAGAAAATATTTAATTAATTACAAGTCTGCTCACACTGGAGAGAAACTATGTGACTGTGATGTCTGCAGCAAATCATTCTCTCAGGAATATGCTGTATATACTTATAAACGTATTCATACAGAAGAGAAACTCTATTGCTGTGATATCTGAGGTAAATCATTCTCTGTGGAACAATATTGAACTCATCACAAATACATTCATACAGGAGAGAAATCATATCACTGTGACATCTGGGACAAGTCATTCTTTCATAGAGAGAAATAATAAACTAAACACAAACATATTCATACAGGAGAAGATTCTGATGACTGTAATCTGTGCTAAATCATTCTCTCAATAATCTACCTTAACTAAACATATACTTATTCATATTGATCAATAACAATATCATTGATAAAACCGATGTCCTGCTGAATAAAATACTGCAAATGTATTACTTTTTACAAAATAAATTCATTTTTCACATTTTCCTCATTTGCATCAACTCACTAATTACGATTTGTGTTTTTTATTCAAACAATATTGATTATATTAATTTGCTCTGTTTTCTTGTGGATATATTATTTTGACACAAATGTATTACACTCCAGTTCCCAGCCATGATCAGTTATCCTCTGCTGGACACACTCAGGGATCCCAGGATCTGCACCCTTTGTGCTACTGCCCACATATTCTGGCACTAGCTGGAGGCTTATTGCTGTTTGTCACAGTTTTGGGTGCAGAGTGGGAAGTATTTTTCAAGAGCCTAATGCCCCACTCTACCTATGGTTCAAGCACATCCCTGCTCAACCCATGCAAGTGATTATCATCATACTTATTTTTTGCTAAATCATTCTGTAGAGCAGGTTTTCATGGTCTTGTTCTTACCAGACACCAAGCAGGGATTTATGATGGGCATCTGGTTAGAATGGCACCTGTTGTGTTGAGAGTAGACTGGTCCGAGTAAAGTATAAATAGTAACGATCTGAGTGAGTTTGCGGTTCAGAGTCAAGTGAAGTCGGAAGGTGTCGCTTGGTTTACTTCCTAAGGAATATTGAATGTTGGTTCGTAAAAGATTTGTTAGTTCATTAGATTGTTGTTACAATTTTCTGGTTATCTTATTTATTGTACGGAACAATTATGTTACAACATCTGGCGATGAGGGTTTCGAAGCTCTTGCAGGTCAGTTAACAAATTTTTGTGATACAAAATTGTTAAATCATGGAAGACTAATTAGCTTCTATAAAACTGTTGCAAAATCAACGACAAAGGCAGCAACAACAACAATTATTGGAGCTTTATTCAAAGAAGTCCAAAAATGAGGGAAGTACATTTTTGCCAGACGCTGTTTTGGACTCTATGAATCCAGTTATAACCCAGAGGACGGTATAACTTGCATTGTACTACAGCAGGTAATTTTTAAGGAAGATTGTAAGACATGGTCAGACACAGAAAAAGTAAGGTTATTATGACATAAATGAGCCCCATCTGAGTATGAACATTATTTTAATTTCATATTACCCAAACAAACTCAATGAAATTTTTTTAAAGAAACAATAGAATTACTGTCTAACATATTCGGTGATAAAACTTCTCTAACACTTGGATGGTGTTTTGGAATATAATGAAAAAAGAGGATGGTGATTTTATCACATACGCAGGAACAATTAACAGAATGTGTGAATATTTTTAAACTCAAAGAATTTACACCTGAGATGTTCAGGTGTCTTCTTTTGGTAAAAGGCCTTACAACAACTGAATATACAGAAATTCACACTGCAGAACTAAATTCTGAAGATCAACCATTAAAGATCCTAGAGGGCTCTCAACAGAAACAAAATTCGTACACGTAAAAATGATTGGAATACATATTAAACTTCAGTTCGATACTGGAAGTGATATTTCAATAATAAATATGGATACATGGAAGAAGATAGGGCAACCTGTCTATTTTACATGTTTCAGTCATTTGACAGTGGCCATGCTGGAGCAGTGCCTTTAGTCGAGCAAATAAACCCCAGGACTTATTCTTTGTAAGCCTAGTACTTATTCTATTTTCTTTTTGCCAAACTGCTATGTGACAGGGGTGTAAACACACTAGCATCGGTTGTCAAGCAATGTTGGGGGGACAAACACAGACACACAAGCATACATATATATGATAGGCTTCTTTCAGTTTCCGTCTACCAAATCCACTCACAAGGCTTTGGTCGACCCGAAGCTATAGTAGAAGACATTGAACCAATGTGCCACGTTGTGGGACTGAACCCAGAACCTTATGGTTCATAAGCAAGCTACTTTCCACACAGCCATGTTGAGAAAAACAGCAAAATTTCTTTGTAGCATGACGGGTGACAAATTAAATTTCATAGGCGAAATGTGGGGATATGTCACATTTCCAGTGAAAGCATGCAAGGAGAATGTCTTCATCATTAAAAATGTTGATTATCTGTTTGGTACCTTTTTTTTTTTCTTGCTTCAGCTCAGAGCTGTGGCCCTGCTGATGCACCGCCGTTTTGTACTACACTTTATTACGAAGAACTTCCTCTAATGTGTGGCACTTGGTGAAGAATGGAGTTTGATATAGCTACTCTCATTTGCACCTCTGGCCGTGAGGTAGGTTCATCTGGGTTGGATGGTTCAACTGGGGTCTGGGAAGCCAGAAGGCTGCATCAGGCCCAGTCTGATCTGGCAGTGTTTCTACGGCTGGATGCCCTTCCTGACGCCAACCACTCCATGAGTGTAGTGTGTGATTTTTATGTGCCACCGGCACAGGTGCCAGATGAGGCTGGCAAATGGCCATGATCGGATGGTGCCTTTTACATGCCACCTGCACAGGTGCCAGACGAGGCTGGCAAACATCCACGATCGACTGGTGCTTTTTACGTGCCACCGGCACAAAGGACCAGAGGAGGCTGGCAAACGGCCATCTAAACATTTAATACCTTGCGTTTTGTAAATCAAATAATATCAACAAATTATAAAACAAACAAATAGCAAGAAGAATTTTTGCAGAACAGAGGTTATTTTAATGAAATATATCTTGTAATCACCTGAAAAGATACATCTACACTGTTGGCTACTCATAAAGCAACTCTTCAATATTCCACTCATAAAGATATGTTGAAACAATTGTAGTGATCAATAAATATTCTTGTATCTTCCATTAATTATATCATCATCATCATCTATTTCTTTGCTGCCCACAAGGGGCTAAACGTAGAGGGGACAGACAAAGGGATTAAGTCGATTACATCGACCACAGTGCAAAACTGGTACTTTATTTATCGACCCCAAAAGGATGACAGGCAAAGTCGACCTTGGTGGAATTTGAACTCAGAACGTAACGACAGACGAAATACCGCAAAGCATTTCGCCCGGCCTGCTAACGTTTCTGCCTCATCATCATCGTTTAATGTCTGCTTTCCTCGATGGCATGGGTTGGACGGTTTGACCGGGTCTCTTGGAAGCCAGATGGCTGCACCAGGCTCCAGTCTGATCTGGCAGTGTTTCTACAGCTGGATGCCTTTTTTCTCCATGCCAAGCAGGGCCATCTCCCTGACAGGATCTGTCTTTGGTCTTTGCTAAATTTACTGTATGGTTTTTCAATCCAGATCTTGCTTCCATACCTGAAATTTGTTCTCTAATTGTGGTAGGGATTCAGCAATAAGAACAAGGTCATCAGCTTGGAAGAGATCCCAAGGGCAGCCAATCTTAAATTCCTTCCTAATGCCAACCACTCCGTGAGTGTAGTGGGTGCATTTTACATGCCAACAGCACAGGTGCCAGGCAAGGCTGGCAACGGCTATGATCGGTTGGTGCTTTTCACCGGCATAGAAGCCAGTCAAGGTGTTGCTGGCATCAGTCATGTTTGGATGGTGCTTTTTACTTGCCACCGGCACAGGTATCATCATCATCATCATCATCATTTAGCGTCCGTTTTCCATGCTAGCATGGGTTGGACTATCACAACTATAATTTCCATTTGATTTTTGATGTTGATGTACTTGACTCAATAGGTCTCCTCATATATAAATGTAAGTTACATGGATCAAGGTGTAGAATTGTATCAACTAGAAGCACCAGCAATGCTATCTTCCTGGTGAGGCAAAAGCAGAAGTACTTGGTCAAAGATATATCTTTGCATTTGGATTTTGTTGACATGGAGAAAGCTTTTGACAGAGTCCCCATCTCTATTATTTGGGGAGCAATAGAGAAGCTAAGTTAAGTTAATTTTTTGGCTCAAAAAGCAAAAAGCAAGGCCATGTAGGGGGACATGGAGTTATGTACAGGGAGGGTGGTCATACAAAGAGTTCAGGCCGTTTCTGGTCAAGAGAGACTTTGAACCGAGCGGTCGTCGGCATCTTCACTATCTCATCCGGCAGCTTATTCCATGGATCCGCAACCCGGACTGAGAAAGCCCCTCTCCTTCGATTGAGATGAAATTGTCGTAGATAGAGTTTTTCAGAGTGACCCCGCAGCCGACGCTCTGGAGCAGGAGTGAAGAACAGCTCTTTCGAGAGGTTACACTTTCCGCTTATGATGTTGTGAGCGAGAATGAGATCACCACAGCATCATCGTTTAGGGAGAGATGAGTGGTTGGTGAGACATGTAAAAGCCATGTATAGGGATGCTGTCAGTAAGGTAAACGTCACCAATGAGTATAGCATGAATTTTAGTGTCAAAATAGGAGTCCACCAAGGATCGTTTTTCACCCCACTCTTGTTTATCATAGTCCTGCAAGCAATAACAGAGGAATTTAAGATTGGCTGCCCTTGGGATCTCTTCCAAGCTGATGACCTTGTTATTATTGCTGAATCACTACCAGAATTAGAGAACAAATTTCGGATCTTTTGCTTTTGAACGGCACTTTGTAACATAATTTCTAGTTAACTAAACACTTTAAAACTTTGTATACTGGTAGAATGTGTTTATAAAACATCATTTTTTCTTGGCTTTATTGAGAAAATCCTTATGTTTGTAAGATATTTCATCTGAAAATTCGAGTATTTTGGCAATTTTAACCAATCGCTGGAGTCCATTTAGGTAAACATTCCGTGCTGTATGAATATGTCCCTCGTTTAAGAAACAGATTGGGTTTATTTACATTTGTGAAGAAAAAAAGATACCCTTCCCACACTCCTAAGACTAACTCTCACCCTAAATCTAAAATAGATTGAAATGCAATAGATCGATACTAGGGCCATAATTATGGGTGACATTTTCATTTGACACCGCTAGAAAAAAATCCCACTTTCTGTAGCGGTGTCGTATGAAATTGTCATCCATAGTTATGGCCCTAGTATCGATCTATTGAATTTCAATCTATTTTAGATTTAGGGTTAGGGGTGGGGGAATGGTATCTTTTTTTTCTTCACAAATGTAAAGAAACCCAATCTGTTTCTTAAAGGAGGGACATATTCATTATGCACAGAATGTTATTTACCTAAATGGAGAGCAGTGATTGGTTAAAATTGCCGAAATGCTCGAAATATCTTACAACCTACAGAATTTTCTCAATAAAGCCAAGAAAAAATGATGTTTTATAAACACATTCTAATAGTATACGAAGTTTAAAAGTGCTTAGTTAACTAGAAATTGTGTTGAAAAGCACCGTTCAAAAGGAAAAGATCCCAAATTTCAGGTATGGAAGCAAGATCTGGATTGAAAAACCATACAGTAAATTTAGCAAAGACCAAAGACAGATCCTGTTAGGGAGATGGCCCAGCTCGGCATGTAGAAAAGATGTCAGGAGAAACTCCATGTAGTGTACCCAGTACAAGATATGGACACATATTGTTCATTAGATTATAGGCTGCAGATCGTGGGATAGCCTAAGCATGTCCAGCAGAGAAGAACTGATCATCGTTGGGAACTGGAATGTGATACAATGGTGTCGGAATAATATATCCACAAGAAAACAGCAAATTAATGTAATTAAAATTGTTTGAATGAAAACCACACACATTATAATTAATGAGTTGATGCAAATGAGGAAAATGTAAAAAATTTATTTGTCTGAAAAAAAGTAATACAATTGCTGTATTTTATTCCCCATTTTATCACTGGTATTGTTATTGATCAATATCAATAAATACAGGTTTAGTTAAATTACGTTAAGAGAATTATTTTGCACAGATAACACAGCAAGATGTCTTCTCTCCTGTATGAATGCATTTAAAATTAGTTAAACAACATAATCCTAAGAGAATGATTTACTACAGATATCAAAACCAAAAATCAAAATCATAATCGATCAACATCAATGGAATTTGAACTTGTGATACCAGTGCCGGTGGCACAAAAGTGAACCATCCGAATGTGGCCGTTTGCCAGCCCCGTCTGGCACCTTTGCCGGTGGCACGTAAAAAGCACCCACTACACTCACGGAGTGGTTGGCGTTAGGAAGGGCATCCAGCTGTAGAAACACTGCCAGATCAGACTGGAGCCTGGTGCAGCCTTCTGGCTTCCCACACCCCAGTTGAACCGTCCAACCCATGCTAGCATGGAAAGTGGATGCTAAACGATGATGATGATCACAGCGATATAATATCTGCCCAATCTAACTGGATTTTTGATAAAAAATTTTCTTACGCAGAATGACTTACTGCAGATATTACAGTGCTATGATGTCTCTCCTGTATGAATGTATTTGTGATTAGTTAAATATTGTTCCACAGAGAATGATTTACCACACCTCTTACAGTGATACGTCTTCTCTCTTGTATAAATACATTTATGAGTATATATAGTATATTCCTGAGATATAGTTTGTCTCCTTTATGAGTGGACTTATGATTAATCAAATAATATCTTACACAGAATGATTTACTGCAGATATCACAGTGCTATGATTTCTCTCCTGTATGAATGTATTTGTGTCTATTAAAGTTACTTTTATGAGAGAATGATTTACCACAGATATCACAGTGCTATGATTTCTCTCCTGTATGAATGTATTTGTGTCTAGTAAGGTTACTTTTATGAGAGAATGATTTATCACAGATATCACACTGATATGGCCTTTCATTAGTGTGAGTAAGTTCATGAGCAGTTAAATTACTTCTCACTACAAAGGATTTACCACAGATATTGCAGTGATATGGTTTCTCTCCTGTATGAATTGATTTGTGATAAGTAAGTCTATTCTTATGAGAGAATGATTTACCACAAATATTGCAGTGATATGGCTTCTCACCTGTATGTGTAAGTTTGTGAGTAATTAAATTACGTTTTAATGAAAAGGATTTATCACAGATATCACACTGATATGGTTTCTCTCCTGTATGAATGTATTTGTGACAAGTAAGGATACTCCTATTAGAGAATGATTTACCACAAATACCACATTGATATGGTTTCTCTCCTGTATGAATGTATTTGTGATGAGTAAGATTATCTTTCTTAGAGAATGATTTACCACAGATATCACAGTGAAATTGCTTTCCACTTGGATCGATACACTTGTGAACAGTGAGATTTGCTGTATTAGAAAAAGTCTTTTTACAGATATCACATTGGTCTGATAATTTTTCTCTTTCTCTTGTCATCTCCGGTGGATTCATTATTCTTCTGCAGTATACGACCCCAAAATATATTTTTCTTTTCTTCTTTATAAATGTCTTTGTTGATTCAAATACTTCTACTGCTATATTTACAGCAAATCTGATCTTCTCGAATATCTGAAGATAATACAAAGACCTTCACAGATTTTTCCAAATTCAAACAGAATGTAAAATACTGGCAATGAAGAAAACAAACGTTCGTATTAATTCCAAAGAAATATTTCACAGTTATTCACCATAGATTTGTAATAGAAACAGGGTTATATATATTATTTATAATATCTTCCATTAGTCTTCAAAGGATGATCAATATTCATGACGTATCTGATGTAAAAACTCCTTTATACCACTAACATCTCATATTCTGAAATGACACAGAAACAGTAGAAGATATAGGAAAGACTTAAAAAGCAGAGATTCAACTACAAAAAATATTACTACATTTTCATAATAATAAACTGTTTATATAAACCTTAACCCGAATAATTAGTCTCTATACACAGACTCTTGTTCCTTTGCCTTCAGATATTATGTAAAATGTTAAACTACAAAATATTGGACAATAACTTCCTACTATCTTCAGAAATGTGATAAGTTACTGTTGTTTAGCCCGGAATCATCCCTGGCTGATCAGGTCTATTAATGAAATTAGGTTGTGTTCACGACTTTTAAAATAATAATAATGAAATTACTGTATACAGTGCTCAGGTGCACCAGAACTTGTCAAAAGTGCGTATAAATTATATACAGCAACGTACAAATGTATGGGAAGTGAACAGTGTATGAGTCAGATAGATGCTTGCGTGTGTATGGAGGGGCGAAAATCAGGTGTAGTGTTGGCGAATCTCAGGAAGCATAGAAAGAAGCCCGTCGTATATATGTGTATATGTATGTGTTTATGTGTCTGTGTTTGTCACCCTAACATCGCTGGACAACCGATGCTGGTGTGTTTACGTCCCCGTAACTTAGCGGTTCGGCTAAAGAGACCGAAGAGAATAAATCCTAGGCTTACAAAGAATAAGTCCTGGGGTCGATTTGCTCGACTGAAAGGTGGTGCTCCAGCATGGCCACAGTCAAATGACTGAAACAAGTAAAAGAGATAACTATTAAAGCCAATCATTTTGACAAAATAAACAGCAAATAGTGATACGTAGCAAGTTATACCTCTATAATAAAGTGATAGACAGCTTCGAATGGACACAAGTAACAAATGGAATGTCTACTGTAATAAAAGAAGGCGATCTTATGGTATAAGTACCGGTGTACTTCCGGAAGTACCAGATACATTTCAAAAAAGTGTTTTTTTTATATATGGAGGGTTAGGTTTTAAGTTAGGGTTTGTGTTAGGGTTAGGGTATGTGGCGATCCTTCGGTATATGTACACACGTGACTTTGTTTACATTTCTGAAGATATGAGTTCCAGCTCTTCTACTTCTTGTGGAAGGGCGGGAAACCACTTGTGAAACGCTCTACTTGCTGTCAACAACCGTTAAAGGGTGGCTAGGGATGCCTTGGCTGATGATGCGCAGACATGCGCTGAGGTTAAGACATCTGTGGCTCTACCTGGATGGTGAACGGGTGTGGTCTTCGCTAGCAAAACTGATATTTCCCAAGTTCACTAGTTTCGGTGGATGGGAAACCTGGCTGAATCGTAGATTGAAAGTTGGTACTTGGTACACGGAGTGTCGCAAGGCTCTCCTGCTATTCCGTCGCTCGGGCAACGCCTGCGGTGGGGGTTCCACCACATTCTTCTATAGAGGGTTGGTAGAGGCGGAATGTGAAGATACCTTGGGGGAAACCCTAGGTCTCGACGATAATCAGCTGGCCAGTCTGTTCCGACGTACGTTCGAGCCGAGGACACTGGACAACTTCCAGAAGTCTCTGGCATGGCAATGCTACAGAGGAGCTCTACCTGTTCGGGATAAACTCGCAAGGCACGGTGGCCAAGACAGTCCGATATGTCCAAGATGCGGGCGGGATAGGGAAACCGTCCCGCACGCTATTGTTCATTGTCCGGACGTGTCTGAGGTGTGGGTTTATGCCGAACACCTGTTGTCAGGTACACAAAGAGTACAGCTGTCGACTGAGTCGATTACAAAAATTGACCCACCGGATTTCCTCGTGAATGAAGGTAAGTTTCGTTTTCTCGTTGTAGTAGCAATTGCGAAAGAGGTGATATGGAAGACGAGAATGAAAGGTGTACAGTCAGGCAAGTTCATCTCCGGCCCTGGTTTGATGAAGTATTTCATCTTTCACCTGAAAAGGAAGATAGGGCTGGAGAGAATATGCCTGACTAGGAGAGTGTATGAAGAACGATGGAAGGATGTAGCACGAAAGTTGCGAGTGAAAGATACAACATAAATGTAATACCAAGCGCAACCAAAAGTATCAGTGGGGAGGCGGGGCTCGTGGGGTCCGAGCTAAACCCGCACCCACTCCACCCGTAATGTCTTCCGGTCTGTCCCATCATTCGATTTCTGTCCATTTATTGTAATTCATGAAAATTTTAAAATTCGATTTATTGTAAAAACCCATTCGTGTGTCTGACCCCATCATCAGATTGTATTGTCCCGTCTATGTTCGCCCCTTGTGGGTAATAATAAAACAACATGCGCTGAGGTTAAGACATCTGTGGCTCTACCTGGATGGTGAACGGGTGTGGTCTTCGCTAGCAAAACTGATGTTTCCCAAGTTCACTAGTTTCGGTGGATGGGAAACCTGGCTGAATCGTAGATCGAAAGTTGGTACTTGGTACACGGAGTGTCGCAAGGCTCTCCTGCTATTCCGTCGCTCGGGCAACGCCTGCGGTGGGGGTTCCACCACATTCTTCTATAGAGGGTTGGTAGAGGCGGAATGTGAAGATACCTTGGGGGAAACCCTAGGTCTCGACGATAATCAGCTGGCCAGTCTGTTCCGACGTACGTTCGAGCCGAGGACACTGGACAACTTCCAGAAGTCTCTGGCATGGCAATGCTACAGAGGAGCTCTACCTGTTCGGGATAAACTCGCAAGGCACGGTGGCCAAGACAGTCCGATATGTCCAAGATGCGGGCGGGATAGGGAAACCGTCCCGCACGCTATTGTTCATTGTCTGGACGTGTCTGAGGTGTGGGTTTATGCCGAACAGCTGTTGTCAGGTACACGAAGAGTACAGCTGTCGACTGAGTCGATTACAAAAATTGACCCACCGGATTTCCTCGTGAATGAAGGTAAGTTTCGTTTTCTCGTTGTAGTAGCGATTGCGAAAGAGGTGATATGGAAGACGAGAATGAAAGGTGTACAGTCAGGCAAGTTCATCTCCGGCCCTGTTTTGATGAAGTATTTCATCTTTCACCTGAAAAGGAAGATAGGGCTGGAGAGAATATGCCTGACTAGGAGAGTGTATGAAGAACGATGGAAGGATGTAGCACGAAAGTTGCGAGTGAAAGATACAACATAAATGTAATACCAAGCGCAACCAAAAGTATCAGTGGGGAGACGGGGCTCGTGGGGTCCAAGCTAAACCCGCACCCACTCCACCCGTAATGTCTTCCGGTCTGTCCCATCATTCGATTTCTGCCCATTTATTGTAATTCATGAAAATTTTTAAATTCGATTTATTGTAAAAACCCATTCGTGTGTCTGACCCCATCATCAGATTGTATTGTCCCATCTATGTTCGCCCCTTGTGGGTAATAATAAAACAAAACGAACTAATCTCTAAATATTGTATCCATCCTATAACTACGCATTTGTCGGATGCTAAAACTGAAGTGGTAAATTTTTAATGGTTTTTATTGCTATAATTACGTTTTCGAAATGTGAATTATAATGAAAAAACCCCGAATAATGGCAAAAAATACAAAAGTATATGCTGATTACTTATTTTCAGGTTTTTTGCTACTCTTACGATCTCCTCTTTAAACCTGTAGTGTCGTTCTTCGTTTATTTCTTTTTAAGGTTAAGGTGAGAAACCCGTGGGTTGTTTTCTAACCAATACCCAAGAAATTATTTTTCTCTTAGCTTTATTGAGAAAATCCTACATTTTGTAAGATATTTGTTGTTTTTTATTTCTTCAATTTCTGCAATTTCAACTAATAAATGACGTCTATTGAGGTGAAAACATTCTGTGCCGTATGAATATGTCCCTCGTTTAAGAAACAGATTGGGTTTATTTACATTTCTGAAGAAAAAAAAGATAACCTTTCCTCAACTCCTAACCCTAAAACAGATTGAAATGCAATAGATCGATACTAGGGTTATAATTATGGGTGACAATTTCATATGATACCGCTAGAAAAAACTGCCGTTCAAACGGAAAACATTCGATGGGAGTAAGACACGCGTGTCTGTTCCCCACACCCACCACTATCTGACAAGTCGTGTTGCTTTCTTTGACATTGTGGTTCGGTACGCGGAGGATGTAAAAGTAGCAATAAAAATGTCAGCTTCTAGCTTTGTATCATTTGTTATTATTTGCATTTTTTCTTACAATTCACATTTTCAAAAATTTACCACTTTACTTTTAGCATCAGACAAAAGTGTTATTAATACGGGAAGCACAACAACCGGATTCTTAATTCGTTTCGTTGACGTTCCGTGTCGGCTTTTCGATGTGTCTTTTTCGCTAGATCGCTTATTTGTGTAATTAAAAATATTATAAAACACCGACTAATATATTATAAGAGGTAAGATGTAACACATATTTTCTTTTTAGTAAAAGCCTATGTATCTGGCTAATTGGAAACACCAGGCAGTTTTGAAAGTTTTAAATACTGCTTGTCTGAAATCGATATTAATTCTATTGTCCAGTAAACTTCGTAAATTATGCCTAGAAAATCTGGATTTTACTTGTGGCCATGAAAAAGCACCAGATTTTTAATTACAATTATTTTAATAAATACTTCATTATTTTAGTAGATATTTCAGTGTTTTCATTTCAAGTTTTAACTTGGAAAACTGACAGTTCATTCTATTAATAAACTGGTATAATTTTTGTAAAAAATAAAATTAAGAAGTGATTTCGTTATGGTTATCTGGATTGCTATAACCTTTAGAATAATACCTATCCAAACCGATTTTGGCCGTTTTCTTTTTTAACTTAAAAACCACAGGAGGGGCCTTTTTGGTTAAAATAAAACAAGTAAATATTTTCAGAGGAAAAGGTGAACAATTCAAGGGATGTTTTGCTGGTGTTTCTAGCACAACCGAAACCACCCTCCCTTTTCACTCTCACACGTATTATCTTTTTCTTAATTGTTTCAGTCATTTTGACTGCGGCCATGCTGGAGCACCGCCTTTAATCGAGCAACTCTATCCCAGGACTTACTCTTTGTAAGCCCAGTTCCTATTGTATCGGTGTCTTTTGCCGAACTGCTAAGTGACGGGAAGATAAACACACCAGCTTCGGTTGTCAAGCAATGCTAGGGGGACAAACACAGACACACAAACATATACACACACATACATATATATATATACATATATAGGACAGGCTTCTTTCAGTTTCCGTCTACCAAATTCACTCACAAGGCATTGGTCGGCCCGAGGATATAGCAGAAGACACTTGCCCAAGGTGCCACGCAATGGGACTGAACCCGGAACCATGTGGTTGGTAAACAAGCTACTTACCACACAGCCACTCCTGTGTGTTGATGTTTTTTTTTTAAATATTTTTCTCCTATTATATTTTATGGAATGACTAGCAGAGATACCCGGCATTGCTCAGTATTAAAAGGTCATAATTTGTGTTTATATATATTACAGTTATGTTGAAACAGGTGATATAGGAAAGTGCAGCATTGATGACAAATCATTTGTGGAGTAAATGATGGGCTAATTGGACTAAGCGACTTGTCATTTGCCCGAGTATTCCTTGCCCTAACCAGTCATGGAAAATTGGGGGTGGAGGGTACGTGGTTTTTGAATGCACCGAAAAGCTGTCAGTGGATATGTTTTCCTTTCTGGCATCTAACATGACCCATCGTCTGAAGTTTTGACACCTCCTTTGGGTTTATTGTCCTACATCACTCATGAAGTAAATTTTGAGGACCTGTGACACATAAAAGCACCAACCGACCGTGGCCATTTGCCAGCTTCCTCTGGCCGGTGGCACGAAAAAAGCACCCACTATACTCACGGAGTGGTTGGCGTTAGGAAGTGCATCCACCTGTAGAAACACTGCCAGATCAGAATGGGGCCTGGTGCAGCCTCGTGGTTTCCCAGATCCTGGTTGAACCATTCAACCCATGCTAGCATGGAAAGCAGACATTAAACGATGATGATGAAGATGTGGTTGGTTGTTCATTTGTGGGTAACAGGGAACCATTGAGGTGACAGACTTGCCCTTCGACTGTGAATGTCAGTGTAAATCCATGTTCAACTATCTCCTTAGATGCACCAAACAATGTCATTTGTGATGCAGGATTGTCTGATATTGTTCAGGAAATCCTTTGACTGGATGGAAGTACCTTCCAGAAGAGGTTGAGAAGGAGCTGGTAGTGCTGGCAATATTACCTTACTGCCTGGGCATTGCATGCCATTAGTTTCATTTGGAAATTTTAAAGCTTTACAGAAACAACGATTTGAGTTTAGCACACTAATTTGGACAAAATTATCATTTTCATAAAAATGGGATGGATTATATCTGAAAGCAGCTCCAGGATTTGTGAAGAACGCATTTATACATAGTCTGTTTGTGAGAGCTATTCTATTGGACCACTGTCTAATCATTAAAATGTTTTAATGGCTAAGCATTAAATGCTGCAGGATGTGTTTGCTGATCTTGCAAAAGTCTCATCTCCCTTCTGTATTGAGACTCCATCTGACGTGCTGCGGCTTGCCTTTGCTCATCTTGAGAAAGTCCCATCTTGCTTCTGTCTTAAGAAGCAAGATGGAAATATTGTCCAATAATATGTAATTTAATGTTTTACATAATATCCGAAGGAAGAGGAGCTGAAGTCTGTGTATATGTAGACATTACACAAGGTTGTATCATATAATTTCAATAACAGAATATATTTCAAAGACAACTTAAAGGATTATATCCACAGTTTATGATTATGAAAATGAAATTATATTTTCTATTGTTGAATCTCTGCTTTTTAAGTCTTTCCTATATCTTCTTCTGTTTCTGTGTCATTTCAGAATATGAGATGTTAGTGGTATAAAGGAGTTTTTACATCAGATACATCATGAATATTGATCATCACTTGAAGACTAATGGAAGATATCATAAATAATACATATAACCACGTTTATATAATTTATCTATGGTGAAGAACTGTGAAAAATTCCATCTGAATTAATAGCAACATTTGTTTCCATCATTGCCTGGAATTTCCCATTCAGTCTGAACTTGGAAAAATCTGCAAAGGTGTTTCTATTACCTTTAGCTATTGACAAAGACCAGACTTGTGGAAAATATAACTAGAGAAGTATTTGAATTAACAAAGGAATATATAAGAAGAACAGGAAAATATATTTTGTGCTTGTATACTATAGAACAATAATGAATCCTCAAGAGATGACAAAAGAAAGAAAAAAGTTATCACACCAATGTGATATCTGTAAAAAGACTTTTTCTAATAAGGGAAATCTCACTGTTCACAAATTCATTCATGCAGGGGGGAAACAATATCATTGTGATATTTGTGGTAAATCAATCTCTCAGAAAAGTAACCTTACCTCTCACAAATACATTCATACAGGAGAGGAACGGTATCGCTGTGATATTTGTGGAAAGTCATTCTTTCAGAAGGTTCACCTGACTTCTCACAAATACAGTCATACAGGTGAGAAACCATATCAATGTCGTATTTGTGGTAAATCATTCTCTAAAAAAATTAACCTTACTTCTCACAAATACATTCATACAGGAGACAAACTATATCGCTGTGATATTTGTGGTAAATCATTCTCTCAAACAAATAGTCTCACTTACCACAAATTCAGTCATACAGGGGAGAAACCACATCCCTGTGATATATGTGGTATATCATTCTCCCAGTTAGGTGACTTAACTAAACACAAATCCATTCATACAGGAGAGAAACCTTATCACTGTGATATCTGTGGAAAGTCATTCTCCCAGAAAATACATCTGACTTCTCACAAAACTGTTCATACAGGAGAGAATTCATATCACAGTGATGTCTGTGGTAAATCATTCTCTCATAAAAGTAGCCTTCTTTCTCACAAAGACATTCACTTAGGAGAGAAACCACATTACTGTGATATCTGTGATAAATCATTCCGCCTGATAGGTAGCTTAAAAAGACACAAATACATTCATACAAGAGAGAAACCATATCGTTGTGATATCTGTGGAGAGTCATTCACTCAGAAGACTAGTCTTACTTCTCATAAATACACTCACACAGGAGAGAAACCATATGAATGTGATATTTGTGGTAAATCATTCTCTCGAAACCGTACCCTTATGTATCACAAATCCATTAATACTGGCGAGAAACCATATCACTGTGATATTTGTGGTGAATCATTCTCTCGGAACACTGGCCTTGCTTATCATAAATCCATTCATACAGGAGAGAAACCATATCAATGCGATATTTGTGGTAAATCCTTTTCGTTAAAAAGTTATTTAACAACTCACAAACTTATTCATACTAATGAGAAACCATATCAGTGTGATATCTGTGGTAAAACGTTCTCATAAAAGTAACCTTAGTAATCATACATACACTCATACTGGAGAGAAACTATATCCCTGTAACATTTGTGGTAAATCATTCTCTCAAAAAAGTAGCCTTACTTATCACAAATACACTCATACAGGGGAGAAACCACATCACTGTGATGTTTGTGGTAACTCATTCCCTTGTCTGAGCGCTTTAACCTCTCATAAATACATTCACACAGGAGAGCAATCATATCAATGTAATATCTGTAGCACAGCATTCTCCCGAAAAAGTAGTTTATCTGTGCACAAACGGACTCATACAGGAGACAAGCCATATCCCTGTGACATTTGTGGTAAATCATTTTTTTTATCAAAGCAAGTTAACCTCTCATAAATACATTCATACAGGAGAGAAACCATATTCCTGTGATATCTGTGGTAAATCATTCTCTCATAAAAGTAACTTTAATAGACACAAATACATTCATACAGGAGAGAAACCATAGCACTGTGATATCTGCAGTAAATAATTGTGTGTTCAGTATTATTTAACAGATCACAATTCCACTCATGCTAGATATGTCATTGTGATATCTGTGTTAAATCTTTCACTCAGGAATGTGCTAGGGGTCCAAACATGTCACTTGTCTAACTCATGAAACGGATGATACAGCATTCTTCTTTTATTCTAAATTCCTAAAATCTCATCAGATTTTGTGAATTAATTTAATAAACAGAAAGAAAATTAAAGTTGTCTTACTCTTTTTTCTCCTCTCATTTTATACGCAGAACATTCTTCCAAATGTTGTAATGGTGAGACACACGTAAATTATAGAATTCACAGTGGATCAGTGTATGATAAAAGTCACACACGTCTCCAAACTAACCTACTATCAGCGTTTATTTTCTCTCTATCCGCTCAGTCGAAGTCGACTCTTGGTCACTCGTTGGATCAGTGTCCTCCAGTCAGTTCTATCCTGGGCCGCTTCTTTCAGATTGGCCATGTCCATTCCGGTATCACTCTTGATGGTGTCAACCTAGCGGGTTCTTGGTCGGCCTCTTCCTCTTTTGCCACTGACCATTCCGAGCATGATGTCCTTCTCCAGGAATTTTCTCCGCATAATATGACCGAAATATGCCAATCTATCCTTGGTGATCCCATCTTCTAGCGACATTTTCGGCCTTTTCTGCTTAAGAACTTCTCTATTGGTGAGCCTCGCTGTTCATGGAATCTGTTGATATTATTTAATTAAATATCAAGATACAGTGAATGGGAGACTTTTACATTTAAACCGCCCGAAATTTCATCTAGTTGTAACTTCTCCCCGTTAATTAAGCCTTCAAATTAGTGCTGAAAGAAGAAATAACGTTTGATTTCATGGTAGGGGTGAAACATCAGTGATATTAAAATGGCTCAGAGTTACTTCCCTTAGCATTAAACAGAAAGAAATGCCTTCAAACTTTATATTTCGTCTTTATTCCTCTTCGACCAGATCCAGCTGGAATAGCTCTCTGCTGTCTCTGATATTGCCTCTAGAGCATTGCTCATGTTCTTCCCAGAGACTGAGGGTTGTTGGATCTTTTCCTTCTGAACGGCAGTTTTCTACACAATTTCTAGTAACTAAACACTTTTAAACTTTGTATACTGGTAGAATGTGTTTATAAAACATTATTTTCTCTTGGCTTTATTGAGAAAATTTTATAGTTTGTAACATATTTCGTCTTTAATTTCGAGCATTTCGGCAATTTTAACCAATCGCTGACCTCCATTGACGTAAACAACATTCCGTGCTGTATGAATATGTCCCTCGTTTAAGAAACAGATTGGATGTTTTATAAACACATTCTACCAGTATACGAAGTTTAAAAGTGTTTAGTTAACCAGAAATTGTCTGCCGTTCAAAAGGAAAAGATCCGGGTTGTTTCTTTAAATCGTAAGGTGATTTGCCCACAAGATCTCTCGATCGAACCTCCATGGCTAGAAACTTCACTCGGAAATTCTGTTCCTCCAACATGGCGTATTTTTCAATCTTCCACAGGAGCGCTTCACTTGTCTTCCTTTCAAACGGCATTCTTTGTATCAATATATAGGACAGGTACCACTTTTAGACGCAGAAAATGATTTTAGCTCAATAGAGGGCATAGGATTGGTTAAAATTCGAAAAATTAAACTACGTTAAAATTACAAATTACAATTTTCTCAAGAAAGCCAAAAGAAAAAGATGTTTTATTTTGACACATTCTACCAGTATACGAAGTTTAAAACTTTTTAGTTACCTAGAAATTATGTTAAAAAACTGTCGTTCAAAAGGAAAAGATCCGTGGTTTCTCTTTCGTACGCTCGTGTTGTTGTTGTTATAGTTGTCTGAGTGAGGAATGTTGTTGTTGCCATCAACACCGCTATTGTTTACATTAATTTGAAATTTGCCAGCAAAATCAAATAAAATGGCAATGTTCTATAAGTTGTACGAGCTTATATCCTTTGTATGAAAATAAAGAAGTTAAGTATGTTATGTGACTCCGGCGTAACCGTAACCGCCAAAAACGGGTGGTGTGGCTATTCGTTACCTTGGCCCAATTCACATTTTCAAATATTTATTATAGTTATAAACAAACATTAACAGTTTACAACCTTAAATTCAGACAAAAATGAGTAAATACGAAGCGCACAACAACCGGATTGTTAGTTCGTTTCGTTGACTTTCCGTGTCGGCTTTTCTATGTGTCTTCCAGTAATATTTCCCGCTCGTTCGAGTGTGTAATTAAAAATATTTCTTATAAAACAGCGACTAAATTATCATCAGAGGTATGTTGTAATACATATTTTCTCTTTAGTAAAAACCTATGTATCTGGCTAATTGGAAAATCCAGACAGTATTGATAGTTTTAAATAATACTAGTCTGAAATCGATATTAATTCTATTGTCCAGTAAAGCACCTGGTTTTTAATTTCAATTATTTTGGTAGATAATCCATTTGCTGGTTGTGTCCATTCAAAGCTGTTTGTTGTTTTATCACAGATGTATCATTTGCTAAACATCTGTATTTGCTGTTTATTCTGTCAAAATGATACACGTTAATAATTTTGTCCATTTCAGCTTCTCAGAATAAATAATCTGCAACATCATAAAACATCAATAGCTAACTGAAACATGTGGCCAGTGATAGCACTATGATAAAAAGCAGATACAGCCTTTTGTAGACAGAATCGGCAAGGGTCATAAACTGGCGATGGGTACTACTCTAGAAGAGTGGTCCCGGTGTGCGCACTCGCGCTTGTTAGTCGTGACTAGTCGATCCTTACTTTGTGTTTTTGTTTTATTTACTCAGTTTAAAAAAAAAAGGAAATTATTTACTAAAGAATATGAAAACTAAAAGAATATATCACACACATTTTATTTGATTTGTGTAAAAAAATCATATACATTGTTCTAAGAAATAATTTATTTACTTTCTTTAAAAAATTCTTTTATTTTATTCTGTAAAATCAACTCATTTGCATACGCGCAAGTCTTTGTAGGATCGACTAATTACGACTAGCTAGCGCGTACCGGGTCCAGTCTTCGCTAGTAGTACCTGTTTTATTTACTTTATTTTAAAAAGAAAGGCGATCTTACGGTATAAGTACCGGTGTACTTCCATAAGTACCGGATACATTTCAAAAAAGTGTTTTTTTATATGTGGGGGGGGGGGGGAGAAAAGTGTTTCTGTTATCTTCAGAAATGTAAACAAAGTCACGTGTGTACCTATACCGAAGGATCGCCATTCTGTCCTGGCTCTACTCTTCATACGTCAATTCACAGAAAACTTTCTCTAAATTAGTGACCACACCTTCAACATATGTGAGTGCAGTTTGTTGATCTGTTACAGAAGTTGTAACAATCATGAACATTACCTAATTTCATTAATAATAGATCTGCTCAGTCAAGGATAACCTAGGGTTAAACAGTAGTCACTTATCATATTATTGTCCAATATCCTATAGTTGAACCCTTTATTGTTTAAACCAGCCATATCAGGCCCAGATATTCTGCATGTTTTATATTCAAACTGGCGGTATCTGGCCTCTCACACCTAACCTACATTGACATTCTAGAAATAAACAATCACATCATTGAAACCTCAAAGCCATAAGATAATGAATGATTAATTCAAAACAATTTGAGTGAAAAAGAATTACATTTAACAGAATAATCTGAACACTAAAGGGATAATGTTTTCCATAATATCTGAAGGAAGAGGAACTGAAGTCCGTGTATATGTAGACATTACACAAGGTTGTATCATATAATTTTAATAACAAAATAAATTTCAAAGACCACACCCTTTTGTTACTAACCCGGCCAAAACCGGCTCTGGCTCTGTGGTAAAGTGTCTTGTTTTCATAAGTTTTGAATTAAAGTCCTCCACCAAACCTTAGTTACAATTTATGTTCCTAACACTAGTTGAATGATAACTAAGTTAGTTTACTAAGTTCTTTATTATATTTAAAATAATTGAAAGAAACACACTGAATCTCAAAAGAAATATGGTAACAAAAGGGTTACCATATTATAAATTACCATAAATAAATTTCAGAGACAAATTAAAGGATTATATCCACAGTTTATCATTATGAAGATGTAGTTATATTTTTTTTATAGTTGAATCTCTGCTTTTTGAGTCTTTCCTATATCTTCTTCTGTTTCTGTGTCATTTCAGGAGGTGAAATGTTAGTGATACTTCATGAATATTGATCATCTAATGGAAGATGTTATAAATATTTGACATAACTCTTTTTATACGATTTGTCTATGGTGGAAAACTGTGAAATATTTCTTCTGAATTGATGGCAACATTTGTTTCCATCATTGCCTGTAATATTTGCTAAAGTCTTTCACATTCTGTTTGGAGCGGGAGATATCTGCAAAGGTGTTTGTATCATCTTCAGATATTGATGAAGATCAGAACTTCTGGAAATATAAGCAATAGAAATATATAAAAAAGGAAGCAAAATTATATTTTGTGTTTGTATACTATAGAACAATAATGAATCCTCAAGAGATGACAAAAGAAAGAGAAAAATTATCACATCAATGTGATATCTGTAAAATGACTTTTTCTAATCAGGGAAATCTCACTGTTCACAAATTCATTCATGCAGGAGGGAAACAATATCATTGTGATATTTGTGGTAAATCATTCTCTCATATCAGTAGCCTTACCTCTCACAAATACAGTCATACAGGTGAGAAACCATATCAGTGTGATATTTGTGGTAAATCATTCACTCATAAGCATAGACTTACTTCTCACAAATCCATTCATACAGGAGAGAAACCATATAAATGTGATATTTGTGGTAAATCATTCTCAGATAAAAGTAACCTTTCTTCTCACAAATACATTCATACAGGAGAGAAACCATATCAGTGTGATATTTGTGGTAAATCATTCACTCATAAGCATAGACTTACTTCTCACAAATCCATTCATACAGGAGAGAAACCATATGAATGTGATATTTGTGGTAAATCATTCTCTGATAAAAGTCACCTTTCTTCTCACAAATACATTCATACAGGAGAAAAACCTTATCAGTGTGATATTTGTGGTAAATCATTCTCTCAAAAGAGTGGCCTTATTTCTCACAAATCCATTCATACAGAAGAGAAACCATATGAATGTGATATTTGTGGTAAATCATTCTCCCATAAGCACAGCCTTACTTCTCACAAATCCATTCATACAGGAGAGAAACCATATCAGTGTGATATTTGTGGTAAATCATTCTGCCATAAGCACAGCCTTACTTCTCACATATCCATTCATACAGGAGAAAAACTTTATCACTGTGATATTTGTGGTAAATCATTCTCTCAGAGAAGTAACCTTACTAGACACAAATCCACTCATACAGGAGAGAAACCTTATCACTGTGATGTCTATGGAAAATCATTCTCTCAAAAAAATTCAACTTTCTTCCCACAAATCCATTCATACAGGAGAGAAACCTCATTAATGTGATGTCTGCGGAATGTCATTCTCTCAAAGACGTTACCTTGATTCTCACAAATACATTCATACAGGAGAGAAACCATATCAATGTCGTATTTGTGGTAAATCATTCTCCCGTAAGCATAGCCTTACTTATCACAAATCCAATCATACTGGAGAGAAACTGCATTTGTGTGATATTTGTGGTAAATCATTGTCTTGCTTGCGCTCTTTAACCTCTCATAAAAACATTCATACAGGAGAGAAACCATAGCACTGTAACATCTGCAGTAAATCATTCTAAGTCGGATCTTTTCCTCTTGAACGGCACTTTTCAACACAATTTCTAGTTAATTAAACACTTTTAAACTTTGTATACTGGTAGAATGTGTGAAAAGAAAACGTTTCTTTCTCTTGGCTTTCTTGAGACAATTGTAATTTGTAAGTTTAATGTAGTTTAATTTTTCGAATTTTAACCAATCCTATGCCCTCTATTGAGCTAAAATCATTTGCTGCGTCTAAAACTAAGACAGCATCCTGTCACTAACCCTAACCCTAAATTTTAGCCTTTCAGTTTGTTTGTTTTTTATTGTTACATGTGTGTCTAAAATTATTCGTTTTGTTTTTTAGTTGAGTTTTTTTCTTTTGTTTTAGCCTTTCATTTTTTTTTCTTAATTATTATCCTTAAATTAATTTAACAATTAAGAAAAAAAACCGAAAGGCTAAAATTTAGGGTTAGGGTTAGGGTGATGTTGTCTCAGTTTTAGACGCAGCAAATGATTTAGCTCAATAGAGGCCATTGATTGGTTAAAATTCGAAAAATTCAACTACGTTAAACTTACAAATTGCAATTTTCTAAAGAAAGCCAAGAGAAAAAAATGTTTTATTTTGACACATTCTACCAGTATACGAAGTTTAAAAGTGTTTAATTAACTAGAAATTGTGTTGAAAACCGCCGTTCAAAAGAAAAAGATCAGGTATTTCTCCTGCATCTGTCTTACCAGAAATATATAGCATCAGTGGTGCTTTTCCCTGGCATGAACCCAAACTGCATCTCATCTAAACTGACTCTCTCTCTAATTAGTTGATAATTATTTACTTTGTGTGAAAAAATTATTTACCTCGTTTAAAAAAAAAAAATTATTTGATATACAGCCTTTAAATACATACCATAAATCCTCGAGTATAGTCCGCCCTTGAGCATAATACTCAGGGGAATTTTTAGGGGGCTGTACCTCTGAAAAACTTAAACCTTGTGTATAATATGCACCCCTTCTCTAACATGAGTCAAGGAGGTCTATATAACATCCTTGGTTAGTAAAAATGTATACGGTAACGTCCTTTATTATTATTGTATATATAACATAATGCAAACGTGTAGCTTTTTTGTGTATTTTGTTTGCAGAAAATAAAGAAATAACAGTAATAACGTTTAATAAATGTTGCTTACTGCAAGTTATGGATGATTCTTTTATGACTTCATTGCTTTCAGGCTTAGCTTAAGGTATTTTCACGCCCGACATCACAAATTGCGTCTGAATAAACATTGCCGGACAGCAAAGAGAGACTCGGACATTGCTTACAGAATATTTTTCATTTTTTACCTCGTCTATAATCCGCACCTGGGATTTTGACCTTTAAATTTGGGGGGAAAAATGCGGATTATACTCGAGGATGTACAGTACATGTTTTGCGCATGCGTGCATCTATTAATTTGCATACATGCACTCGCGCTAGGTAGTCGTAGGATCGACTAGTCACAACTAGCTAGCGCGCAGTGGGATCACTTTTCTTAAATAGTACCCGGCGTCGATAACCAGTCAAGTCGTGAATCACTCTGGTAATTAATATATATATAACAATTATAGGTGGTTTTACATTTTCCACAATGATATTTACTACCAGGGTGCCACCAAGCTTATTGAATATGAGAGAAGGCTGTTTTTCCTAAGACATATTAACATGCAGCCATCTGTACTTTGTACAAGTTTGCGCTGATCTTTTCCTTTTGAATGGCATATGTCAACACAATTTCTAGTTAACTAAACACTTTTAAACATCGTATACTGGTAGAATGTGTTTATAAAACATCATTTTTTCTTGGCTTTATTGAGAAAGTTCTATAGTTTGTAACATATTTCCACTTTAAAATCAAGGATTTCGACAATTTTAACCAATGAAATATGCCTATTTGGAGTCAAAACATACCGTGCTGTATGAATATGTCCCTTGTTTAAGAAACAGATTGGGTTTATTTACATTTGCAAAGAAAAAAAAATACCCTTCCCCCACCCCTAACCCTAAAATAGATTGAAATGCAAAGATCGATATTAGGGTTATAATTATGGGTGACAATTTCATACAACACCACTACAGAAAATGGGATTTTTTTCTAGTGGTGTCAAATGAAAATGTCACCCATAATTATAACCCTAGTATCGATCTTTGCATTTCAATCTATTTTAGGGTTAGGGGTGGGGGAAGGGTATCTTTATCGTACCACTACTGCATAAATCTCTATGAGATATTTAGAAATGTACTGGATCTTCTCGGTTTGAACAGCAGTTTTTCTAGCGGTGTCATATGAAATTGTCACCCATTATTATGACCCTAGTATCGATCCATTGCATTTCAATCTCTTTTAGATTTAGGGGTGGGGGGAAGGGTATCTTTTTTTCTTCATAAATGTAAATAAACCCAATCTGTTTCTTAAACAAGGGACATATTCATATGGCACAGAATGATTTCACCTCAATAGACGTCAATGATTGGTTGAAATTGCAGAAAAAAAACAACAAATATCTTACAAACCGTAGAATTTTCTCAATAAAGCCAAGAGAAGAAGATGCTTTATAAACACATTCTACCAGTATACGAAGTTTAAAAGTGTTTAGTTACGTGCAAATTTTTTTTAAAAACTACTGTTCAAACTGAAAAGACCTACATACTCTATTTTTGATGGTGAAATTCCAATGAAGGATCCTTGGATTTAGGTTAGAAATTGGCTCTTTCTGTATTGGCAAGTAATTTTGAAATAAAACTGAACAATGGTATACATATATACATACGTACGTACATACATGCAGTCTGTTGCTATAGCAACGGAGCTAAGATACACAGAGTGAAGCCACTCGGGAAAGATTGACTCTAAACTCTGCTGTGCATTCACACTAAGTGTTAAGATTCTAGCTCTCTTCTGCTGTTTGCAGCAATGCTTGGAAGGAAGGTGTGTAGCGTGTGATTGTCACATTGAGCATAATAGAAAGTTTAGCGGAGAATCTGCATCAGATTTTGCAAAACTCAGGGCAATACCTGCTCAGAGGCCCACACAAATTTTCATCATTCTCGACACAATCAAGGGAATCTTGTATAACTTATTTCTTTATTACCCACAAGGGGCTAAACACAGAGAGGACAAACAAGGACAGACGGCACGGGTTAAGTCCGTTATATCGACCCCGAAACGATGAAAGGCAAAGTCGACCTCGGTGGAATTTGAACTCAGAAGATCATGGCAGATGAAATACGGCTACGCATTTCGCCCAGCGTGCTAACGCTTCTGCCAGCTCACCGCCTTGTATAACTAAAACCTGAGTGACCCCTGGCGGTCAGACAGGAAAGCAAAATGAAAATGGGATTTAAAGAGAGTAATCTCCCTCGACCTTCTTGAATATATTAGAAGCTTCCTATAAACTTCCAGGTGACATAGCAGTCAGGGACTTCTGGTTTATCCCTAATATAAAGCAGAACATTCTAATTTTGTGCCACCCTTGCGTTGACTCCTGACTCCTAGACATGCATTGACTCAGGTCATACACATACACACCCGCAAGTGCATGTGTTTGCCTTATTCTGCTTTGAGACGTGGTTGCAAAATATGTTCATCTGATGTTACAAGCTTTTCCTTCAATTAACCTTATATGTCAACGCATTACCTCTGGATCTTGCCTGAGTAGGGTTTCCTCTCCGAAGACCTTCCGCTGTGCAGCTCTCTTGAGAATTTCCTACCATTGTCTTATTTTAACATTTCATCAGTGACTGGGAAATATATTTCCTTCACACTCCTTCTCTCACATGGTTACCATCTACTCAATGGCTCCATCGCATATTCACTAGATAACCACCATCGTTAGCATTTAATGAACAAACTTATCCCTTCGTTTATCTCTCATCACTGTATCTTAGCATCTAACACCAAGTATTTTGTATATTAAATAATATCAACAAATTATATAACTTCAAAACAAACATTTATTATAGATCAGTTTGGAGAAATGTGTAACTTTTATCATACATTGATCAAGTGTGAATTCTATGCTGCATCATCAATTGTATAGGCTCATAAGGGACACGTTTGGATAGGGTTGCCAGATTAGAAAATCATATATACGGGACACTTTTAAAATCTCTCTCTATATATATATTTATACATGCCTGCACACCCAACATAATATATAAAAGCAGAGAGATAAGTTAAAAAGATAATGCAATTATTTTAATGAGTTATGAGGTCAAAATTATTTAATACAAGCTAAAGAAATAATAAATTCTATTAAAGTGAAATAATTTGAAAATATTTCTTTAATACAGACAACAGAGAAATAAGCAAACAATATCTTGTGTAATGTGTACATATAGGCATAGTAGTGGCTGTGTGGAAAGTAGCTTGCTTACCAACCACATGGTCCCAGGTTCTGTCTCACCGTGTGGCACTTTGGACAAGTGTCTTCTACTATAGCCTCGGGCCGACCAAAGCCTTGTGAGTGGATTTGATAGACAGAAACTGAAAGAAGTCCATCGTATATATGTGTGTGTGTGTATATGTTTGTCCCCCAAACATCGCTTGACAATCGATGCTGGTGTGTTTACGTCCACCATAACTTAGCAGTTCAGCAAAAGTGACTGATAGAATAAGTACTTGGCTTACAAAGAATAAGTCCTGGGTCGATTTGCTCAACTAAAGGTGGTGCTCCAGCATGGCCACTGTCAAATGCCTGAAACATGTAAAATAGATAGGTTCCCCTATTTTCTTTCATGTATCCATATTTATTATTGAAATATCACTTCCAGTATCGAACTGAAGTTTAATATTTATTCCAATCATTTTTACGTGTACAAATTTTCTTATTTGGGAGTCGAATTTTGTTTCTGTTGAGAGCCCTCTAGGATCTTTAATGGTTGATCTTCAGAATTTAGTTCTGCAGTGTGAATTTCTGTATATTCAGTTGTTGTAAGGCCTTGTACCAAAAGAAGACACCTGAACATCTCAGGTGTAAATTCTCTGAGTTTAAAAATATGCACACATCCTGTCAATTGTTCCTGCGTATGTGATAAAATCACCATCCTCTTTTTTCATTATATTCCAAAACACCATCCAAGTGTTAGAGAAGTTTTATCACCGAATATGTTAGACAGTAATTCTATTGTTTCTTTAAAACAAATTTCATTGAGTTTTTTTGGGTAATATGAAATTAAAGTAATGTTCATACTCAGATGGGGCTCATTTATGTCATAATAACCATACTTTTTCTGTGTCTGACCATGTCTTACAATCATCCTTAAAAATTACCTGCTGTAGTATAATGCAAGTTATACCGTCCTCTGGGTTATAACTGAATTCATCGAGTCCAAAACGTCGTCTGGCGAGAATGTACTTCCCTTATTTTTGGACTTCTTTGAATAAAGCTCCAATAATTGTTGTTGTTGCTGCCTTTGTCGTTGATTTTGCAACAGTTTTAAAGAAGCTAATTAGTCTTCCATGATTTAACAATTTTGTATCACAAAAATTTGTTAACTGACCTGCAAGAGCTTCGAAACTCTCATCGCCAGATGTTGTAACATAATTGTTCCGTACAACAAATAAGATAACCAGAAAATTATAACAACAATCTAATGAACTAACAAATCTTTTACGAACCAACATTCAATATTCCTTAGGAAGTAAACCAAGCGACACCTTCCGACTTCACTTGACTCTGAACCGTAAACCCACTCAGATTGTAACTATTTATACTTTACTCGGACCAGTCTATCTCTCACAAGGGGACATGGTAACTCTCATCACAACAGGTGCCATTCTAACCAGATGCCCATCATAAATCCCTGCTTGGTGTCTGGTAAGAACAAGACCCTGAAAACCTGCTCTACAGAATGATTTAGCAAAAAATAAGTATGATGATAATCCCTTGCATGGGTTGAGCGGGGATGTGCTTGAACCATAGGTAGAGTGGGGCATTAGGCTCTTGAAAAATATTTCCCTCTCTACACCCAGAACTGTAACAAACAGCAATAAGCCTCCAGCTAGTGCCAGAATATGTGGGCAGTAGCACAAAGGGTGCAGATCCTGGGATCCCTGAGTGTGTCCAGCAGAGGATAACTGATCATGGCTGGGAAACTGGAGTGTAATACATTTGTGTCAAAATAATATATCCTCAAGAAACAGACCAAATTAATATAATCAATATTGTTTGAATAAAAACACAAATCGTAATTAGTGAGTTGATGCAAATGAGGAAAATGTGAAAAATGAATTTATTTTGTAAAAAGTAATACATTTGCTGTATTTTATTCAGCAGGACATCTGTTTTATCATTGATATTGTTATTGATCAATATGAATAAGTATATGTTTAGTTAAGGTAGATTATTGAGAGAATGATTTAGCACAGATTACACAGTGATACGATTTCTCTCCTGTATGAATGGATTTGTGATGAGTTCAATATTGTTCCACAGAGAATGATTTACCTCAGGTATCACAGCAATAGAGTTTCTCTCCTGTATGAATACGTTTATAAGTATATACAGCATATTCCTGAGAGAATGATTTGCTGCAGACATCACAGTCACATAGTTTCTCTCCAGTATGAGCAGACTTGTAATTAATTAAATAATTTCTTAAACGGAATAATTTACTGCAGATACTACAGTGCTATGGTTTGTCCCCTGTATTAATGCATTTGTGTCTATTTAAGTACCTTTTTTGAGAGAATGATTCATCACAGATATCACACTGATATGGTTTCTCACCTGTATGAACTGATTTGTGATATGTAAGGTGACCTTTTTGAGAGAATGATTTACCACAAATATCACATTTATATGGTTTCTCTCCTGTATGAGTGTATTTGTGATAAGTAAGGCCTCTCCTTCGAATGAACGATTTACCACAAATATCACACTGATATCGTCTCTCATGAGCATGAGTGACTTCGTGAGTAGTTAAATAACTTTTTGATGAAAAGGATTTATCACAGATATCACACTGATATGGTTTCTCACCTGTATGAACTGATTTGTGAGTAGTAAGGTTACATTTTTGAGAGAATGATTTACCACAAATATCGCAGTGATGTGGCTTCTCACGTGTATGTCTACGTTTGTGAGTAGTTAAATGACTTTTTAATGAAAAAGATTTATCACAGATATCACACTGATATTGTTTCTCACCTGTATGAACTGATTTGTGATAAGTAAGGTGACCTTTTTGAGAGAATGATTTACCACAAATATCACAGTGATATGGTTTCTCTCCTGTATGAGTGTATTTGTGATAAGTAAGGCCTCTCGTTGAGTGAATGATTTACCACAAATATCACAGGGATATGGCCTTCATGAGTATGAATGAGTTTCGTGATATTTAAATGCCTTTTTGATGAAAAAGATTTCTTACAGTGATATGGTTTTCTCTCCTGTATGAATGGTTATGAGAATTTACAGTGCTCATGTAGAGAATGATTTATCACAGATATCACAGTGATATGGTTTTCTCTCCTGTATGATGTATTTGTGTCTATAAGGGTATATTTTTTTAGGAATGATTTACCACAAATATCACACTGATATGGTTTCTCTCCACTTCTTTGAGAGAATGATTTACCACAAATATCACACCGATATGGTTTCTCACCTGTATGAATGTATTTGTGAGAATAAAGGCTACTTTTTTGAGAGAATGATTTACCACAAACATCACACTGATGTGGTTTCTCTCCTGTATGAATGTGTTTGTGAGAATCAAGGGAACTTCTATGAGAGAATGATTTACCGCAAATACAACATTGATATGGTTTCTCTCCTGTATGAATGGATTTGTGTTTAGTAAGGTTATATTTTTTAGAGAATGAGTTACCACAGATATCACAGTGATGTGGTTTCTCTCCAGTATGAGTGTATTTGTGATGAGTAAGGTGCCTTTTTCGAGAGAATGATTTACCACAAATATCACAGTAATATTTCTTTCCACCTGGATCAATACATTTGTGAACAGTGAGATTTCCTTTATTAGAAAAAGTCTTTTTACAGATATCACATTGGTCTGATAACTTTTCTCTTTCTTTTAACATCTCCAGACTATTCATATTGTTCTATAGTATACAGACAGAAAATATATTTTCCCCTTCTTCTTTATATATATCTCATTGATATGGTTTCTCTCCTGTATGATGGCTTTGTGTTATATGATTTATATTGGGGTATTTGTAGAGAACTTAGTTTACCACCATCGATATCACAGTGATTGGTTTTTTCCTCACATTATGAGTGGATTTGTGATGAGTAAAGGTACTTTTTTGAGAGAATGATTTATCACAAATATCACAGTAATATTTCATATTTCTTTCCACCTGGATCAATACATTGTGAACAGTGAGATTTCCCTTATTATAAAAAGTCTTTTTACAGATATCACATTGGGTCTGATAACTTTTCTCTTTCTTTTAACATTTCCAGACTATTCATTATTGTTCTGTAGTATACAGACAGAACTATATTTCCCCCTTCTTCTTTATATATTCTTCTACTGCAAATCTGATCTTGAATATCTGAAAATGATACAAACACCTTTCCAGATTTTCTCACATTCAAACACAATGTGAAATACTTTTGTAAATTTCCTGGCAATGAGGAAAACAATTGTTGCTATTAATTCAGAAGAAATATTTCACCGTTATTCACCAGAGATATATATATAAAGAGTTATTATCTATTAATTTAACGGCTGACATCTTTTTCAAAACTGATCAATATTCTGATGTATCTCAATCTCACGTAAAACTCCTTTATACGAGTATCTGAAATGACACAGAAACAGTAGAAGATATAGGAAAGACTTAAAAAGCAAAGGTTTAACAATAAAAATTATAACTACATTTTCATAATGATAAACTGTGGATATAACTTTTGCCCGAATAAATTACACTTTAAAATGATACTCATGACACAAGACATTACTTTCTGTCTATATGACCTGAGTCATAAATCTAATACTTTCTCTAGTTTAGTTTCAATGCACCCAAACAAACAAAAGGAAAAGCAGTGTAAATAACGGATAGAGTCAAAACTATTGAAAAGGTTGCAAGACGCAATGAAAATTTTAGGAAAAAAGGAAATAAGTAAGAAATAACTGCAAAATTTTACCGATGAGTGTGCTAAATTATAAGGCATCAACCACAGTGAAAATTTTGTTGATCCAACAAATGCGTCGGTGCACATACAACGATAGAGAGATTGTGGGGGTCAGTTAAGAGATCAGTTGTTCGCCAGGCATTCGTGCCTGTTACTTAAAGCAATACCTCTCCAGTTCCTATTTATGGAAAGCATCAAACCTGCTGCCAAGAGAATACACGTATTCTTATTGGCAGCAGCAAGTCTTTATCCTGAAGAATTTTTCCTCCAACCCATCTCATTTCTTTATCATCACTGTCGATGGACCACTCAAAGAGGTATGTATACATTATTTTTCGTAACATAATTCTGTAGTATTTCAAGATGTTTCTGACACGTATTTTGATTCATATGGCGAAGATCTGACATTCTTCACTTTTTCCACTTTTCTTTTTTTTTTTTTTTTGCGAAATATGTACAAAAATACGGAGTTTATGATTCATGTGTGAGTGTGTGTTCTTGATACTCGTTTAGAACAAGTAGTTTTTACACCATTACACTATTTTTTCTTAGTTTAAAGGCCGTGGACTGAAGATGTGAAATTTCCGAAGCCTCTCTCCCCCCCCACCCACCTTTCACTATGAGCGCGCATTTTTTTTTTTGTTCGTTTAGGCAATTTGTTTTCCCCTCATTACGCTATTTTGTTTTTGTGCCCGGGTCAGACGTTTCGGAAATTCCCGATGTAAATTCCGAGGCCTCTCCCCTACTCCCCTTTCGCGAGTGCGCATTTTTTTTGTCATATTCGTTCATATTTTTTTTTGTTTCTTTGAATGGTGTAACGCTTTATTTTAACCGTTAATTCTATTCGCCAATAAATGTCTTTAATTAAGCCAAGAAACTTTGGATTTTACTTGGCATGGCCATGAAAAAGCACCGAATTTTTACCTTTTTTTTTTTATTACAGTAGATATTCCATTTGCTGACTGTGTCGATTCAAAGCCGTCTATTGATTTATCATAGAGGTATTATTTGCTAACATCTATATTTGCTGTTCCTGTCGAAATAGTCCACGTTAATTATGTCTGATTTTTGCTCATGTGAATAATCTGCAATCTAATAAAACAGAAATAGCTGACTGCAACATGAGGCCAGTGGTACCGCGATGAAAATAAAATACACAAACGTATTCAACACATGTGAATGCAGATTTCTTTAAAAGATTTACATTATTAATAAGGTTACAAAGGAAAAGTCGTGGTGGGTTGGTGTTTTAAATTATACTTGTGTTTATGTTTGATGTATTCTAAAAGTCAGGACAGTCGGGAACACAAGCGAATTTCATTAAGAGGTCTGCTCAATCAGGGATGACCTTGGGCTAAAAAACAGTGACTTGCCACGTTTCTGAAGATAATAGAATATTATTGTCCACCGTTTTGTAGTTTAACATTTTCATAATATCTGAAGGTGGAGGGGTTAAACTAAAGCGTTACACCAGGGTTTAAACTAACAGCGTTACACCATTCAAAGAACAACAAAAAAAATGTGTGTAATAGGTGTAAAAAACAACCCAATGTGGTTAGCCATGGATGGCTTCTAAACTTCCTTTAGTTTAACCGAATTAACATCGATGTCAAACTAGCAACTTTTAAACTTTTTACTTTTCTTTGTTGTTCGAATTAGCCAGGTAATCGGCTTCTGCTAAAAAATAAAATTTTATATATTACATCTTACCTGTTTTGATAAGTAGATCATATGTTACGATAATTAGATTAATGTGAATTAATGTTAATTACACAAAAGAGCAATTAACGGGAATGTAGTTTAAAGGACACTAAAAGTCGGCATGGAAAGTCAACGAAACGAACTAAAATCCTGATGTTGTATACCTCGTATACTACACATTTGTCGGATGCTAAAACTGAGTTGGTAAAGTTTATGTTTTATTATTGCTATAATTACTATTTAAAATTTGAATTGTAAGAAAAAAGATCCCAAATGATGGATAAAGATACAAAAACTAAAGCTTATTTTCCAGTCGATTGCTACTTTTACGCTGTTCTGTCGTCGAACCCGTAAGTTACAGGGACGGAAAGAAACGAATACAGCTTATCAGAGTGATGTTGGATGAGGATAGGGGGAAAGATGCAGGCATCAGTGTTCGAAAACCATTGTTGGTTTGTTTATATTCCAGTAACTTAGTTGTGCAATGGAAGAGGGCGGGGGTAAAGAATACGCACACCACCCGTTTACGGTGTAAGCCTAGCCCATGCGTCGCAGGAGGCGGAAGAGGTCAAGCAGGACGCACGTGTGGTCATCGACGAAGCGACAGGACGTCGGTTGTGTTTTTTTTACGCTCGTGAAATTTGGTAAAAAAGAACAAAAAGTGAGTGGGAAAATTGTTGTTGTTGTGGAATTTTGTACGTTTGTTGATGCGGTTTCGCGTTACACTGGTTCTACGCGTTGCACTGTTTCTGTTCGGGCGGCCGTTTCGGTCTGTCAGACGGAGGAGATGGACGACCACTCCTAGTGGAGGAGTCGGAGGAAGAATGGATATTTGAGAACTTGTCGGAGACATCGACCTCTGAAGACGAGCAAATCGGTGATGTAAATAATGTGGAGATAAAAAACAGGAAAACGTACGCAGGAGTTGCAAAAAAGAAGACGGCACAGGAAAAGGAAATAAACCTAGAAAAATTGCCAGGTTTCCAGAGGTATATGAGGAAGGACAGCGGTGAGGTGGAACTAACGCCACCACCAAAGAGAAAAGAATGGTTGGAGAAAAGGATCATCATATACAGGGTATTCGCAAGCGGAACGAAAAAGATAGAAGTGGTGAATATGGAGTGGATAAATGAGGCGCTAAGAAGAACGGAAGAGGAAATCGATTTCTGTCGAGAGGTTCAAAACATGGTACTGTAGTAGTACAGTTCAAAAGTGAGAAGGCAGCAAGGAAGATGGCGGCGAAGGCGGTGGGTGAAATCCGAGAGAGGTAATACTTTTGCCTACGTATTTAAATAGAAAAATCAAAGAGTAAGGGTCGAGGGAATAGCCCCAAACGTTGAAGCCGAGTGGATTGTGGCGGCTATAATTAGCGGCCACGAGGATGAAGTGGACATCCTCCATGCCTCGGTTAAGACCGAGGGCTGGAGAGGCGTGACAGTGGAACTAAATGTGCAGGCAGAGAACGATGTACTTGGTGGACCTAACAGGAACATCAGATTGGGAGACGTGATCATGAGAGTGTGGGTGGAGGGCAGGGCGCCCAGGTGCTATAAGTGTGGCCTGAGGGGTCACATAAGAGCCTACTGCCCTCCCCACAAAAAAGAAAACAGTGATCCAGGAAGCGGAGGAGGAAACGGAGCGGAAAAGTTGAAGCGGAAGAACCTGAGGAGGAGAAGGAAATCCAAACTGAGTGGGAAGACGTACGGAAAAAAAGAAAAAGAAAGAAAGTGAACTTTATTGAATCCAATCCACCCCAACACCACCCGCACCCTCTGAGCCCCATCCTTCCCTGCAAAAAAGAGCCCACCCATTCCCCACCTACAAGAAAACCTAAAAACACAGACACACAGATGATACAAGAGCCCATACTTATGTTTATTAAAAAAGGAAGACAATGTGAAGCCGACAAGTATCTTTGGTGAAAAATCATGGTATGAGGGAGAAGATGGAAGACATGGCGATGATGAAATGAAAGGTGAATGAAATAATGGACGCAAGGAAGATTTTGTCGGAAAAAAAGGGTGTAGAAGCGATTGAGGTGGAATTTCGGATGAGAAGATAAAAGAGTGTGAAGAGATATTTGAGATAGTATTAGGAAAGGAGGGGCTTTTGATTGGAGATGATAGGTGACGAAGGGTTGTGAAGGACAGGTAAGTGATGCTGGCGGATGGGGCCGTTAGCATCGCTTTCATATTACCATTTTTTCATTTAAAATTCATTTTTCATATTATTAATTATAATGTTCTATGTCCCCAATGTTTTGTAATGTCCCCTCTGCATCGCCCCTTGTGGGTAATAAAAAAATCAGAGACGAGGAAGCGACAGGACGTGTCAAATTCGTAAGAGACCTCGGATCTTCGCCGAGGTAAGGCCTTTTGTATTTCTTCCTCTCTTTGCTTCTCCATCTGTTTTCCTCTTCATTCATCACACTACACATACGCATATACGTACATACATTCACACATACGCACATTCATTCATACGCACATACATACATTCATACATACACACATCCATGCATGCATACATACAGAACGTTGTTTACCTCAATGGACATCATTGATTGGTTAAAATTGCAGAAATTGAAGAAAAAAACCAACAAACATCTTAGAAACTAGAATTTTCTCAATAAAGCCAAGAGAAAAAGATGTTTTATAAACACATTCTACCAGTATACGAAATTTAAAATTTTTTAGTTACGTGGAAATTATGTTAAAAACTGCCGGTCAAACCGAAAAGATCCTAAATTCTTTCTAGAGTAGTTCGAAGAATTAGTTAGAAAATTCAATACTTGTCCTTCTTTTCAAGTAAACTCTTAGCAGAAAAAGAATCAGAAAAATGCCTTTTATCACACGCCTTCTTAAAAAGAATGGCGGTGCCCCAGCATGGCCACAGCTCGTGAGCTGAAACTAGTTGAAAATACATAAATAAAACTAAGGGAGGTCTCTCCCGTTTTTATTTCTAATACTCTTTAAACGATTGAATTTGGATTTAATGAAAATAATACTGAATAAGACTTTGCGAGTCAGCTTTACATAATTTCTTGGGTATTGGTTAGAAAACAACCCACGGGTTTCTCACCTTAACCTTAAAAAGAAATAAACGAAGAACAACACTACAGGTTTAAAGAGGAGATCGTAAGAGTAGCAAAAAACCTGAAAATAAGTAGTCAGCATATACTTTTGTATTTTTTGCCATTATTCGGGGTTTTTTCATTATAATTTACATTTCGTAAACGTAATTATAGCAATAAAAACCATTAAAAATTTACCACTTCAGTTTTAGCATCCGACAAATGCGTAGTAATAGGACGGATACAATATTCAGATTTTAGTTCGTTTCGTTGACGTTCCGTGTTGATTTTTCTAAAGTGCCTTTAAATTATATTTCCCGCCAGATCGATGCTTTCTGTAATTAAAGTTAATTCATATTATGGGGAATATTCATAATGGGGAATAAAATACAGCAATTGTATTACTTTTTGAGACTAATAAATTTTTTACATTTTCCTCAACTCATTAATTATGATGTGTGTGGTTTTCATTCAAACAATTTAATTACATTAATTTGCTGTTTTCTTGTGGATATATTATTCCGACACCATTGTATCACATTCCAGTTCCCAACGATGATCAGTTGTTCTCTGCTGGACATGCTTAGGCTATCCCACAATCCGCAGCCTATAATCTAACGAACAATATGTGTCCATAGCTTGTACTGGGTACACTACATGGAGTTTCTCCTGACATCTTTTCTTATGCCGAGCAGGGTCATCTCTCTGATAAGATCTGTCTTTGGTCTTTGCTAAATTTACTGTATAGTTTTTCAATCCAGATCTTGCTTCCATACCTGAAATTTGGGATCTTTTCCTTTTGAACGGCAGTTTTCAACACAATTTCTAGTTAACTAAACACTTTTAAACTTCGTATACTATTAGAATGTGTTTATAAAACATCATTTTTTCTTGGCTTTAATTGAGAAAATTCTGTAGGTTGTAAGATATTTCAAGTATTTTGGCAATTTTAACTAATCACTGCTCTCCATTTAGGTAAATAACATTCTGTGCATAATGAATATGTCCCTCCTTTAAGAAACAGATTGGGTTTATTTACATTTGTGAAGAAAAAAAAGATACCATTCCCCCACCCCGACCCTAAATCTAAATGAGATTGAAATGCAATAGATCGATACTAGGGCCATAATTATGGATGACAATTTCATACGACACCGCTACAGAAAGTGGGATTTTTTTCTAGCGGGTCAAATGAAAATGTCACCCATATTTATGGCCCTAGTATCGATCTATTGCATTTCAATCTATTTTAGAGTTAGGGTTAGGGGTGTGGGAAGGGTATCTTTTTTTCTTCACAAATGTAAATAAACCCAATCTGTTTCTTAAAGGAGGGACATATTCATACAGCACGGAATGTTTACCTAAATAGACTCCAGCGATTGGTTAAAATTGCCAAAATACTCGAATTTTCTGACGAAATATCTTACAAACAATAGGATTTTCTCAATAAAGCCTAGAAAAATTGATGTTTTATAAACACATTCTACCAGTATATGAAGTTTAAAAGTGTTTAGTTAACTAGAAATTATGTTACAAAGTGCCGTTCAAAAGCAAAAGATCCGAAATTTGTTCTCTAATTTTGATAGGGATTCAGCAATAATAACTAGGTCATCAGCTTGGAAGAGATCCCAAGGGCAGCCAATCTTAAATTCCTCTGTTATTGCTTGCAGGACTATGATAAACAAGAGTGGGGTGAAAAACGATCCTTGGTGGACTCCTATTTTGACACTAAAATTCATGCTATACTCATTGGTGACATTTACCTTACTGACAGCATCCCCATACATGGCTTTTGCATGTCTCACCAACCACTCATCTCTCCCTAAACGACGATGCTGTGGTGATCTCATTCTTGCTCACAACATCATAAGCAGAAAGTGTAACCTCTCGAAAGAGCTGTTCTTCACTCCTGCTCCAGAACGTCCACTGCGGGGTCACTACAAAAAGCTCTATCTACGACAATTTCATCTCAATCGAAGGAGAGGGGCTTTCTCAGTCTGGGTTGCGGATCCGTGGAATAAGCTGCCGGATGAGATAGTGAAGATGCCGACGACCACTCGGTTCAAAGACCCTCTTGACCACAAATGGCTGAACTCTGTATGACCACTCTCCCTGTACATAACTCCATGTCCCCCTACATGGCCTTGCTTTTTGCTTTTTGAGCCAAAAAATTAACTTAACTTAGCTTCTCTATTGCTCACCAAATAATAGAGTAGGGGACTTTCTCCATGTCAACAAAATCCAAATGCAAAGATATATCTTTGAACAAGTACTTCTGCTTTTGCCTCACCAGGAAGATAGCATCGCTGGTGCTTCTACTTGATACAATTCTACACCTTGATCCATGTAACTTATATTGATATTTGAGGAGACCTATTGAGTCAAGTACATTAACATCAAAAAATCAATTGAAATTGTAGTTGTGATATCTGTGCCAGTGGCAAGTAAAAAGCACCATCCGAACATGGCTGATGCCAGCACCACCTTGACTGGCTTCCATGCCGGTAAAAAGCACAACTGATCGTGGCCGGCATTATGTAGGAATTTAAGATTGGCTGCCCTTGGGATCTCTTCCAAGCGGATGACCTTGTTATTATTGCTGAATCCCTACCACAATTAGAGAACAAATTTCAGGCATGGAAGCAAGATCTGGATTGAAAAACCATACAGTAAATTTAGCAAAGACCAAAGACAGATCCTGTCAGGGAGATGGCCCTGCTCGGCAAAGAGAAAAAGGCATCCAGCCGTAGAAACACTGCCAGATCAGACTGGAGCCTTGTGCAGCCATCTGGCTTCCCAGACCCCGATCAAACAGTCCAACCCATGCCATCAAGGTAAGCAGACATTAAACGATGATGATGATGCAGAAACGTTAGCAGGCCGGGCGAAATGCTTAGCGGTATTTCGTCTATATATATATGTAGCTATATCAAACTCCATTCTTCACGAAGTGCCACATATTGGAGGAGGTTCTTCGTAATAACAGTGTAGCACAAAACGGCAGTGCATCAGCATGGCCACAGCTCTGAGCTGAAACAAGAAGAAAAAAAAGTTGGTACCAAACAGATAATCAACATTTTTAATGATGAAGACATTCTCCTTGCATGCTTTCAATTGAAATGTGACATATCCCTACATTTTGCCTATGAAATTTAATTTGTCACCCGTCATGCTACGAAGAAATTTTGCTGTTTTTCTCAACATAGGCGTAGGAGTGGCTGTATGGTAAGTAGCTTACTTATGAACCATAAGGTTCCAGGTTCAGTCCCACTACGTGGCACATTGGTCAAATGTCTTCTACTATAGCCTCGGGCCGACCAAAGCCTTGTGAGTGGATTTGGTAGACGGAAACTGAAAGAAGCCCATCATATATATGTGTGTGTATAAGTTTGTGTCTGTGTTTCTCCCCCCAACATCGCTTGACGACCAATACTGGTGTGTTTACGTCCCCATAACATAGCGCTTCAGCATAAGTGACCGATAAATATGTTCTGGTGTTGCTTTGTTAAATGAAACCTACGAGCTGATACTTCAGCCTGGTCGCAGTATAATTATACAGAATTTAAATGAAACACACATATACGCACACGTTTCTGTGTACTTAAACATGTGCTTGTGTATTTACGTATGTACGTACTTATCTGAATACGTACATAAGGAAAGGGAAAAGTTCTTCAGTTCTATATTTAAGAGATGAGGAATTATGTACGTTATTTACATTTGACGGATAAGTGTTCGATTCCAGGCAGTGACCTGGATAATAATAATAAGAAGAATGTAAATAATTCCTCACCTCTTAAATATAGAACTGAAGAACTTTTCCCTTTCCATATTTCTTCATGTCCTACAGTTATTCGGCGCCCCCCTCTGATGTTGGTAGTAAGAGACAAACACCTTATACACACTGCAACGTTGTTAGCGCTAGGGAGGGCATCGAGCTATGGAGACCATACCAAAGTTGACCAGGAATATGAGGGAAGGGAGAAAGTAGGAAGGAAAGATGGATGGATAGACGTGTACGTGTCTAGAGAAGTACGTACATACATAAATACACAAGCACATGTTTAAGTACACAGAAACGTGTGCGTATATGTGTGTTTCATTTAAATTCTGTATAATTATACTGCGACCAGGCTGAAGTATCAGCTCGTAGGATTCATTTAACAAAGCAACACCAGAACATATTTTTAATTTGGTAGTTATACTGTTGCACAACGAAGTTACAGGAATGTAAACAAAGCAACAATGGTTTTCGAATACTGGTAGAAATAACACACACGAGTCTTCCTGTTTTCCCTCCGTCCCTCTTTGATAAGTCCTGTTGGTTTCTTTCCGTCCCTGTAATTTAAGGGTTCGGTAACAGGATAGTGGAAAAGTACCAATAGATATGAAAATAAGCAGTCAGTTTTGTATGTTTTGTCATCATTTGGATTTTTCCTCATAACTCACATTTTGGAAAAGTAATTATACCAATAAAAAACATTGAGAATTTACCAACTTAGTTTTAGCATCCGATATCCGGATATACAGTTCGTTTCGTCGACATTCCATGTCTATTTTTCCAGCTTTCTTTAAATTACGTTTCCCGTTGAATGGCTTTTTTGGTGTGGTTTGCGTTAATTGACTTTTAGCACTGATTTATTTATCATAACAGGTAAGATATCGTAGATATTTTGTTTTTAGTGAAAGCAGAAGAACCTGGAAAATTCGAAACTCCAGACAATAATGAAAGTATTCAATGTTGCTAGTCTGACATCGATATTAATTTCGTCCGCCGTTACGTTCTGGGTTCAAATTCCGCCGAGGTCGACTTTGCCTTTCATCTTTTCGGGAAATTACCGTATTTGACGGCATATAGGACGCACTTTTTTCCAAAATATTTGGCTCAAAAAATCGCCCTGCGTCTAATATGCGAAGTCAAGACCCTCCCGTTGGCTAATCTTCTCCCAGACGCTCACTAACCTAGCTTACGCTAAGTATTTCTACCTACGTTAACGCCTTAATGATATTTTCCGTACTCATGCATCATTATTTTATTGCTAGTATTATTATTATTACAAGTATTATTACTTTAAAATACGAATTATCGTAAAAATCAAAGCAGTCTACCGTAAATTGTTAGGCTGCGATCCATGACACACGTTTACTAATATCAGCTGATCGGAACCCTAACTCGATGCCATATACGGGGGTAGGTTGGATATCTTGGTACAACAAAGTTTATGATCATAACATAACACACTACAACAGTACAAGCACCCACACGGTTATGGCAGCAAAAAGATCAAGCTACAAAATCTCCTACAAACTACGAGTGGTAGATTATGCCAAGGAGCATGGAAATAGAGCAGCAGCAAGGGTTTTTGGGCCACCACCTACAGAAAAAAATGATACGTGTCTGGCGACAGCAAGAAGAGCAGCTGATGAGAGCACAGAAAGGTAAACATAACCTTCGTTGCCCAGCCCCACATTGGCCAGAACTTGAGGATGATATAAAAACGTGGGTGCTTGATGAGAGAAACTCAGGGAGAAGTGTATCTACCAAAATGATAATTCATGAGGCCATGATAGTAGCAGAACAACGAGGGATACAGAACTTTGCAGGAACAGAAGGTTGGTGTTACAGGTTTATGAAACGGAAGGGTTTATCAATGCGTACAAAAACATCCATTGCACAAAAAATGCCTGCTGATTATGAAGAAAAAATATTAGATTTTCATAGATTTGTTATAAATGCAAGAAAGAAAACTTGTTTTGAACTGGGCCAAATAGGGAATACGGACGAAGTTCCACTCACATTTGATGTACCATCCAACAGGACAGTGTCAAAGGGTCTAAAATGGTTTCGATAAAAACCACTGGCCACGAAAAGACCCACTATACAGTAGCTCTGGCCTGTTGTGCTGACGGCATAAAACTGCCACCTCTTTTGATATTTAAGAGAAAAACTCAACCTAAGGATAAAATTCCAAGAGGTGTACTAGTTCATGTTCACGAAAAAGGCTGGATGAACGAAAATGGAATGAAACTGTGGTTACAAAGTATATGGTCATGGCGTCCTGGTGGACTATTAAGAAAACCTTCTCTTCTGGTTTGGGATCAGTTTAGAGCACATAGAACTGAAGCCATTAAAAAAAGGGTGGCAGAATTGAAAACGCAGTTAGCTGTCATTCCTGGTGGACTGACGAGCCAATTGCAGCCTTTAGATGTGTCTGTGAATAAGCCATTTAAGCAGAACATGCGTGAACATTGGAACAAGTGGATGGCAGAGCCACATCATGCCCTCACACCCACAGGAAGAATGAAGCGGCCCACCATTGCTGAAGTGTGTGAGTGGGTGAAGAAATCTTGGGATGGTGTTAGGCCTGAAATCATTGTGAAGGCTTTTAAGAAGCGTGGCATTAGCAATGCCCTTGATGGCACAGAAGATGATGCATTATTTGAAGACAGTGACTTCAGCAGTAGTGATGAAGATGTTTCTTGTTTTGAAGATGATGAAGACTTTTCTGGTGTAGAAGATGATGAAGAGTTTTCTGGTTAAAAAGATGATTACTATTGTAATTTGTATGCTTGCTTTTATACAGCAATGTTTTCTGCTTTTGTAATGTGCTGCTAGACTGCTTTCAACAATATATGCTTAAATACGCTTAAAACTTTTTTTCCTGAATTTGACCTGCTGAAATTAGGGTGCGTCTAATATGCCGTCAAATACGGTAAGTACCAGTTACGCACTGGGGTCAATGTAATCAACTTAATCCGTTTGTCCTTGTTTGTCCCGTCCGTGTTTCGCCCCTTGTGGGTAATAAAGAAACAGATATTAATTCTATTTTGTTTGCAAGATTCTTTATATGAATTCGTGTGTTGAAGCATATTCTGTTGTGTCTGGGGAGAGTCATTTTCTTCTTGTGCGTATAATTTAACACACTCATCGGTAAAATTTTGCTGTTATTTCTTATTTCTTACTTATTTCCTTTTTTCCTAAAATTTTCTTTGCGTCTTGCAACCTTTTCAATAGTTTTGACTCTGTCCGTTATTTACACTGCTTTTCCTTTTGTTTGTTTGGGTGCATTGAAACTAAACTAGAGAAAGTATTAGATTTATGACTCAGGTCATTATAGACGAAAGTAATGTCTTGTGTCATGAGTATCATTTTAAAGTGTAATTTCTTCGGGCAACAGTTTATATCCACAGTTTATCATTATGAAAATGTAGTTATAATTTTTATTGTTAAACCTTTGCTTTTTAAGTCTTTCCTATATCTTCTACTGTTTCTGTGTCATTTCAGATACTCGTATAAAGGAGTTTTACGTGAGATACATCATGAATATTGATCATGTTTTAAAAACGAATGTCAGCCGTTATAAATAATAGATAATAACTCTGTTTATATAATATATCTATGGTGAATAACGGTGAAATATTTCTTCTGAATTGATAGCAACATTTGTTTTCCTCATTGCCAGGAATATTTACGAAAGTATTTCACATTCAGTTTGAAAATCTGTGAGAAAATCTGGAAAGGTGTTTGTATCATTTTCAGATATTCAAGATCAGATTTGCTGTAGAAGATATATATAAAGAAGGGGGAAATATATTTTCTGTCTGTATACTACAGAACAATAATGAATAGTCTGGAGATGTTAAAAGAAAGAGAAAAGTTATCAAGCCAATGTGATATCTGTAAAAAGACATTTTCTAATAAGGGAAATCTCACTGTTCACAAATTCATTCATGCAGGGGGGGAAACAATATCATTGTGATATCTGTGGTAAATCATTCACTCAGAAATGTAGTCTCACTCATCACAAATACACTCATACTGGAGAGAAACCATATCAGTGTGATATCTGTGGTAAATCATTCTCTCAAAGGACTGCCCTTTCTTATCACAAATTCGTTCATACTGGAGAGAAACCATATCACTGTGATATCTGTGGTAAATCATTCTCTACAAAATATAACCCTACTAAACACAAATCCATTCATACAGGAGAGAAACCAAATCAATGTCGTATTTGCAGTAAATCATTCTCTCATAGAAGTTCCCTTGATTTTCACAAACACATTCATACAGGAGAGAAACCACATCAGTGTGATGTTTGTGGTAAATTATTCTCTCAAAAAAGTAGCCTTAATTCTCACAAATACATTCATACAGGTGAGAAACCATATCAGTGTGATATCTGTGATAAATCCTTTTCATTAAAAAGTTATTTAACTACTCACAAATCCATTCACACAGGGGAGAAACCATATAAATGTGATATTTGTGGTAAATCATTCACTCAGACATGTAGCCTCACTCATCACAAATACACTCATACTGGAGAGAAACCATATCAATGTGATATTTGTGGTAAATCATTCTCTCAAAAGACTCCCCTTTCTTATCATAAAGTCGTTCATACTGGAGAGAAACCATATCACTGTGATATCTGTGGTAAATCATTCTCTAAAAAATATAACCTTACTAAACACAAATCCATTCATACAGGAGAGAAACCATATCACTGTGATATTTGCGGTAAATCATTCTGTCATACGAGTAGCCTTGATTCTCACAAACATATTCATACAGGAGAGAAACCACATCACTGTGATATTTGTGGTAAATCATTCTCTCAAAAAAGTCACCTTTCTTCTCACAAATCAGTTCATACAGGTGAGAAACCATATCGATGCGATATCTGTGGTAAATCATTCTCTCAGAAAAGGTCCTTAAATAGACACAAATGCATTAATACAGGGGACAAACCATAGCACTGTAGTATCTGCAGTAAATTATTCCGTTTAAGAAAATATTTAATTAATTACAAGTCTGCTCATACTGGAGAGAAACTATGTGACTGTGATGTCTGCAGCAAATCATTCTCTCAGGAATATGCTGTATATACTTATAAACGTATTCATACAGGAGAGAAACTCTACTGCTGTGATACCTGAGGTAAATCATTCTCTGTGGAACAATATTGAACTCATCACAAATACATTCATACAGGAGAGAAATCATATCACTGTGACATCTGGGACAAGTCATTCTTTCATAGAGAGAAATAATAAACTAAACACAAACATATTCATACAGGAGAAGATTCTTATGACTGTGTAATCTGTGCTAAATCATTCTCTCAATAATCTACCTTAACTAAACATATACTTATTCATATTGATCAATAACAATATCAATGATAAAACAGATGTCCTGCTGAATAAAATACAGCAAATGTATTACTTTTTACAAAATAAATTCATTTTTCACATTTTCCTCATTTGCATCAACTCACTAATTACGATTTGTGTTTTTTATTCAAACAATATTGATTATATTAATTTGCTCTGTTTTCTTGTGGATATATTATTTTGATACAAATGTATTACACTCCAGTTCCCAGCCATGATCAGTTATCCTCTGCTGGACACACTCAGGGATCCCAGGATCTGCACCCTTTGTGCTACTGCCCACATATTCTGGCACTAGCTGGAGGCTTATTGCTGTTTGTCACAGTTTTGGGTGTAGAGTGGGAAATATTTTTCAAAAGCCTAATGCCCCACTCTACCTATGGTTCAAGCACATCCCCGCTCAACCCATGCAAGGGATTATCATCATACTTATTTTTTGCTAAATCATTCTGTAGAGCAGGTTTTCATGGTCTTGTTCTTACCAGACACCAAGTAGGGATTTATGATGGGCATCTGGTTAGAATGGCACCTGTTGTGATGAGAGTTACCATGTCCCCTTGTGAGAGATAGACTGGTCCGAGTAAAGTATAAATAGTAACGATCTGAGTGAGTTTGCGGTTCAGAGTCAAGTGAAGTCGGAAGGTGTCCCTTGGTTTACTTCCTAAGGAATATTGAATATTGGTTCTTAAAAGATTTGTTAGTTCATTAGATTGTTGTTACAATTTTCTGGTTATCTTATTTATTGTACGGAACAATTATGTTACAACATCTGGCGATGAGGGTTTCGAATCTCTTGCAGGTCAGTTAACAAATTTTTGTGATACAAAATTGTTAAATCATGGAAGACTAATTAGCTTCTTTAAAACTGTTGCAAAATCAGCGACAAAGGCAGCAACAACAACAATTATTGGGGCTTTATTCAAAGAAGTCCAGAAATGAGGGAAGTACATTTTTGCCAGACGCCGTTTTGGACTCAATGAATCCAGTTATAACCCAGAAGATGGTATAACTGTTGCATTGTACTACAGCAGGTAATTTTTAAGGAAGATTGTAAGACATGGTCAGACACAGAAAAAGTAAGGTTATTATGACGTAAATGAGCCCCATCTGAGTATGAACATTACTTTAATTTCATATTACCCCAAAAAACTCAATGAAATTTGTTTTAAAGAAACAATGGAATTACTGTCTAACATATTCGGTGATAAAACTTCTCTAACACTTGGATGGTGTTTTGGAATATAATGAAAAAAGAGGATGGTGATTTTATCACATACGCAGGAACAATTGACAGGAGGTGTGAATATTTTAAACTCAAGAATTTACACCTGAGATGTTCAGGTGTCTTATTTTGGTACAAGGCCTTACAACAACTGAATATACAGAAATTCACACTGCAGAACTAAATTCTGAAGATCAACCATTAAAGATCCTAGAGGGCTCTCAACAGAAACAAAATTCGACTCCCAAATGAGGAAATTTGTACACGTAAAAATGATTGGAATACATATTAAACTTCAGTTCGATACTGGAAGTGATATTTTAATAATAAAGATGGATACATGGAAGAAAATAGGGGAACCTATCTATTTTACATGTTTCAGGCATTTGACAGTGGCCATGCTGGAGCACCACCTTTAGTTGAGCAAATAGACCCAGGACTTATTCTTTGTAAGCCTTGTACTTATTCTATTGGTCTCTTTTGTCGAACCGCTAAGTGACGGGGATATAAGCACACCAGCATCGGTTGTCAAGCAATGCGAGGGGGACAAACACAGACACACAAACATACATATATACGATGGGCTTCTTTCAGTTTCCGTCTACCAAATCCACTCACAAGTCTTTGGTCGGCCCGAGGCTATAGTAGAAGACACTTGTCCAAAGTGCCACACGGTGAGACAGAACCTGGGACCATGTGGTTGGTAAGCAAGCTACTTTCCACACAGCCACTCCTACGCCTATATGTACACATTACACAAGATATTGTTTGCTTATTTCTCTGTTGTCTGTATTAAAGAAATATTTTCAAATTATTTCACTTTAATATAATTTATTATTTCTTTAGCTTGTATTAAATAATTTTGACCTCATAACTCATTAAAATAATTGCATTATCTTTTTAACTTATCTCTCTGCTTTTATATATTATGTTGGGTGTGTAGGCATGTATAAATATATATATAGAGAGAGATTTTAAAAGTGTCCCGAATACAGGAGTGGCTGAGTGGTAAGTAGCTTGCTAACCAACCACACGGTTGCGGGTTCAGTCCCACTGCGTGGCATCTTGGGCAAGTGTCTTCTGCTATAGCCCCGGGCCGACCAATGCCTTGTGAGTGGATTTGGTAGACGGAAACTGAAAGAAGCCTGTCGTATATATGTATATGTGTGTGTGTTTGTGTGTCTGTGTTTGTCCCCCTAGCATTGCTTGACAACCGATGCTGGTGTGTTTAGGTCCCCGTCACTTAGCGGTTTGGCAAAAAGAGACCGATAGAATAAGTACTAAAAGGTGGTGCTCCAGCATGGCCGCAGTCAAATGACTGAAACAAGTAAAAGAGTATATGCTTTTCTAATTTGGCAACCCTATCCAAACGTGTCCCTTATGAGCCTATACAATTGATGATACAGCATAGAATTCACACTTGATCAATGTATGATAAAAGTTACACATTTCTCCAAACTGATCTACAATAAATGTTTGTTTTGAAGTTATATAATTTGTTGATATTATTTAATATACAAAATACTTGGTGTTAGATGCTAAGATACAGTGATGAGAGATAAACGAAGGGATAAGTTTGTTCATTAAATGCTAATGATGGTGGTTATCTAGTGAATATGCGATGGAGCCATTGAGTAGATGGTAACCATGTGAGAGGAGGAGTGTGAAGGAAATATATTTCCCAGTCACTGATGAAATGTTAAAATAAGACAATGGTAGGAAATTCTCAAGAGAGCTGAACAGCGGAAGGTCTTTGGAGAGGAAACCCTACTCAGGCAAGATCCAGAGGTCATGCGTTGACATATAAGGTTAATTGAAGGAAAAGCTTGTAACATCAGATGAACATATTTTGCAACCACGTCTCAAAGCAGAATAAGGCGAACACATGCACTTGCGGGTGTGTATGTGCGTGACCTGAGTCAATGCATGTCTAGGAGTCAGGAGTCAACGCAAGGGTGGCACAAAATTAGAATGTTCCGCTTTATATTAGGGATAAACCAGAAGTCCCTGACTGCTATGTCATCTGGAAGTTTATAGGAAGCTTCTAAAATATTCAAGAAGGTCGAGGGAGATTACTCTAGTTAAATCCCATTTTCATTTTGCTTTCCTGTCTGACCGCCAGGGGTCACTCAGGTTTTAGTTATACAAGGCGGTGAGCTGGCAGAAACGTTAGCATGCTGGGCGAAACACGTGGCCGTATTTCATCTGAGGTCGAATTTGCCTTTCATCCTTTCAGGGTCGATTAATCAAGTACCAGTTACACACTGGGATTGATGTAATCGACTTACTCTGTTTGTCTGTCCTTGTTCGTCCCCTCTGTTTAGCCCCTTGTGGGTAGTAAAGAAATACGTATTGTGTCTGCCATCACGTTCTGAGTTCCAATTCCGCTGAGGTCGACTTTGCCTTTCATCGTTTCGGGGTCGATATAACGGACTTAACCCGTGCGTCTGTCCTTGTTTGTCCTCTCTGTGTTTAGCCCCTTGTGGGTAATAAAGAAATAAGTTATACAAGATTCCCTTGATTAGGTCGAGAATTATAAAAATTTGTGTGGGCCTCTGAGCAGGTATTGCCCTGATTTTCGCAAAATCTGATGCAGATTCTCTGCTCAACTTTCTATCATGCTCATTGTGACAATCACACGCTACACACCTTCCTTCGAAGCATTGCTACAAACAGCAGAAGAGAGTTAGAATGTTAACAATTAGTGTGAATGCACAGCAGAGTTTAGAGTCAATCTTTCCCAAATGGCTTCACTCTGTGTATCTTAGCTTCGTTGCTATAGCAACAGTCTGCATGTATGTACGTACGTATGTATATATGTATACCATTCTTCAGTTTTATATCAAAATTACTTGCCAATAGAGAAAGAGCCAATTTCTAACCTAAATCCAAGGATCCTTCATTGGAATTTCACCATCAACAACAGAGTATGTACGTCTTTTCGGTTTCAACGGCAATTTTTAACATAATTTCTAGGTAACTATAAGATACCCTTCCCCCCACCCCTAACCCTAAAAGAGATAGAAATGCAATAGATCGATACTAGGGTCATAATTATGGGTGACAATTTCATATGACACCGCTAGAAAAAAATCCCATTTTCTGTAGTGGTGTCGTATGAAATTGTCACCCATAATTATAACCCTAGTATTGATCTTTGCATTTCAATCTATTTTAGGGTTAAGGGTATCTATTTTTCTTTGCAAATGTAAATAAACCCACTCTGTTTCTTAAACAAGGGACATATTCATACAGCACGGTATGTTTTGACTCCAAATGGACGTATTTGATTGGTTAAAATTGCCGAAATGCTCGATTTTAAAGTGGAAATATGTTACAAACTATAGAATTTTCTCAATAAATCCAAGAAAAAATGATGTTTTATAAACACATTCTACCAGTATACGAAGTTTAAAAGTGTTTAGTTAACTAGAAATTGTGTTGACATATGCTGTTCAAAAGGAAAAGATCCGCGCAAACTTGTACGAAGTACAGACATCTGCGTGTTAATATACATCTCAGGAAAAACAGCCTTCTCATAATCAATAAGCTTGGTGGCACCCTGGTAGTACATATCATTGTGGAAAACGTAAAACCACCTATAATTGTTATATATATATTAATTACCAGAGTGACCCACGACTTGACTGGTTACAGACGCTGAGTACTATTTACAAAAAGTGGTCACACTGCGCGCCATCCCGCTAGCTAGTTGTGACTAGTCAATCCTACGACTACCAAGCGCGATTGCACGTATGCAAATTAATAGATGCGTGCATGCGCAAAGCACGTACTATAAATCCTCGAGTATAATTCTCATTTTACCCCCCAAATTTAAAGGTCAAAATCCCAGGTGCGGATTATATACAAGGTTAAAAATGAAAATATTTTCTAAGCAATGTCCGAGTCTCTCTTTGCTGTCTGGCAATGTTTATTCAGACGCATTTTGTGATGTCGGGCGTGAAAATACCTCAAGCTAAGCCTGAAAGCAATGAAGTCATAAAAGAATCATCCATAACTTGCAGTAAGCAACATTTATTAAACATTATTACTGTTATTTCTTTATTTTCTGCAAACAAAATGCACAAAAAAGCTACAATTTGCATTATATTATATATACAATAATAAGAAAGGAGGTTACCATATACATTTTTACAAACAAGGATGTTATATAGACCTCCTTGACTCAGGTTAGAGAAGGGGTGCATATTACATACATGGTTTAGGTTTTTCAGAGGTACAGCCCCCTAAAAACTCCCCTGAGTATTAAACTCAAGAGCGGACTACACTCAAAGATTTATTATATGTATTTAAAGGCTGTATATCAAATAATTTTTTTTTTAAAACAAGGTAAATAATTTTTTCAAACAAATAAATAATTATCAACTAATTAGGGAGAGAGTCAGTTTAGATGAGATGCAGTTTGGCTTCATGCACCACTGATGCTATATATTTCTGGTAAGACAGATGCAGGAGAAATACCTGATCTTTTTCTTTTGAACGGCAGTTTTCAACACAATTTCTAGTTAACTAAACACTTTTAAACTTCGTATACTGGTAGAATGTGTCAAAATAAAACATTTTTTTCTCTTGGCTTTCTTTAGAAAATTGCAATTTGTAAGTTTCACGTAGTTTAATTTTTTCGAATTTTAACCAATCAATGGCCTCTAATGAGCTAAATCATTTGCTGCGTCTAAATCTGAGACAACATCACCCTAACCCTAACCCTAAATTTTAGCCTTTCGGTTTTTTTTTCTCAAATGTTAAATTAATTTATGGATAATAATTAAGAAAAAAGAAATGAAAGGCTAAAACAAAAGAAAAAACTCAACAAAAACAAAATGAATAATTTTAGACACACGCGAAACGATTAAATTAATTTAACAATTAAGAAAAAAAAAATGAAAGGCACAAATTTAGGGTTAGGGTTAGTGACAGGATGTTGCCTCAGTTTTAGACGCAACAAATGATTTTAGCTCAATAGAGGGCATAGGATTGGTTAAAATTCGAAAAATTAAACTACATTAAACAAACAAATTACAATTTTCTCAAGAAAGCCAAAAGAAAAAAATGTTTTATTTTGATACATTCTACCAGTATACGAAGTTTTAAAGTGTTTAGTTAACTAGGAATTTTGTTAAAAACTGCCATTCAAAAGGAAAAGATCCGACTTAGAATGAATTACTGCAGATATTACAGTGCTATAGATCTCCGCCATGTGAATCAAAATACGTGTCAGAAACATCTTGAAATACTACAGAAATTATGTTACGAAAATGATAATGTATACATACATCTTTGAGTGGTCCATCGATAATGATGATAAAGAAATGAGTTGGATTTGAACTCAGAATATTGACTAACACAACTACATACTACAAGACTCAAAATATTCAGCCAAGTCACCACCCTTTAACTAGCAATAATAATAACATCAATAACATAACAGCCAAAAGATTTATTTGTTCTGAAAATAACAATCATAGTAAATAAATATGTTCTTTAATATTCACATTCATGTGCACAGTTAAACACACTTACATACAAACAGTCACGCATGCATAATACAGAACGGAACACATAAATGAAGGATGCATTACTTAGTATATATTACATGTAGAGAATTTTGATTAATAAGTCAAATATGCAAATTATAAAGATAATTAATTGCTTTACTAAACAGTGTTGTAAAGGTGAAAAAATAAATTTGGGAAAAAAATACACGCCAAAACTAATTAATAAAGGATAATTAGGGAAGGATTGACACAAAATAATAATTTTTTCTGTCTCTTTTTTTCTGATAAATGCATCTTAATAAGTGAGAAGAATTGCATATATCTGAACTATTTCAAAGAAAAGCATAAATTTAATGTTTAAAATAGCTTTAACCAAGGAATGAGATCCAACATTTCTTCACTTTTTCCAGAATTTCTTCTCTTTATTTTTTTTTTTTGCGAAATACGGAGTTTATGATTCATGTGTGAGTGTGTGTTCTTGATACTCGTTTAGAACAAGTAGTTTTACACCAATTACACTATTTTTTCTTAGTTTAAAGGCCGTGGACTGAAGATGTGAAATTTCCGAAGCCTCTCCCCCACCCCCCTTTCGCGAGCGCGCATTTTTTTCATGATAGTCGTTTAGAGCAAGTTGTTTTACACCTATTACGCTGTTTTTGTTTTTGTTTTTGTGCCCAGTTCAGACGCTTTCGGAAATTCCCGAATTAAATATTCCGAGGCCTCTCCCCCACCCCTCTTTCTCGAGAGCGCATTTTTTTTTTGTCATATTCGCTTAGAGCAAGTTGTTTTACACATATTACACTATTTTTTTTTGTTTTGGTGCCCGGGTCAGCCCCTCAGACGCTTTCGGAACTTCCCGATGTGAATTTTCCGAGGCCTCTCCCCCACCCCCCTTTCGCGTGCGCGAATTTTTTTTTTCATATTCGTTCATAGGAAGTTGTTTTACACCTATTACACACATTTTTTTTTTGATTTTCTGATATTTGTTACGCCCTATATTAACCGAAAAAGTCTTTATACAGATATCACATTAATGTGATAATTTTTCTCTTTCTTTTGTCATCTCTTGAGGATTCATTATTGTTCTATAGTATACAAACACAAAATATATTTTCCTGTTCTTCTTATATATTCCTTTGTTGATTCAAATACTTCTCTAGTTATATTTTCCACAAGTCTGGTCTTTGTCAATAGCTAAAGGTAATAGAAACACCTTTGCAGATTTTTCCAAGTTCAGACTGAATGGGAAATACTTTAGCAAATATTCCAGGCAATGATGGAAACAAATGTTGCTATTAATTCAGATGGAATTTTTCACAGTTCTTCACCAAAGATAAATTATATAAACGTGGTTCTATATATTATTTATAACATCTTCCATTAGTCTTCAGGTGATGATCAATATTCCTGATGTATCTGATGTAAAAACTCCTTTATACCACTAACATCTCATATTCTGAAATGGCACAGAAACAGTAGAAGATATAGGAAAGACTTAAAAAGCAGAGATTCAACAATAGAAAATATAATTACATTTTCATAATCATAAACTGTGGATATAATCCTTTAAGTTGTCTTTGAAATATATTCTGTTATTAAAATCATGATACAACCTTGTGTAATGTCTACATATACACAGACTTCAGCTCCTCTACCTTCGGATATTATGTAAAACATTAAATTACATATCATTGGACAATATTTCCATCTTGCTTCTTAAGACAGAAGCAAGATGGGACTTTCTCAAGATGAGCAAAGGCAAGCCGCAGCACGTCAGATGGAGTCTCAATACAGAAGGGAGATGAGACTTTTGCAAGATCAGCAAACACATGCTGCAGCATTTAATGCTTAGCCATTAAAACATTTTAATGATTAGACAGTGGTCCAATAGAATAGCTCTCACAAACAGACTATGTATAAATGCGTTCTTCACAAATCCTGGAGCTATATTCAGATATAATCCATCCCATTTTTATGAAAATGATAATTTTGGCCAAATTAGTGTGCTAAACTCAAATCGTTGTTTCTGTAAAGCTTTAAAATTTCCAAATGAAACTAATGGCATGCAATGCCCAGGCAGAAAGGTAATATTGCCAGCACTACCAGCTCCTTCTCAACCTCTTCTGGAAGGTACTTCCATCCAGTCAAAGGATTTCCTGAACAATATCAGACAATCCTGCATCACAAATGACATTAATTGGTGCATATAAGGAGATAGTTGAACATGGATTTACACTGACATTTACAGTCGAAGGGCAAGTCTGTCACCTCAATGGTTCCCTGTTACCCACAAATGAACAACCAACCACATCTTCATCATCGTTTAACGTCTGTTTTCCATGCTAGCATTGGTTGGACGGTTTGACCGGGATCTGGGAAACCACGAGGCTGCACCAGGCTCCAGTCTGATCTGGCAGTGTTTCTACAGCTGGATGCCCTTCCTAATGCCAACCACTCCATGAGTATAGTGGGTGCTTTTTATGTGCCACCGGCCAGAGGAGGCTGGCAAATGGCCACAGTCGGTTGGTGCTTTTATGTGTCACAGGTACTCAAAATTTACTTCATGAGTGATGTAGGACAATAAACCCACAGGAGGTGTCAAAACTTCAGACAATGGGTCATGTTAGATGCAGGACCAACTTCCACAAAGGTAAACATATCCACTGACAGCTTTTTGGTGCATTCAAAAACCACAAACACTCCACCCCCAATTTTCCACGACTGGTTAGGGCAAGGAATACTCGGACAAATGACAAGTCGCTTAGTTCAATTAGCCCATCTTTTACTCCACAAATGTTTTGTCATCAATGCTGCACTTTCCTATATCACCTGTTTCAACATAACTGTAATATATATATACACAAACTATGACATTTTAATACTGAGCAACGCCGGGTATCTCTGCTAGTCATTCCATGAAATATAATAGGAGAAAAATATTTTTAAAAAAACATCAACACGCAGGAGTGGCTGTATGGTAAGTAGCTTGTTTACCAACCACATGGTTCCGGGTTCAGTCCCATTGCGTGGCACCTTGGGCAAGTGTCTTCTGCTATATCCTCGGGCCGACCAATGCCTTTTGAGTGAATTTGGTAGACGGAAACTGAAAGAAGCCTGTCCTATATATGTATGTGTGTGTATATGTTTGTGTGTCTGTGTTTGTCCCCCCAACATCGCTTGACAACCGAAGCTGGTGTGTTTATGTTCCCGTCACTTAGCAGTTCAGCAAAAGAGACCGATACAATAGGAACTGGGCTTACAAAGAGTAAGTCCTGGGATAGAGTTGCTCGATTAAAGGCAGTGCTCCAGCATGGCCGCAGTCAAAATGACTGAAACAAGTAGAAAAAAGAAAATACATGTGAGAGTGAAAAGGGAGGGTGGTTTGGGTTCTGCTAGAAACACCAGCAAAACATCCCTTGAATTGTTCACCTTTTCCTCTGAAAATATTTACTTGTTTTATTTTAACCGAAAAGGACCCTCCCGTGGTTTTTAAGTTAAAAGAAAACGGCCAAAATCGGTTTGGATAGGTATTATTCTAAAGGTTATAGCAATCCAGATAACCATAACAAAATCACTTCTTAATTTTATTTTTTACTAAAATTATACCAGTTTATTAATAGAATGAACTGTCAGTTTTCCAAATTAAAACTTGAAATGAAAACACTGAAATATCTACTAAAATAAGGAAGTATTTATTAAAATAATTGTAATTAAAAATCTGGTGCTTTTTCATGGCCACAAGTAAAATCCAGATTTTCTAGGCATAATTTACGAAGTTTACTGGACAATAGAATTAATATCGATTTCAGACAAGCAGTATTTAAAACTTTCAAAACTGCCTGCTGTTTCCAATTAGCCAGATACATAGGCTTTTACTAAAAAGAAAATATGTGTTACATCTTACCTCTTATAATATATTAGTCGGTGTTTTATAATATTTTTAATTACACAAATAAGCGATCTAGCGAAAAAGACACATCGAAAAGCCTACACGGAACGTCAAATAAACGAATCAGGAATCCGGTTGTTGTGCTTCCCGTATTAATAACACTTTTGTCTGATGCTAAAAGTAAAGTGGTAAATTTTTGAAAATGTGAATTGTAAGAAAAAATCCAAATAATAACAAATGATACAAAGCTAGAAGCTGACATTTTTATTGCTACTTTTACATCCTCCGCGTACCGAACCACAATGTCAAAGAAAGCAACACGACTTGTCAGATAGTGGTGGGTGTGGGGAACAGGCACGTGTGTCTTACTCCCATCGAATGTTTTCCGTTTGAACGGCAGTTTTTTCTAGCGGTATCATATGAAATTGTCACCCATAGTTATGGCCCTAGTATCAATCTATTGCATTTCAATCTGTTTTAGGGTTAGGGGTATCTTTTTTTTTTCACAAATGTAAATAAACCCAATCTGTTTCTTAAACGAGGGACATATTCATACGGCACAGAATGTTTTCACCTCAATAGACGTCATTGATTGGTTGAAATTGCAGAAATAAAAAACAACAAATATATTACAAACTATAGAATTTTCTCAATAAAGCCAAGAGAAAAAGATGTTTTATAAAGACATTCTACCAGTATACGAAGTTTAAAAGTGTTTAGTTACATGGAAATTATTTTAAAAGACTGCCGGTCAAACAGAAAAGATCCTTGTTCTGCAGCAAAAGAGTCGGATGATATAGCTACTAGATTTAAAATGTTTTGGTATAGTCTTTCTCATTTGCAAAATGATCCCTCCCCATCATTAATTTTGCTTAGATCGTTTTCAATTTTGGTTTATCGATGCAACATTGAATTCTGATTACGGTCAACCCATTTCCACTTTAAAATCGAGCATCTCGGCAATTTTTACCAATCAAATACGTCCATTTGGAGTCAAATCATACCGTGCTGTATGAATATGTTTATTGGGTTCATTTACATTTGCGAAGAAAAGAAGATACCCTTCCCGCAACCCTAACCCTAACCGTTTTGTATTGGTTGAGTTTTTGCTTTCATTTTAGCGTTTCGTTTTTTTTTCTTAATTGTTATCCTTAAATTAATTTAAGGATAACAATAAAAGAAAAAAACAAAAGGCTAAAATTTAGGGTTAGGGTTAGGGTGATGTTGTCTCAGTTTTAGACGCAGCAAATAATTTTAGCTCAATAGAGGGCATAGGATTGTTTAAAATTCAAAAAATAAACTACGTTAAACTTACAAATTACAATTTACTCAGGAAAGCCAAGAGAAAAAAATGTTTTATTTTGATACATTCTACCAGTATACGAAGATTTAAAGTGTTTGGTTAACTAGAAATATTGTTAAAAACTGCCGTTCAAAAGGAAAAGATCTGACTTAGTGTAATTTACTGCAGATATTACAGTGCTATGGTTTCTCTCCTGTATGAATGTTTTTATGAGAGGTTAAAGAGCGCAAGCAAGACAATGATTTACCACAAATATCACACTCATACAGTTTCTCTCCAGTATGAATGGATTTGTGATAAGTAAGGCTATGCTTATGGGAGAATGATTTACCACACACACGACATTGATATGGTTTCTCTCCTGTATGAATGTGTTTGTGAGAATCAAGGTTACATTTATGAGAGAATGACATTCCACAGACATCACATTGATGAGGTTTCTCTCCTGTATGAATGTATTTATGAGAATCAAGGTTACATTTTCGAGGGAATGATTTACCACAAATATCACAGTGATATGGTTTCTCACCTGTATGAACGAATTCGTGAGAAGTAAGACTATGCTTACGGGAGAATGATTTACCACAAATATGACATTGATATGGTTTCTCTCCTGTATGAATGTATTTGTGTCTAGTTAAGTCACCTAACTGGGAGAATGATATACCACATATATCACAGGGATGTGGTTTCTCCCCTGTATGACTGAATTTGTGGTAAGTAAGACTATTTCTTTGAGAGAATGATTTACCACAAATATCACATCGATATGGTTTCTCTCCTGTATGAATGAATTTGTGAGAAATAAGGCCACTCTTTTGAGAGAATGATTTACCACAAATATCACAGCAATATAGTCTTTCTCCTGTATGAATGTATTTGTGAGAAGTCAGGTGAATTTTCTGAGAGAATGATTTTCCACAGATATCACAGTGATATGGTTTCTCCCCTGTATGAATGGATATGTGAGTAGTAAGGCTGTGCTTCTGGGAGAATGATTTACCACAAATATAACACTGATATGGTTTCTCTCCTGTATGAATGTATTTGTGAGAAGTAAGGTGACTTTTTCGGGAGAATGATTTTCCACAGACATCACAGTGATATGGTTTCTCACCTGTATGAATGTATTTGTGTTTAGTAAGGCCTATCTTCTGAGATATATCACAGTCATGTGGGTTCTCTCCTGTATGAATGGATTTGTGATAAGTAAGGTGACTTTTTTGAGAGAATGATTTACCACAAATATCACAGTGATATGGTTTCTCACCTGTATGAATGAATTTGTGAGTAGTTAAATTATATTTTACTGAAAAAGATTTACCACAAATATCACAATGATATGGTTTCTCTCCTGTATGAATGTATTTGTGAGTGGTAAGGCTACTTTTCTGAGAGAATGATTTACCACAGATATCACACTGATTTGGTTTCTCTCCAGTATGAACAGATTTGTGATAAGAAAGGCCACTCCTTTGAGAGAATGATTTACCACAGATATCACACTGATTTGGTTTCTCTCCAGTATGAACAGATTTGTGATAAGAAAGGCCACTCCTTTGAGAGAATGATTTACCACAGATATCACACTGATATGGTTTCTCTCCTGTATGAATGGATTTGTGAGAGGTAAGGTTACTTTTCTGAGAGAATGATTTACCACAGACATCACAGTGATATGGTTTCCTACCTGCATGAATGAATTTGTGAACAGTGAGATTTCCCTTATTAGAAAAAGTTTTTTACACATATCACATTGGTGTGATAATTTTTCTCTTTCTTTTGCCATCTCTTGAGGATTCATTATTGTTCTATAGTATACAAGCACAACATATAATTTTGCTTCCTTTTTTATATATTTCTATTGCTTATATTTCCAGCAGTTCTGATCTTCATTAATATCTGAAGATGATACAAACACCTTTGCAGATATCTCCCGCTCCAAACAGAATGTGAAATACTTTAGCAAATATTCCAGGCAATGATGGAAACAAATGTTGCCATTAATTCAGAAGAAATATCTCACAGTTTTCCACCATAGACAAATCGTATAAACAGAGTTATGTCAAATATTTATAACATCTTCCATTAGATGATCAATATTCATGAAGTATCACTAACATTTCACCTCCTGAAATGACACAGAAACAGAAGAAGATATAGAAAAGTCTCAAAAAGCAGAGATTCAACTATAAAAAAAATATAACTACATCTTCATAATGATAAACTGTGGATATAATCCTTTAATTTGTCTTTGAAATTTATTTATGGTAATTTATAATATGGTAACACTTTTGTTACCATATTTCTTTTGAGATTCAGTGTGTTTCTTTCAATTATTTTAAATATAATAAACAATTTAGTAAACTAACTTAATTATCATTCACCTAGTGTTAGGAACATAAATTGTAACTAAGGTTTGGTGGAAGATTTTAATTCAAAACTTATGAAGACAAGACATTTTACCATAGAGCCAGAGCCGGTTTTGGCCGGGTTAGTAACAAAAGGGTGTGGTCTTTGAAATTTATTTTGTTATTAAAATTATATGATACAACCTTGTGTAATGTCTACATATACACGGACTTCAGTTCCTCTTCCTTCAGATATTATGTAAAACATTATCCCTTTAGTGTTCAGATTATTCTGTTAAATGTAATTCTTTTTCACTCAAATTGCTTTGAATTAATCATGCATTATCTTATAGCTTTGAGGTTTCAATGATGTGATTGTTTATTTCTAGAATGTCAATGTAGGTTAGGTGTGAGAGGCCAGATACCGCCAGTTTGAATATAAAACATGCAGAATATCTGGGCCTGATATGGCCGGTTTAAACAATAAAGGGTTCAACTATAGGATATTGGACAATAATATGATAAGTGACTACTGTTTAACCCTAGGTTATCCCTGACTGAGCAGATCTATTATTAATGAAATTAGGTAATGTTCATGATTGTTACAACTTCTGTAACAGATCAAACATAAACATAAACTACAATTTAGTGAACCAACCCATCATGACTTTTCCTCTCCTAACTTTATTAATAATAAAAACAAACTGCACTCACATATGTTGAAGGTGTGGTCACTAATTTAGAGAAAGTGTTCTGTGAATTGACGTATGAAGATTAGAGCCAGGACAGAATGGCGATCCTTTGGAATAGGTACACACGTGACTTTGTTTACATTTCTGAAGATAACAGAAACCCTTTTCTCCCCCCCCCTCACATATAAAAAAACACTTTTTTGAAATGTATCCAGTACTTATACCGTAAGATCGCCTTTCTTTTTAAAACAAAGTAAATTAAACACAAAAACACATGTACTACTAGCGAAGAGTGGACCCGGTACGCGCTAGCTAGTCGTAAGTAGTCGATCCTACAACGACTTGCGCGTATGCAAATGAGTTGATTTTACAGAATAAAATAAAAGAATTTTTTAAAGAAAGTAAATAAATTATTTCTTAGAACAATGTATATGATTTTTTTACACAAATCAAATAAAATGTGTGTGATATATTCTTTTAGTTTTCATATTCTTTAGTAAATAATTTCCTTTTTTTTTAAACTAAGTAAACAAAACAAAAACACAAAGTAAGGATCTACTAGTCACGACTAACAAGCGCGAGTGCGCACACCGGGACCACTCTTCTAGAGTAGTACCCATCGCCAGTTTATGACATTTGCCGATTCTGTCTACAAAAGGCTGTATCTGCTTTTTATCATAGTGCTATCACTGGCCACATGTTTCAGTTAGCTATTGATGTTTTATGATGTTGCAGATTATTTATTCTGAGAAGCTGAAATGGACAGAATTATTAACGTGTATCATTTTGACAGAATAAACAGCAAATACAGATGTTTAGCAAATCTGTGATAAAACAACAAACAGCTTTGAATGGACACAACCAGCAAATGGATTATCTACCAAAATAATTGAAATTAAAAACCAGGTGCTTCACTGGACAATAGAATTAATATCGATTTCAGACTAGTATTATTTAAAACTATCAATACTGTCTGGATTTTCCAATTAGCCAGATACATAGGCTTTTACTAAAAAGAAAATATGTATTACAACTTACCTCTGATGATAATTTAGTCGCTGTTTTATAAGAAATATTTTTAATTACACACTCGGACGAGAGGGAAATATTACTGGAAGACACATAGAAAAGCTGACACGGTATGTCAACGAAACGAAAAACCCTAAATGTCTATTGTTAAAATGGATCGGCTTGATTATCTGTGTAATTTCTTTATCATATAAAATAATATAAGATTAAATTTTTCTTATTTGTGTAATTCCTTGCAAACATAAGGACACAGGAAATGTATCAAGGCCGACAGGAAGCGTTGCTGCTTCCTAGGGCTAAATAGCAGTAGTATGATTCCCTTCATGGGACTGTCACATTAAGTTGACAGTATACAACTACTTTATCGTACCACTACTGCATAAATCTCTGTGAGATATTTAGAAATGTATTATTTCTGTTTTTGTAATTCCTTTATAACGTACAAAGTGTTTCATCTCTGAAATATATGAAAGATAAGGTATATAACCCTGGCTATACTATTTAACACTGGTAGACCACATATCTATACCAGTACGGAAGTTTTTCTCTAATAAGTGAAATCTCGCTGTTCACAAATATATTCATTCAAGTTTAAAGTAATATCACTGTGATATCTGTGGTAAATCATTCTCCTAGATAGCTACCTTAACTAGACACAAATACATTCATACAGGAGAGAGACCATATGACTGTGATATCTAGTAAATAATTTTCTTTGAGAGGCAATTTAGGGATCTTTTCCTTTTGACCGGTAAATTTTTAAAATAATTTCCATGTAAGTAAAAAATGAGAAAAAGATGTTTTATAAACACATTCTACCAGTATACGAAGTTTTAAATTTTTTAGTTACATAGAAATTATGTAAAAAAACTGCCGTTCAAAAGGAAAAGATCCGAATGTCGTTGTTGCCACCAACACCGCTATTGTTTACATTAATTTCAAATTTGCCAGCAAAATCTCATAAAATGGCAATGTTCTATAAGTTGTACGAGTTTATATCCTTTGTATGAAAATAAAGAAGTTAAGTATGTTATGTGACTCCGCCGTAACCGTAACCGCCAAAAACGGGTGGTGTGGCTATTCGTTACCTTGGCCCAATTCACATTTTCAAAAACTTATTATAGTTATAAACAAACATTAACAGTTTACCACCTTAATTTCAGCATCAGACAAAAGTGAGTAAATACGAAGCGCACAACAACCGGAGTGTTAGTTCGTTTCGTTGACTTTCCGTGTCGGCTTTTCTATGTAACTTCCAGTAATTATTTCCCGCTCGTTCGAGTGTGTAATTAAAAATATTTCTTATAAAACAGCGACTAAATTATCATCAGAGGTAAGTTGTAATACATATTTTCTTTTTAGTAAAAGCCTATGTATCTGGCTAATTGGAAAATCCAGACAGTATTGATAGTTTTAAATAATACTAGTCTGAAATCGATATTAATTCTATTGTCCAGTAAGCACCTGGTTTTTAATTTCAATTATTTTGGTAGATAATCCATTTGCTGGTTGTGTCCATTCAAAGCTGTTTGTTGTTTTATCACAGATGTATCATTTGCTAAACATCTGTATTTGCAGTTTATTCTCTCAAAATGATACACGTTAATAATTCTGTCCATTTCAGCTTCTCAGAATAAATAATCTGCAACATCATAAAACATCAATAGCTAACTGAAACATGTGGCCAGTGATAGCACTATGATAAAAAGCAGATACAGCCTTTTGTAGACAGAATCGGCAAATGTCATAAACTGGCGATGGGTACTACTCTAGAAGAGTGGTCCCGGTGTGCGCACTCGCGCTTGTTAGTCGTGACTAGTAGATCCTTACTTTGTGTTTTTGTTTTATTTAATTAGTTTTAAAAAAAAAAAGAAATTATTTACTAAAGAATCTGAAAACTAAAAGAATATATCACACACATTTTATTTGATTTGTGTAAAAAAATCATATACATTGTTCTAAGAAATAATTTGTTTACTTTCTTTAAAAAATTCTTTTATTTTATTCTGTAAAATCAACTCATTTGCATACGCGCAAGTCGTTGTAGGATCGACTACTTACGACTAGCTAGCGCGTACCGGGTCCAGTCTTCGCTAGTAGTACATGTGTGTTTGTGTTTTATTTACTTTGTTTTAAAAAGAAAGGCGATCTTACGGTATAAGTACCGGTGTACTTCCGGAAGTACTGGATACATTTCAAAAAAGTTTTTTTTTATAGTGGGGGGGGGGGGTTAGGGTTTCTGTAAATGCAAATATATGGGAAACTACCACCTGTGTCATCTCTTGTGAAAGGTAGGAGAGTCCAGTGTGCTGGACATTGTTGTAGAGCTGAAAAAGAGGTAATTTCTACTCTCCTCCTCTGGAAGCCATCTACTCGCAATACCAGAGGGCGCACACTCTCCTACCCTGATGTAATCTCCAGGGATACAGGCATCCAGCAACAGGACCTACGTCATGCCATGATGGACTGTGAAGTCTGGCGTAGCATGGTAAATTCCATTGTCTCGACCACGGACGAACAATGATGGTGATGAGTGTTTCTGTTAGGGTTAGGGGTGGGAGAAAAGGGTTTCTGTTAGGGTTCAGAAATGTAAACAAAGTCACGTGTGTACCTATACCGAAGGATCGCCATTCTGTCCTGGCTCTACTCTTCATACGTCAATTCACAGAACACTTTCTCTAAATTAGTGACCACACCTTCAACATATGTGAGTGCAGTTTGTTTTTATTATTAATAAAGTTACGAGAAGAAAAGTCATGATGGGTTGGTTCACTAAATTCTAGTTTATGTTTGATCTGTTACAGAAGTTGTTACAATCATGAACATTACCTAATTTCATTAATAATAGATCTGCTCAGTCAGGGATAACCTAGGGTTAAACAGTAGTCACTTATCATATTATTGTCCAATATCCTATAGTTGAACCCTTTATTGTTTAAACCAGCCATATCAGGCCCAGATATTCTGCATGTTTTATATTCAAACTGGCGGTATCTGGCCTCTCACACCTAACCTACATTGACATTCTAGAAATAAACAATCACATCATTGAAACCTCAAAGCTATAAGATAATGCATGATTAATTCAAAACAATTTGAGTGAAAAAGAATTACATTTAACAGAATAATCTGAACACTAAAGGGATAATGTTTTACATAATATCTGAAGGAAGAGGAACTGAAGTCCGTGTATATGTAGACATTACACAAGGTAGTATCATATAATTTTAATAACAAAATAAATTTCAAAGACAACCCCATTTTGTTACTAACCCGGCCAAAACTGGCTCTAGCTCTGTGGTAAAATGTCTTGTTTTCATAAGTTTTGAATTAAAATCTTCCACCAAACCTTAGTTCCAATTTATGTTCCTAACACTAGTTGAATGATAACTGAGTTAGTTTACTAAATTCTTTATTATATTTAAAATAATTGAAAGAAACACACTGAATCTCAAAAGAAATATGGTAACAAAAGGGTTACCATATTATAAATTACCATAAATAAATTTCAAAGACAAATTAAAGGATAATATCCACAGTTTAACATTATGAAGATGTAGTTATATTCTTTTTAATAGTTGAATCTCTGCTTTTTAAGTCTTTCCTATATGTTCTGTTTCTGTGTCATTTCAGGAGGTGAAATGTTAGTGATACTTCATGAATATTGATCATCTAATGGAAGATGTTACAAATATTTGACATAACTCTGTTTATACGATTTGTCTATGGTGGAAAACTGTGAGATATTTCTTCTGAATTAATGGCAACATTTGTTTCCATCATTGCCTGGAATATTTGCTAAAGTATTTCACATTCTGTTTGGAGCGGGAGATATCTGCTGCAAAGGTGTTTGTATCATCTTCAGATATTGATGAAGATCGGAACTGCTGGAAATATAAGCAATAGAAATATATAAAAAAGGAAGCAAAATTATATGTTGTGCTTGTATACTTTAGAACAATATTGAATCCTCACGAGATGACAAAAGAAAGAGAAAAATTATCATACCAATGTGATATCTGTAAAAAGACTTTTTCTAGTAAGGGAAATCTCACTGTTCACAAATTCATTCATGCAGGTAGGAAGCCATATCACTGTGATGTCTGTGGTAAATCATTCTCTCAGAAAAGTAACCTTACCTCTCACAAATACAGTCATACAGGTGAGAAACCATATCACTGTGATATTTGTGGTAAATCATTCTCTGATAAAAGTCACCTTACTAGACACAAATCCACTCATACAGGAGAGAAACCATATCACTGTGACATCTGTGGTAAATCTTTTGCATTAAAATATAATTTAACTACTCACAAATTCATTCATACAGGTGAGAAACCATATCAGTGTGATATTTGTGGTAAAACATTCTCTCAAAAAATTCACCTTACTAATCACAAATTCATTCATACAGGTGAGAAACCATATCACTGTGATATTTGTGGTAAATCATTCCCCTATAAGCATAGCCTTACTTATCACAAAGTCAGTCATACAGGGGAGAAACCACATCCCTGTTATATATGTGGTATATCATTCTCCCAGTTAGGTGACCTAACTAGACACAAATACAGTCATACAGGTGAGAAACCATATCAGTGTGATATTTGTGGTAAATCATTCTCTCATATCAGTAGCCTTACCTCTCACAAATCCATTCATACAGGAGAGAAACCTTATCACTGTGACATCTGTGGTAAATATTTTGCATTAAAATATAATTTAACTACTCACAAATTCATTCATACAGGTGAGAAACCATATGAATGTCGTATTTGTGGTAAATCATTCTCCCATAAGCAGAGCCTTACCTATCACAAATACATTCATACAGGGGAGAAACCACATCAGTGTGAGATTTGTGGTATATCATTCTCCCAGTTAGGTGACTTAACTAAACACAAATACAGTCATACAGGAGAGAAACCATATCACTGTGATATTTGTGGTAAATCATTCTCCCATAAGAGTAGCCTTACTTATCACAAATACATTCACACAGGTGAGAAACCATATCAGTGTCATATTTGTGGTAAATCATTCCCTCAAAAAAGTAACCTTAATTCTCACAAATCCATTCATACAGGTGAGAAACTATATCAGTGTGATATTTGTGGTAAATCATTCTCTCAAAAAATTCACCTTACTAATCACAAATTCATCCATACAGGTGAGAAACCATATCACTGTGATATTTGTGGTAAATCATTCTCCTATAAGCATAGCCTTACTTATCACAAAGTCAGTCATACAGGGGAGAAACCACATCCCTGTGATATTTGTGGTATATCATTCTCCCAGTTAGGTGACTTAACTAGACACAAATTCATTCATACAGGAGAGAAACCATATCAATGTCGTATTTGTGGTAAATCATTCTCTCAAAAAAGTCACCTTGATTTTCACAAACACATTCATACAGGAGAGAAACCATATCAATGTCGTATTTGTGGTAAATCATTCTCTCAAAAAAGTCACCTTGATTTTCACAAACACATTCATACAGGAGAGAAACCATATCAATGTCGTATTTGTGGTAAATCATTCTCCCGGAAGCATAGCCTTACTTATCACAAATCCATTCATACTGGAGAGAAACTATATGAGTGTGATATTTGTGGTAAATCATTGTCTTGCTTGCGCTCTTTAACCTCTCATAAAAACATTCATACAGGAGAGAAACCATAGCACTGTAATATCTGCAGTAAATTACACTAAGTCAGATCTTTTCCTTTTGAACGGCAGTTTTTAACAATATTTCTAGTTAACCAAACACTTTTAAACTTCGTATACTGGTAGAATGTATCAAAATAAACATTTTTTTCTTTTGGCTTTCTTGAGAAAATTGTAATTTGTAAGTTTAATGTAGTTTAATTTTTCGAATTTTAACCAATGCTATGCCTTCTATTGAGGTAAAATTATTTGCTGCGTCTAAAACTGAGGCAACATCCTGTCACTAACCCTAACCCTAAATTTGTGCCTTTCATTTTTTTTTTTCTTAATTCTTAAATTAATTTAATCGTTTCGCGTTTGTCTAAAATTATTTATTTTGTTTTTGTTGGGTTTTTGCTTTCGTTTTAGCCTTTTGTTTTTTTTTTCGTAATTGTTATCCTTAAATTAATTTAACATTTGAGAAAAAAAAAAAAGGAAAGGCTAGAATTTAGGGTTAGGGTGATGTTGTCTCAGTTTTAGACGCAGCAAATGATTTTAGCTCATTAGAGGCCATTGATTGGTTAAAATTCTAAAAATTAAACTGCATTAAACTTACAAATTACAATTTTCTCAAGAAAGCCAAGAGAAAAAAATGTTTTATTTTGACACATTCTACCAGTAAACGAAGTTTTAAAGTGTTTAGTTAACTAGAAATTGTGTTGAAAACCGCCGTTCAAAAGAAAAAGATCAGGTATTTCTCCTGCGTCTGTCTTACCAGAAATATATAGCATCAGTGGTGCTTTTCCCTGGCATGAACCCAAACTGCATCTCATCTAAACTGACTCTCTCCCTAATTAGTTAATAATTATTTACTTTGTGTGAAAAAATTATTTACCTTGTTTTAAAATAAAAAAAATTATTTGATATACAGCCTTTAAATACATACCAAAATTCTTTGAGTGTAGTCCGCCCTTGAGTCTAATACTCAGGGTAATTTTTAGGGGGCTGTACCTCTGAAAAACCTAAACCTTGTGTATAATATGCACCCTTTCTCTAACCTGAGTCAAGGAGGTCTACATAACATCCTTGGTTTGTAAAAATGTATATGGTAACATCCTTTCTTATTATTGTATATATAACAATGCAAACGTGTAGCCTTTTTGTGTATTTTGTTTGCAGAAAATAAAGAAATAACAGTAAAACCTAAACCTTGTGTATAATACGCACCCCTTCTCTACCCTGAGTGAAGGAGGTCTGTATAACATCCTTTATTATTATTGTATATATAATATAATGCAAACGTGTAGCTTTTTTGTGCATTTTGTTTGCAGAAAATAAAGAAATAACAGCAATAATGTTTAATAAATGTTACTTACTGCAAGTCATGGTTGATTCTTTTATGACTTCATTACTTTCAGGCTTAGCTTAAGGTATTTTCACACCCGACATCACAAAATGCGTCTGAATAAACATTGCCGGAGAGCAAAGAGAGACTTGGACATTGCTTAGAAAATATTTTCATTTTTAACCTCGTGTATAATCCGTACCTGGGATTTGACCTTTAAATGTTTGGGGAAAAAATGTGGATTATACTCAAGGATTTACAGTACGTGCTTTGCACATGTACGCATCTATTAATTTGCATACGTGCACTCGCGCTAGGTAGTCGAAGGATTGACTAGTCACAACTACCTAGCGCGATGGTGTGCAGCGGGACCACTTTTCGTAAATAGTACTCAGCGCCTGTAACCAGTCAAGTCGTGGGTCACTCTGGTAATTAATATATATATAACAATTATAGGTGGTTTTACGTTTTCCACAATGATATGTACTACCAGGGTGCCACCAATCTTATTGAATATGAGAAGGCTGTTTTTCCTGAGATGTATATTAACACGCAGATGTCTGTACTTCGTACAAGTTTGCGCTGATCTTTTCCTTTTGAATGGCAGATGTCAACACAATTTCTAGTTAACTAAACACTTTTAAACTTCGTATACTGGTAGAATGTGTTTATAAAACATCATTTTTACAGAAAATGGGATTTTTTTCTAATGGTGTCAAATGAAAATGTCACCAATAATTATAACCCTAGTATCGATCTTTGCATTTCAATCTATTTTAGGGTTAGGTTTGGTTAGGGTTAGGGGTGGGGGAAGGGTATCTTTATTGTACCACTACTGCATAAATCTCTCAGATATTTAGAAATGTATTGGATCTTTTCGGTTTGAACGGCAGTTTTTCTAGCGGTGTCATATGAAATGGTCACCCATTATTATGACCCTAGTATCAATCTATTGCATTTCAATCTCTTTTAGGGTTAGGGGTGGGAGAAGGGTATTTTTTTTCTTCACAAATGTAAATAAACCCAATCTGTTTCTTAAAAGAGGGACATGTTCATACGCCACAGAATGTTTTCACCTCAATAAATGTCATTGATTGCTTGAAATTGAAGAAATAAAACTGAACAATGGCATACATATATACATACGTACATACATACATACATGCGGACTGTTGCTATAGCAACGAAGCTAAGATACAGAGTGAAGCCACTTGGGAAAGATTGACTCTAAACTCTGCTGTGCTTTCACACTAAGTGTTAACATTTTAGCTCTCTTCTGCTGTTTGCAGCAAAGCTTGGAAGGAAGGTGTGTAGTGTGTGATTGTCAAATTGAGCATCATAGAGAAAGTTTAGCAGAGAATCTGCATCAGATTTTGCCAAAATCAGGGCAATACCTGCTCAGAGGCCCACACAAATTTTCATCATTCTTGACACAATCAAGGGAATCTTGCATAACTTATTTCTTTATAACCCACAAGGGGCTAAACACCCAAAGGACCGACGCACGGATTAAGTCCGTTATATCGACCCCGAAAAGATGAAGAGCAAAGTCGACCTCGGCGGAATTTGAACTCAGAAGATTACGGCAGATGAAATACAGCTACGCATTTCGCCCAGCGTGCTAACATTTCTGCCAGCTCACCGCCTTGTATAACTAAAACCTGAGTGTCCCCTGGCGGTCAGACAGGAAACCAAAATGAAAATGAGATTTAAAGAGAGTAATCTCCCTCGACCTTCATAAATATTTTAGAAGCTTCCTATAAACTTCCAGATGACATAGCAGTCAGGGACTTCTGGCTTATCCCTAATATAAAGCGGAACATTCTAATTTTGTGCCACCCTTGCGTTGACTCCTGACTTCTAGACATGCATTGACTCAGGTCACACACATACACACCCGCAAGTGCATGTGTTTGCCTTATTTTGCTTTGAGACGTGGTTGCAAAATATGTTCATCTGATGTTACAAGCTTTTCCTTCAATTAACCTTATATGTCAACGCATTACCTCTGGATCTTGCCTGAGTAGGGTTTCCTCTCCAAAGACCTTCCGCTGTTCAGCTCTCTTGAGAATTTCCTACCATTGTCTTATTTTAACATTTCATCAGTGACTGGGAAATATATTTCCTTCACACTCCTTTTCTCACATGGTTACCATCTACTCAATGGCTCCATCGCATATTCACTAGATAACCACAATCGTTAGCATTTAATGAACAAACTTATCCCTTCGTTTATCTCTCATCACTGTATCTTAGCATCTAACACCAAGTATTTTCTATATTAAATAATATCAACAAATTATATAACTTCAAAACAAACATTTATTGTAGATCAGTTTGGAGAAATGTGTAACTTTTATCATACATTGATCAAGTGTGAATTCTATGCTGTATCATCAATTGTATAAGCTCATAAGGGACACGTTTGGATAGGGTTGCCAAATTAGAAAATCATATATATGGGACACTTTTAAAATCTCTCTCTATATATATATTTATACATGCCTACACACCCAACATAATACATAAAAGCAGAGAGATAAGTTAAAAAGATAATGCAATTATTTTAATGGGTTATGAAGTCAAAATTATTTAATACAAGCTAAAGAAATAATAAATTCTATTAAAGTGAAATAATTTGAAAATATTTCTTTAATACAGACAACAGAGAAATAAGCAAACAATATCTTGTGTAATGTGTACATATAGGCGTAGGAGTGGCTGTGTGGTAAGTAGCTTGCTTACGAACCACATGGTCCCAGGTTCAGTCTCAGTGTGTGGCACTTTGGACAAGTGTCTTCTACTATAGCCTCGGGCCGACCAAAGCCTTGTGAGTGGATTTGGTAGACAGAAACTGAAAGAAGTCCCTTGTATATATGTGTGTGTGTGTGTGTATATGTTTATCCCCCAAACATCGCTTGGCAATTGATGCTGGTGTGTTTACGTCCACCATAACTTAGCGGTTCAGCAAAAGTGACCGATAGAATAAGTACTAGGCTTACAAACAATAAGTCCTGGGTCTATTTCTCAAATAAAGGCGGTGCTCCAGCATGGCCACTGTCAAATGCCTGAAACATGTAAAATAGATAGGTTTCCCTATTTTCTTCCATGTATCCATATTTATTATATGTGCAACAGTATAACTACCAAATTAAAAATATGTTCTGGTGTTGCTTTGTTAAATGAATCCTTCGAGCTGATACTTCAGCCTGGTCGCAGTATAATTATACAGAATTTAAATGAAACACACATATACGCACACGTTTCTGTGTACTGAAACATGTGTTTGTGTATTTACGTATGTAGGTACTTCTCTAGACACGTACACGTCCATCCATCCATCTTTCCTTCCTACTTTCTCCCTTCCCTCATATTCCTGGTCAACTTTGGTATGGTCTCCCTAGCGCTAACAACGTTGCAGTGTGTATAAGGTGTTTGTCTCTTACTACCAACATCAGAGGGGGGCGCCGAATAACTGTAGGACAGGAAGAAATATGGAAAGGGAAAAGTTCTTCAGTTCTATATTTAAGAGGTGAGGAATTATTTACATTCTTCTTCTTATTATTATCCAGGTCACTGTCTGGAATCGAACACTTATCCGTCAAATGTAAATAATGTACATAATTCCTCATCTCTTAAATATAGAACTGAAGAACTTTTCCCTTTCCTTATGTACGTATTCAGATAAGTACGTACGTACATAAATACACAAGCACATGTTTCAGTACACAGAAACGTGTGCGTATATGTGTGTTTCATTTAAATTCTGTATAATTATACTGCGACCAGGCTGAAGTATCAGCTCGTAGGTTTCATTTAACGAAGCAACACCAGAACATATTTATCGGTCACTTATGCTGAAGCGCTATGTTATGGGGACGTAAACACACCAGTATTGGTCGTCAAGCGATGTTGGGGGGAGAAACACAGACACAAACTTATACACACACATATATATGATGGACTTCTTTCAGTTTCCGTCTACCAAATCCACTCACAAGGCTTTGGTCGGCCCGGTGCTATAGTAGAAGACACTTGACCAATGTGCCACGTAGTGGGACTGAACCCGGAACCTTATGGTTCATAAGCAAGCTACATACCACACAGCCACTCCTGCGCCTATACTCTTTACTCGTTTCAGTCATCTGACCACGGCCATGCTGGAGCACCGCCTTTAATCGAGCAACTTGACCCCAGGACTTATTCTTTTGTAAACCCAGTACTTATTCTATTGGTCTCTTTTGCCGAACTGCTAAGTAACAGGGACATAAACACACCAGCATCGGTTGTCATGCAATGGTAGGGGGACAAACACACGCATATATATATATACACGACGGGCTTCTTTCAGTTTCCGTCTACCAAATCCACTCACAAGGCTTTGGTCGGCCCGAGGCTATAGTAGAAGACACTTGACCAATGTGCCACGTAGTGGGACTGAACCTGGAACCTTATGGTTCATAAGTAAGCTACTTACCATACAGCCACTCCTACGCCTATGTTGATAAAAACAGCAAAATTTCTTTGTAGCATGATGGGTGACAAATTAATTTCATAGGCGAAATGTGGGGATACGTCACATTTCAAGTGAAAGCACGCAAGGAGAATGTCTTCATTAAAAATGTTGATTATCTGTTTGGTACTATTTTTTTTTTCTTCTTGTTTCAGCTCAGAGCTGTGGCCATGCTGATGCACTGCCGTTTTGTGCTACACTGTTATTACGAAGAACCTCCTCCAATATGTGGCACTTCGTGAAGAATGGAGTTTGATATAGCTACATATATACATATATATATAGACGAAATACCGCTAAGCATTTCGCCCGGCCTGCTAACGTTTCTGCATCATCATCATCGTTTAATGTCTGCTTACCTTGATGGCATGGGTTGGACTGTTTGACCGGGGTCTGGGAAGCCAGATGGCTGCACCAGGCTCCAGTCTGATCTGGCAGTGTTTCTACAGCTGGATGCCTTTTTCTCCATGCCGAGCAGGGCCATCTCCCTGACAGGATCTGTCTATGGTCTTTCAATCCAGATCTTGCTTCCATACCTGAAATTTGTTCCCTAATTGTGGTAGGGATTCAGCAATAATAACAAGGTCATCCGCTTGGAAGAGATCCCAAGGGCAGCCAATCTTAAATTCCTACATAATGCCGGCCACGATCAGTTGTGCTTTTTACCGGCATGGAAGCCAGTCAAGGTGGTGCTGGCATCAGCCATGTTCGGATGGTGCTTTTTACTTGCCACTGGCACAGATATCACAACTACAATTTCAATTGATTTTTTGATGTTAATGTACTTGACTCAATAGGTCTCCTCAAATATCAATATAAGTTCCATGGATCAAGGTGTAGAATTGTATCAAGTAGAAGCACCAGCGATGCTATCTTCCTGGTGAGGCAAAAGCAGAAGTACTTGGTCAAAGATATATCTTTGCATTTGGATTTTGTTGACATGGAGAAAGCTTTTGACAGAGTCCCCTACTCTATTATTTGGTGAGCAATAGAGAAGCTAAGTTTTTTGGCTCAAAAAGCAAAAAGCAAGGCCATGTAGGGGGACATGGAGTTATGTACAGGGAGAGTGGTCATACAGAGTTCAGCCTTTTGTGGTCAAGAGGGTCTTTGAACCGAGTGGTCGTCGGCATCTTCACTATCTCATCCAGCAGCTTACTCCACGGATCCGCAACCCGGACTGAGAAAGCCCCTCTCCTTTGATTGAGATGAAATTGTCGTAAATAGAGCTTTTTGTAGTGACCCCGCAGTGGACGTTCTGGAGCAGGAGTGAAGAACAGCTCTTTCGAGAGGTTACACTTTCTGCTTATGATGTTGTGAGCAAGAATGAGATCACCACAGCATCGTCGTTTAGGGAGAGATGAGTGGTTGGTGAGACATGCAAAAGCTATGTATAGGGATGCTGTCAGTAAGGTAAATGTCACCAATGAGTATAGCATGAATTTTAGTGTCAAAATAGGAGTCCACCAAGGATCGTTTTTCACCCCACTCTTGTTTATCATAGTCCTGCAAGCAATAACAGAGGAATTTAAGATTGGCTGCCCTTGGGATCTCTTCCAAGCTGATGACCTTGTTATTATTGCTGAATCCCTACCAAAATTAGAGAACAAATTTCGGATCTTTTCCTTTTGAACGGCACTTTGTAACATAATTTCTAGTTAACTAAACACTTTTAAACTTCGTATACTGGTAGAATGTGTTTATAAAACATCAATTTTTCTTGACTTTATTGAGAAAATCCTATTGTTTGTAAGATATTTCGTCAGAAAATTCGAGTATTTTGGCAATTTTAACCAATCACTGGAGTCTATTTAGGTAAACATTCCGTGCTGTATGAATATGTCCCTCCTTTAAGAAACAGATTGGGTTTATTTACATTTGTGAAGAAAAAAAGATACCCTTCCCACACCCCTAACCCTAACTCTAAAATAGATTGAAATGCAATAGATCGATACTAGGGCCAAAATAATGGGTGATATTTTCATTTGTCACCGCTAGAAAAAAATCCCACTTTCTGTAGCGGTGTCGTATGAAATTGTCATCCATAATTATGGCCCTAGTATCGATCTATTGCATTTCAATCTCTTTTAGATTTAGGGTCGGGGTGGGGCAATGGTATCTTTTTTTTCTTCAAAAATGTAAATAAACCCAATCTGTTTCTTAAAGGAGGGACATATTCATTATGCACAGAATGTTATTTACCTAAATGGAGAGCAGTGATTGGTTAAAATTGCCAAAATATCTTACAACCTACAGAATTTTCTCAATTAAAGCCAAGAAAAAATGATGTTTTATAAACAAATTCTAATAGTATACGAAGTTTAAAAGTGTTTAGTTAACTAGAAATTGTGTTGAAAAGCGCCGTTCAAAAGGAAAAGATCCCAAATATCAGGTATGGAAGCAAGATCTGGATTGAAAAACTATACAGTAAATTTAGCAAAGACCAAAGACAGATCTTGTCAGAGAGATGGCCCTGCTCGGCATGTAGAAAAGATGTCAGGAGAAACTCCATGTAGTGTACCCAGTACAAGCTATGGACACATATTGTTCATTTGATTATAGGCTGGAGATTGTGGGATAGCCTAAGCATGTCCAGCAGAGAACAACTGATCATCGTTGGGAACTGGAATGTGATACAATGGTGTCGGAATAACATATCCACAAGAAAACAGCAAATTAATGTAATTAAAATTGTTTGAATGAAAACCACACACATCATAATTAATGAGTTGATGCAAATGAGGAAAATGTAAAAAATTTATTTGTCTCAAAAAAAGTAATACAATTGCTGTATTTTATTCCCCATTTTATCACTGGTATTGTTATTGATCAATATCAATAAATACAGGTTTAGTTAAATTACGTTAAGAGAATGATTTTGCACAGATAACACAGCAATATGTCTTCTCTCCTGTATGAATGCATTTAAAATTAGTTAAACAGCATAATCCTAAGAGAATGATTTACTACAGATATCAAAACCAAAAATCAAAATCATAATCGATCAACATCAATGGAATTTGAAGCTGTGATACCAAGGCCGGTGGCACATAAGAGAACCATCCGAACGTGGACGTTTGCCAGCCCCGTCTGGCACCTTTGCCGGTGGCACGTAAAAAGCATCCACTACAATCACGGAGTGGTTGGCGTTAAGAAGGGCATCCAGCTGTAGAAACATTGCCAGATCAGACTGGAGCCTGGTGCAGCCTTCTGGCTTCCCAGACCCCAGTTGAACCGTCCAACGCATGCTAGCATGGAAAGCGGACGCTAAACGATGATGATGATGATCACAGTGATACAATATCTCCCCAATCTAAGTGGATTTGTGATAAAAATATTTTCTTACGCAGAATGATTTACTGCAGATATTACAGTGCTATGCTTTCTCTCCTGTATGAATGTATTTGTAATTAGTTAAATATTGTTCCACAATGAATGATTTACCACACCTCTTACAGTGAAAGGGCTTCTCTCTTGTATAAATACATTTATGAGTATATATAGTATGTTCCTGAGTTATAGTTTGTCTCCTTTATGAGTGGACTTATGATTAATCAAATATTTTCTTACACAGAATGATTTACTGCAGATATCACAGTGCTATGATTTCTCTCCTGTATGAATGTATTTGTGTCTATTAAAATTACTTTTACGAGAGAATGATTTACCACAGATATCACAGTGATATCGTTTCTCTCCTGTATGAATGTATTTGTGTCTATTAAGGTTACTTTTTCCAGAGAATGATATACCACAGATATCACACTGATATGGCCTTTCATTAGTGTGAGTAAGTTCATGAACAGTTAAATTACTTCTCACTACAAAGGATTTACCACAGATATTGCAGTGATATGGTTTCTCTCCTGTATGAATTGATTTGTGATAAGTAAGGCTAATCTTATGAGGGAATGATTTACCACAAATATTGCAGTGATATGGCTTCTCACCTGTATGTGTAAGTTTGTGAGTAATTAAATGACTTTTAAATGAAAAGGATTTATCACAGATATCACAGTGATATGGTTCCTCTCCTGTGTGAATGTATTTGTGAGAAGTCAGGCTACCTTTTTGAGAGAATGATTTACCACAAATATCACATTTATATGGTTTCTCTCCTGTATGAGTGTATTTGTGAGAATCAAGGTGATTTCTTTGAGAGAATGATTTACCACAGATGTCACAGTGATACGGTTTCTCTCCTGTATGAATGTATTTGTGATGAGTAAGGCTACTCCTATTAGAGAATGATTTACCACAAATACCACATTGTTATGGTTTCTCTCCTGTATGAATGTATTTGTGATGAGTAAGATGATCTTTTTTAGAGAATGATTTACCACAGATATCACAGCGATATTGCTTTCCACTTGGATCAATACACTTGTGAACAGTGAGATTTGCTGTATTAGAAAAAGTCTTTTTACAGATATCACATTGGTCTGATAATTTTTCTCTTTCTCTTGTCATCTCCGGTGGATTCATTATTCTTCTGCAGTATACGACCCCAAAATATATTTTTCTTTTCTTCTTTATAAATGTCTTTGTTGATTCAAATACTTCTACTGCTATATTTACAGCAAATCTGATCTTCTCGAATATCTGAAGATAATACAAAGACCTTCACAGATTTTTCCAAATTCAAACAGAATGTAAAATACTGGCAATGAAGAAAACAAACGTTCGTATTAATTCCAAAGAAATATTTCACAGTTATTCACCATAGATTTGTAATAGAAACAGGGTTATATATATTATTTATAATATCTTCCATTAGTCTTCAAAGGATGATCAATATTCATGATGTATCTGATGTAAAAACTCCTTTATAGCACTAACATCTCATATTCTGAAATGACACAGAAACAGTAGAAGATATATTTTATCTCTTTATTTTTTTTTTTTTTGCGAAATACGGAGTTTATGATTCATGTGTGAGTGTGTGTTCTTGATACTCGTTTAGAACAAGTAGTTTTACACATATTACACTATTTTTTTTTTTGTTTTGGTGCCCGGGTCAGCCCCTCAGACGCTTTCGGAACTTCCCGATGTGAATTTTCCGAGGCCTCTTCCCCACCCCCCTTTCGCGTGCGCGAATTTTTTTTTTCATATTCGTTCATAGGAAGTTGTTTTACACCTATTACACACATTTTTTTTTTGATTTTCTGATATTTGTTACGCCCTATATTAACCGGAAAGAAGCCCGTCGTACATATGTGTATATGTATGTTTATGTGTCTGTGTTTGTCACCCTAGCATCGCTGGACAACCGATGCTGGTGTGTTTACGTTCCCGTAACTTAGCGGTTCGGCTAAAGAAACCCAATAGAATAAATCCTGGGGTCGATTTGCTCGACTGAAAGGTGGTGCTCTAGCATGGCCACAGTCAAATGATTGAAACAAGTAAACGAGAGAATAGAGATAACTATTAAAGCCAATCATTTTGACAAAATAAACAGCAAATAGTGATACGTAAGTTATACCTCTATAATAAAGCGATAGACAGCTTCGAACGGACACAAGTAACAAATGGAATGTCTACTGTAATAAAAGAAGGCGATCTTCCGGAAGTACCAGATACATTTCAAAAAAGTGTTTTTTTTTATATATGGGGCGTTAGGGTAAGGTTTAAAGTTAGGGTGTGTGGCGATCCTTCGGTATATGTACACACGTGATTTTGTTTACATTTCTGAAAATATGAGTTCCAGCGATGGTGCCCCAGCATGGCCGCGGCCTTCGGGCTAAAACATTTTTAATGATTTATAACAGAAACCCTGACCCCCCCCCCATATATAAAAAAACCCCACTTTTTTTTAATGTATCCGGTACTTATATCGTAACATCACCTAAAAGACATTAACAATTTGGTGCTTTTTCATCGACATACCAAGTAAAAATTAAGATTAGATTTTCTTGGCATTATTCAAGAAGTTTAACGGAGAATGGAATTAATATCGAAATCAGATTAGCAACATTCAAAACTTTCACAATTGTCTGGAGTTTCCAATTAACCAGGGTCATCGGCTTTTACCACAAACAAAACATGTATTGTATCTTACCTGTGATGATAAATAAATTAGTGTTTAATATGAATTAACGTTAATTACGGAAAGGATCGATCTGGCGGGAAATATAATTTAAAGGCACTTTAGAAAAACCGACACGGAACGTCAACGAAACGAACTAAAATCTGAATATTGTATCCGTCCTATTACTACGTATTTGTCGGATGCTAAAACGGAAGTGGTAAATTTTTAATGGTTTTTATTGCTATAATTACGTTTTCGAAATGTGATTTATAATGAAAAAACCCCGAATAATGGCAAAAAATACAAAAGTATATGCTGACTACTTATTTTCAGGTTTTTTGCTACTCTTACGATCTCCTCTTTAAACCTATAGTGTCGTTCTTCGTTTATTTCTTTTTAAGGTTAAGGTGAGAAACCCGTGGGTTGTTTTCTAACCAATACCCAAGAAATTATTTTTCTCTTAGCTTTATTGAGAAAATCCTACATTTTGTAAGATATTTGTTGTTTTTTATTTCTTCAATTTCAACTAATAAATGACGTCTATTGAGGTGAAAACATTCTGTGCCGTATGAATATGTCCCTCGTTTAAGAAACAGATTGGGTTTATTTACATTTCTGAAGAAAAAAAAGATAACCTTTCCTCAACTCCTAACCCTAAAACAGATTGAAATGCAATAGATCGATACTATGGTCATAATTATGGGTGACAATTTCATATGATGCCGCTAGAAAAAACTGCCGTTCAAACGGAAAACGTCCGATGGGAGTAAGACACACGTGTCTGTTCCCCACACCCACCACTATCTAACAAGTCGTGTTGCTTTCTTTGACATTGTGGTTCGGTACGCGGAGGACGTAAAAGTAGCAATACAAATCTCAGCTTCTAGCTTTGTATCATTTGTTATTATTTGGATTTTTTCTTACAATTCACATTTTCAAAAATTTACCACTTTACTTTTAGCATCAGACAAAAGTGTTATTAATACGGGAAGCACAACAACCGGATTCTTAATTCGTTTCGTTGACGTTCCGTGTCGGCTTTTCGATGTGTCTTTTTCGCTAGATCGCTTATTTGTGTAATTAAAAATATTATAAAACACCGACTAATATATTATAAGAGGTAAGATGTAACACATATTTTCTTTTTAGTAAAAGCCTATGTATCTGGCTAATTTGAAACAGCAGGCAGTTTTGAAAGTTTTAAATACTGCTTCTCTGAAATCGATATTAATTCTATTGTCCAGTAAACTTCGTAAATTATGCCTAGAAAATCTGGATTTTACTTGTGGCCATGAAAAAGCACCAGATTTTTAATTACAATTATTTTAATAAATACTTCCTTATTTTAGTAGATATTTCAGTGTTTTCATTTCAAGTTTTAATTTGGAAAACTGACAGTTCATTCTATTAATAAACTGGTATAATTTTAGTAAAAAATAAAATTAAGAAGTGATTTTGTTATGGTTATCTGGATTGCTATAACCTTTAGAATAATACCTATCCAAACCGATTTTGGACATTTTCATTTTTAACTTAAAAACCACGGGAGGGGCCTTTTCGGTTAAAATAAAACAAGTAAACATTTTCAGGGGAAAAGGTGAACAATTCAAGGGATGTTTTGCTGGTGTTTCTAGCAGAACCCAAACCACCCTCCCTTTTCACTCTCACATGTATTATCTTTTTCTTACTTGTTTCAGTCATTTTGACTGCGGCCATGCTGGAGCACCGCCTTTAATCGAGCAACTCGACCCTGGGACTTATTCTTTGTAAGCCCAGTACTTAATGTATCGGTCTATTTTGCCGAACTGCTAAGTGACCGGGACATAAACACACCAGCATCGGTTGTCAAGCAATGCTAGGGGGACAAACATATACACACACATACATATATATATATATATATATATATACATATATAGGACAGGCTTCTTTCAGTTTCCGTCTACCAAATTCACTCAAAAGGCATTGGTCGGCCCGAGGATATAGCAGAAGACACTTGCCCAAGGTGCCACGCAATGGGACTAAACCCGGAACCATGTGGTTGGTAAACAAGCTACTTACCACACAGCCACTCCTGTGTGTTGATGTTTTTTTAAAAAATATTTTTCTCCTATTATATTTTATGGAATGACTAGCAGATACCCGGCGTTGCTCAGTATTAAAAGGTCATAATTTGTGTTTATATATATTACAGTTATGTTGAAAAAGGTGATATAGGAAAGTGCAGCATTGATGACAAAACATTTGTGGAGTAAAAGATGGGCTAACTGGACTAAGCGACTTGTCATTTGTCCGAGTATTCCTTGCCCTAACCAGTCATGGAAAATTGGGGGTGGAGGGTATGTGGTTTTTGAATGCACCGAAAAGCTGTCAGTGGATATGTTTTCCTTTCTGGCATCTAACATGACCCATCGTCTGAAGTTTTGACATCTCCTTTGGGTTTATTGTCCTACATCACTCATGAAGTAAATTTTGAGGACCTGTGACACATAAAAGCACCAACCGACCGTGGCCATTTGCCAGCCTCCTCTGGCCGGTGGCACGAAAAAAGCACCCACTATACTCACGGAGTGGTTGGCGTTAGGAAGGGCATCCAGCTGTAGAAACACTGCCAGATCAGACTAGGGCCTGGTGCAGCCTCGTGGTTTCCCAGATCCCGGTCAAACCGTCCAACCGATGCTAGCATGGAAAACAGACGTTAAACGATGATGAAGATTTGGTTGGTTGTTCATTTGTGGGTAACAGGGAACCATTGCCCTTCGACTGTGAATGTCAGTGTAAATCCATGTTCAACTATCTCCTTAGATGCACCAAACAATGTCATTTGTGATGCAGGATTGTCTGATATTGTTCAGGAAATCCGACTGGATGGAAGTACCTTCCAGAAGAGGTTGAGAAGGAGCTGGTAGTGCTGGCAATATTACCTTACTGCCTGGGCATTGCATGCCATTAGTTTCATTTGGAAATTTTAAAGCTTTACAGAAACAACGATTTGAGTTTAGCACACTAATTTGGCCAAAATTATCATTTTCATAAAAATGGGATGGATTATATATGAAAGCAGCTCCAGGATTTGTGAAGAACGCATTTATACATAGTCTGTTTGTGAGAGCTATTCTATTGGACCACTGTCTAATCATTAAAATGTTTTAATGGCTAAGCATTAAATGCTGCAGCATGTGTTTGCTGATCTTGCAAAAGTCTCATCTCCCTTCTGTATTGAGACTCCATCTGACGTGCTGCGGCTTGCCTTTGCTCATCTTGAGAAAGTCCCATCTTGCTTCTGTCTTAAGAAGCAAGATGGAAATATTGTCCAATAATATGTAATTTAATCTTTTACATAATATCCGAAGGTAGAGGAGCTGAAGTCTGTGTATATGTAGACATTACACAAGGTTGTATCATATAATTTCAATAACAGAATATATTTCAAAGACAACTTAAAGGATTATATCCACAGTTTATGATTATGAAAATGAAATTATATTTTCTATTGTTGAATCTCTGCTTTTTAAGTCTTTCCTATATCTTCTACTGTTTCTGTGTCATTTCAGAATATGAGATGTTAGTGGTATAAAGGAGTTTTTACATCAGATACATCAGGAATATTGATCATCACTTGAAGACTAATGGAAGATGTTATAAATAATACATATAACCACGTTTATATAATTTATCTATGGTGAAGAACTGTGAAAAATTCCATCTGAATTAATAGCAACATTTGTTTCCATCATTGCCTGGAATATTTGCTAAAGTATTTCCCATTCAGTCTGAACTTGGAAAAATCTGCAAAGGTGTTTCTATTACCTTTAGATATTGACAAAGACCAGACTTGTGGAAAATATAACTAGAGAATTATTTGAATCAACCAAGGAATATATAAGAAGAACAGGAAAATATATTTTGTGCTTGTATACTATAGAACAATAATGAATCCTCAAGAGATGACAAAAGAAAGAAAAAAGTTATCACACCAATGTGATATCTGTAAAAAGACTTTTTCTAATAAGGGAAATCTCACTGTTCACAAATTCATTCATGCAGGGGGGAAACAATATCATTGTGATATTTGTGGTAAATCAATCTCTCAGAAAAGTAACCTTACCTCTCACAAATACATTCATACAAGAGAGAAACGGTATCGCTGTGATATTTGTGGAAAGTCATTCTTACAGAAGGTTCACCTTACTTCTCACAAATACAGTCATACAGGTGAGAAACCATATCAATGTCGTATTTGTGGTAAATCATTCTCTAAAAAAATTAACCTTACTTCTCACAAATACATTCATACAGGAGAGAAACCATATCGCTGTGATATTTGTGGTAAATCATTCTCTCAAACAAATAGTCTTACTTACCACAAATTCAGTCATACAGGGGAGAAACCACATCCCTGTGATATATGTGGTATATCATTCTCCCAGTTAGGTGACTTAACTAAACACAAATACATTCATAATGGAGAGAAACCTTATCACTGTGATATCTGTGGAAAGTCATTCTCCCAGAAAATACATCTGACTTCCCACAAAAATGTTCATACAGGAGAAAATTCATATCACTGTGATGTCTGTGGTAAATCGTTCTCTCATAAAAGTAGCCTTCTTTGTCACAAAGACATTCACTTAGGAGAGAAACCACATCACTGTGATATCTGTGATAAATCATTCCGCCTGATAGGTAGCTTAACAAGACACAAATACATTCATACAAGAGAGAAACCATATCGTTGTGATATCTGTGGAGTGTCATTCACTCAGAAGACTAGTCTTACTTCTCATAAATACACTCACACAGGAGAGAAACCATATGAATGTGATATTTGTGGTAAATCATTCTCTCAAAACCGTACCCTTATGTATCACAAATCCATTCATACAGGAGAGAAACCATATCAATGTGATATTTGTGGTGAGTCATTCTCTCGGAAGACTGGCCTTGCTTATCATAAATCCATTCATACAGGAGAGAAACCATATGAATGCGATATTTGTGGTAAATCCTTTTCGTTAAAAAGTTATTTAACAACTCACAAACTTATTCATACTAATGAGAAGCCATATCAGTGTGATATCTGTGGTAAAACGTTCTCTCATAAAAGTAACCTTAGTAATCATACATACACTCATACTGGAGAGAAACTATATCCCTGTGACATTTGTGGTAAATCATTCTCTCAAAAAAGTTGCCTTACTTATCACAAATACACTCATACAGGGGAGAAACCACATCACTGTGATGTTTGTGGTAAATCATTCCCTTGTTTGAGCGCTTTAACCTCTCATAAATACATTCACACAGGAGAGCAACCATATCAATGTAATATCTGTAGCACAGCATTCTCCCGAAAAAGTAGTTTATCTGTGCACAAACGCACTCATACAGGAGACAAGCCATATCCCTGTGACATTTGTGGTAAATCATTTTTTTATCAAAGCAAGTTAACCTCTCATAAATACATTCATACAGGAGAAAAACCATATTCCTGTGATATCTGTGGTAAATCATTCTCTCATAAAAGTAACTTTAATAGACACAAATACATTCATACAGGAGAGAAACCATAGCACTGTGATATCTGCAGTAAATAATTGTGTGTTCAGTATTATTTAACAGATCACAATTCCACTCATGCTAGATATGTCAGTGTGATATCTGTGTTAAATCTTTCTCTGAGGAATGTGCTATATATACTCATAAATATTTTCTAATAGGAGAGAAGACCTATCACTGTGATATGTATAGTAAATCATTCTGTGTGGAACAATATATAACTAATCCCAAATGCATTCATAAGGGTGGCAAAAAGCACAACACTGTGGCATCTGTGATGTCATTCTCTTGTAATTACTTAACGAAATACAAACATATTCATACAAGATTGGATTCTTGTGGCTGTGTTATCTTTGGTAAATCATTCTCTCAATAATGTACCTGAACTTAACATATATGTATCCATATTACTCAATAACAATATCAGTGATATTGTGAATTAATGTAATAAACAGAAAGAAAATTAAAGTTGTCTTACTCTTTTTTCTCTGCTCATTTTATACGCAGAACATTCTACCAAATGTTGTAATGGTGAGACACACGTAAATTATAGAATTCACAGTGGATCAGTGTATGATAAAAGTCACACACGTCTCCAAACTAACCTACTATAAGCGTTTATTTTCTCTCTATCCACTCAGTTGAAGTCGACTCTCGGTCACTCGGATCAGTGTCCTCCAGTCAGTTCTATCCTGGGTCGCTTCTTTCAGATTGGCCATGTCCATTACGGTATCACTGTTGCTGGTCGGCCTCTTCCTCTCTTGCCACTGACTATTCCGAGCATGATGTCCTTCTCCAGGGATTTTCTCCGCATAATATGACCAAAATATGCCAATCTATGCTTGGTGATCCTAGCTTCTAGCGACATTTTCGGCCTTATCTGCTTAAGAACTTCTCCATTGGTGAGCCTCGCTGTCCACGGAATCCGCAAATTTGTTGATATTATTTAATTAAATATCAAGATACAGTGAATGGGAGACTTTTACATTTAAACCGCCTGAAATTTCATCTAGTTGTAACTTCTCCCCGTTAATTAATCCTTCAAATTAGTGCTGAAAGAAGAAATGTTTGATTTCATGGTAGGGGTGAAACATCAGTGATATTATAATGGCTCAGAGTTACTTCCCTTAGCATTAAACAGAAAGAAATGCCTTCAAACTTTATATTTCGTCTTTATTCCTCTTCGACCAGATCCAGCTGGAATAGCTCTCTGCTGTCTCTGATATTGCCTCTAGAGCATTGCTCATGTTCTTCCCAGAGACTGAGGGTTGTTTCTTTAAATCGTAGTGTGATTTGCCCATAAGATCGCGCCTCTGTAGTGGGAGAAGCGTGGTCCTTTGCTATTTGTAAGACCCGCAAAAGAGAAAGCAGGTCAACCCCCGACACCGAGAGCATCGACGGATGGATGAATGCGCATCCAGGCTCAGCGGTTGCGTCGGAAGTCGGGGACAAGAAATAGGAAGAAAGAATGAGAGAAAGTTGGAGCAAAAGCGTACAACTGGGGTCGCCACCCACTGCCGGAGCCTCGGGTGTTTTCGCTCAATAAATACACACAACGCCCGGTCTGGGAATCGAAACCGTAATCCTCCGACCGAGAGATCGCTGCCCTAACCACTGGTCATTGCGCCTCCACTGTTGTTGCTGTTGTTGGAGGTGTTTGTGTTGAACTTATTGTTATTGTTGTGGGTGATGTGGTTGTTATCGTGGATCTTTTCCTTTTGAACGGCACTTTTCAACACAATTTCTAGTTAAGTAAACACATTTAAACTTCGTATACTGGTAGAATGTGTTATGAAACATCATTTTTTCTTGTCTTTATTGAGAAAATTCCATATATTGTAACATATGTCGTCTTTAATTTCGAGCATTTCGGCAATTTTAACCAATCGCTGACCTCCATTGACATAAACAACATTCCGTGCTGTATGAATATGTCCCTCGTTTAAGAAACAGATTGGGTTTATTTACATTTGCGAAGAAAAAAAGATACACCCCGCTCCTAACCCTAAAATAGATTGAAATGCAATAGATCGATACTAGGGCCATAATGATGGGTGACATTTTCATTTGACACCGCTAGAAAAAAATCCCATTTTCCGTAGCGGTGTCGTTTGAAATTGTCACCCATAATTATAACCCTAGTATCTATCTATTGCATTTCAAATGGACGTCAGCGATTAGTTAAAACTTCCGAAATGCTCGAAATTAAAGTCGAAATATGTTATAACATATAGAATTTTCTCAATAAAGCCAAGAGAAAATGATGTTTTATAAACACATTCTACCAGTATACGAAGTTTAAAACTGTTTAGTTAACTAGAAATTATGTTAAAAAACTGCCGTTCAAAAGGATAAGATCCGAATGTTGTTGTTCCCACCAACACCGCTATTGTTTACATTAATTTGAAATTTGCCAGCAAAATCTCATAAAATGGCAATGTTCTATAAGTTGTACAAGCTTTTATGCTTTATATGAAAATAAAGAAGTTAAGTATGTTATGTGACTCCGGCGTAACCGTAACCGCCAAAAACGGGTGGTGTGGCTATTCGTTACCTTGGCCCAATTCACATTTTCAAAAAATTATTATAGTTGTAAACAAACATTAACAGTTTACCACCTTAATTTCAGCATCAGACAAAAGTGAGTAAATACGAAGCGCACAACAACCGGATTGTTAGTTCGTTTCGTTGACTTCCGTGTCGGCTTTTCTATGTGTCTTCCAGTAATATTTCCCGCTCGTTCGAGTGTGTAATTAAAAATATTTCTTATGAAACAGCGACTAAATTATCATCAGAGGTAAGTTGCAATACATATCTTCTTTTTAGTAAAAGCCTATGTATCTGGCTAATTGGAAAATCCAGACAGTATTGATAGTTTTAAATAATACTAGTCTGAAATCGATATTAATTCTATTGTCCAGTGAAGCACCTGGTTTTTAATTTCAATTATTTTGGTAGATAATCCATTTGCTGGTTGTGTCCATTCAAAGCTGTTTGTTGTTTTATCACAGATGTATCATTTGCTAAACATCTGTATTTGCTGTTTATTCTGTCAAAATGATACACGTTAATAATTCTGTCCATTTCAGCTTCTCACAATAAATAATCTGCAACATCATAAAACATCAATAGCTAACTGAAACATGTGGCCAGTGATAGCACTATGATAAAAAGCAGATACAGCCTTTTGTAGACAGAATCGGCAAGGGTCATAAACTGGCGATGGGTACTACTCTAGAAGAGTGGTCCCGGTGTGCGCACTCGCGCTTGTTAGTCGTGACTAGTAGATCCTTACTTTGTGTTTTTGTTTTATTTAATTAGTTAAAAAAGAAATTATTTACTAAAGAATATGAAAACTAAAAGAATATATCACACACATTTTATTTGATTTGTGTAAAAAAATCATATACATTGTTCTAAGAAATAATTTATTTACTTTCTTTAAAAAATTCTTTTATTATATTCTGTAAAATCAACTCATTTGCATACGCACAAGTCGTTGTAGGATCGACTAATTACGACTAGCTAGCGCATACCGGGTCCAGTCTTCGCTAGTAGTACCTGTGTTTTTGTGTTTTATTTACTTTGTTTTGAAAAGAAAGGCGATCTTACGGTATAAGTACCGGTGTACTTCCGGAAGTACCGGATACATTTCAAAAAGGTGTTTTTTTATATGTGGGTCGGGGATGATTTAGGGTTAGGGGTGGGAGAAAAGGGTTTATGTTATCTTCAGAAATGTAAACAAAGTCACGTGTGTACCTATACCGAAGGATCGCCATTCTGTCCTGGCTCTAATCTTCATACGTCAATTCACAGAACACTTTCTCTAAATTAGTGACCACACCTTCAACATATGTGAGTGCAGTTTGTTTTTATTATTGATAAAGTTAGGAGAGGAAAAGTCATGATGGGTTGGTTCACTAAATTGTAGTTTATGTTTATGTTTGATCTGTTACAGAAGTTGTAACAATCATGAACATTACCTAATTTCATTAATAATAGATCTGCTCAGTCAGGGATAACCTAGGGTTAAACAGTAGTCACTTATCATATTATTGTCCAATATCCTATAGTTGAACCCTTTATTGTTTAAACCGGCCATATCAGGCCCAGATATTCTGCATGTTTTATATTCAAACTGGCGGTATCTGGCCTCTCACACCTAACCTACATTGACATTCTAGAAATAAACAATCACATCATTGAAACCTCAAAGCTATAAGATAATGCATGATTAATTCAAAAGAATTTTAGTGAAAAAGAATTACATTTAACAGAATAATCTGAACACTAAAGGGATAATGTTTTCCATAATATCTGAAGGAAGAGGAACTGAAGTCCGTGTATATGTAGACATTACACAAGGTTGTATCATATAATTTTAATAACAAAATAAATTTCATAGACCACACCCTTTTGTTACTAACCTGGCCAAAACCGGCTCTGGCTCTGTGGTAAAATGTCTTGTTTTCATAAGTTTTGAATTAAAATCTTCCACCAAACCTTAGTTACAATTTATGTTCCTAACACCAGTTGAATGATAACTAAGTTAGTTTACTAAATTCTTTATTATATTTAAAACTAGCAGTATCGCCCGGCGTTGCTCGGGTTTGTAAGGGAAATAACTATATAAGCATTTTTAGAGAGTTACTTCCCATATAGATGCCAATTCGGGCTTTCTTAGCCATTTCTGTTTCGGTTTCTTCAAGCCATGAAGTCGTTGTTCTAAAAGAACGCTGGTCTCATTGACAACGCTTTACGACGTTGATTTCCTTACACTCCCTTCCCCACAGCTTCACGAGGGAGGGATGAAGGGGGAGAAGCAAACAGGTGCAGATGTTAGCGTGGACGCCAACTCCGCCGCCATCGACACACGAAAAATTATGCATTAAAATGGAATAAAAAATGATGTTAAATTATTTTGAAAATCGTAGACTACTACGCAGACGGGCTCGATATAAATCACGACTATAAGATACCCGAATTTGGTTAAACTGCACCGCAAAATGTGGGAGTAGTTAGGAATCTAAATCGAAGGGGACAGACACTCACACAACTACAGTTTTATATATATAGATAATTGAAAGAAACACACTGAATCTCAAAAGAAATATGGTAACAAAAGGGTTACCATATTATAAATTACCATAAATAAATTTCAAAGACAAATTAAAGGATTATATCCACAGTTTATCATAATGAAGATGTAGTTATATTTTTTTTATAGTTGAATCTCTGCTTTTTGAGTCTTTCCTATATCTTCTTCTGTTTCTGTGTCATTTCAGGAGGTGAAATGTTAGTGATACTTCATGAATATTGATCATCTAATGGAAGATGTTATAAATATTTGACATAACTCTGTTTATACGATTTGTCTATGGTGGAAAACTGTGAAATATTTCTTCTGAATTAATGGCAACATTTGTTTCCATCATTGCCTGGAATATTTGCTAAAGGATTTCACATTCTGTTTGGAGCGGGAGATATCTGCAAAGGTGTTTGTATCATCTTCAGATATTGATGAAGATCAGAACTGCTGGAAATATAAGCAATAGAAATATATAAAAAAGGAAGCAAAATTATGTTTTGTGCTTGTATACTATAGAACAATAATGAATCCTCAAGAGATGACAAAAGAAAGAGAAAAATTATCACACCAATGTGATATCTGTAAGAAGACTTTTTCTAATAAGGGAAATCTCATTGTTCACAAATTCATTCATGCAGGTAGGAAGCCATATCACTGTGATATTTGTGGTAAATCATTCTCCAAGAAGCACATCCTTACTTCTCACATATCCATTCATACAGGAGAGAAACCATATCAGTGTGATATTTGTGGTAAATCATTCTCCCAGAAGCACAGCCTTACTTCTCACATATCCATTCATACAGGAGTGAAACCTTATCACTGTGATATTTGTGGTAAATTATTCTCTCAAAGGACTGGCCTTTCTTATCACAAATCTGTTCATACTGGAGAGAAACCAAATCAGTGTGATATTTGTGGTAAATCATTCTCTCAGAAAAGTAGCCTTACCACTCACAAATACATTCATACAGGAGAGAAACCTCATCAATGTGATGTCTGTGGAATGTCATTCTCTCAAAAAAGTAGCCTTGATTCTCATAAATACATTCATACAGGTGAGAAACCATATCAGTGTGATATTTGTGGAAAATCATTCTCTCAAAAAGGTAACCTTGATTCTCATAAATATATTCATACAGGAGAGAAACCTCATCTATGTGATGTCTGTGGAATGTCATTCTCTCAAAGACATTACCTTGAATCTCACAAACACATTCATACAGGAGAGAAACCATATCAATGTCGTATTTGTGGTAAATCGTTCTTCCATAAGCGTAGCCTTACTCATCACAAATCCATTCATACTGGAGAGAAACTGTATAAGTGTGATATTTGTGGTATACCACTGTCTTGCTTGCGCTCTTTAACCTCTCATAAAAACATTCATACAGGAGAGAAACCATAGCGCTGTAATATCTGCAGTAAATCACTCTAAGTCAGATCCTTTCCTTTTGAACGGCAGTTTTTAACAAAATTTCTAGTTAACCAAACACTTTAAATCTTCGTATACTGGTAGAATGTATCAAAACAAAACATTTTTTTCTCTTCGCTTTCTTGAGAAAATTGTAATTTGTTTGTTTAACGTAGTTCAATTTTTAGAATTTTAACCAATCAATGGCCTCTATTGAGCTAAAATCATTTGCAGCGTCTAAAACTGAGACAACATCCTGTCACTAACCCTAACCCTAAATTTTAGCCTTTTGTTTTTTTTGTTTTATTGTTATCCTTAAATTTATTTAAGGATAACAATTAAGAAAAAAAAACGAAAGCAAAAACTCAACCAATACGAAACGGTTAGGGTTAGGGGTGCAGGAAGGGTATCTTCTTTTCTTCGCAAATGTAAATAAACCCAATAAACATATTCATACAGCACAGTATGATTTGACTCCAAATGGACGTATTTGATTGGTAAAAGTGGAAATGGGTTGATCGTAATCAGAATTCAATGTTGCATCGATAAACCAAAATTGAAAACGATCTAAGCAAAATTAATGATGGGGAGGGATCATTTTGCGAATAAGAAAGATTATACCAAAACATTTTAAATCTAGTAGCTATACCATCCGACTCTTTTGCTGCAGAACAAGGATCTTTTCTGTTTGACCGGCAGTTTTTTAAAATAATTTCCACGTAACTAAACACTTTTAAACTTCGTATACTGGTAGAATGTGTTTATAAAACATCTTTTTCTCTTGGCTTTATTGAGAAAATTCTGTAGTTTGTAAGATATTTGTTGTTTTTTTTTCTTCAATTTCTGCAATTTCAACCAATCAGTGACGTCTATTGAGGTGAAAACATTCTGTGCCGTCTGAATATGTCCCTCGTTTAAGAAACAGATTGGTTTTATTTACATTTGTGAAGAAAAAAAGATACCCCTAACCCTAACCCTAAAACAGATTGAAATGCAATAGATCGATACTAGGGTCATAATTATGGGTGACAATTTCATCTGATACCGCTAGAAAAAACTGCCGTTCAAATGGAAATGATCCGATGGGAGTAAGACACACGTGTCTGTTCCCCACACCCACCACTATCTGACAAGTCGTGTTGCTTTCTTTGACATTGTGGTTCGGTATGCGGAGGACGTAAAAGTAGCAATAAAAATGTCAGCTTCTAGCTTTGTATCATTTGTTATTATTTGGATTTTTTCTTACAATTCACATTTTCAAAAATTTACAACTTTACTTTTAGCATCAGACAAAAGTGTTATTAATACGGGAAGCACAACAACTGGATTCTTAATTCGTTTCGTTGACGTTCCGTGTCGGCTTTTCGATGTGTCTTTTTCGCTAGATCGCTTATTTGTGTAATTAAAAATATTATAAAACACCGACTAATCTCTCTATATATAAACGGCAGTTTGTCTGCATGTTTCTGTGTGTTTGTTAGCTTGTACCCTCACCCTGACCACGGCTTTCAACCGATTCTGATGAAACTTGTGACACACATAGCCCAATGTCATAATTCAAAACTAACGTAGTGAAAATTTTGAAAAGTTCCCCCAGTTCTGAAAAAAATTGATAAATTCGACATGGGGTCGAGAATCAGAAACACAAACCACAGACTGTCTAGGGGACGCAACTCAGCCTTTTTAACTCTGACCATCAATAAATCCCAAGGCCAAACACTACAAGTCGCTGGGTTACAGTTGGGCGAACAGTGCTTCGCCCATGGTCAACTCTACGTGGGCTGTTCACGCGTTGGGAGGCGCAATGATGTTTTCATGTTTTCGCCCAAACGGACAGCTAGGAACATCGTATACACAGAAGTATTCGAGTGAAGACAAGACATTGCAACCTACAAAATCGATAAACTCGGCATGGGGTTGAGAATCCAAGCTTTTTATATGCAACACATTATCTATGGTAGTTTTCGCAACTTGCAATCGATTTTCACAAAACTCATGGGGAAGCTTAATGTTACCCTAAGAAACTCAATTCTGACGTTAGTTTTCCATACAATACCTTACCATCAGAAACAATCGATAAAATCATGCCATTTTGGGAAATCGCGTTCAAATTCAAGATGACATATTTTCGACAATATCTTTCACAAATTGGCAGAAATTTTTTTTTTTATTCACAGCGAGCATCATGTCTGCTCCAAGGAGCTATATAGCCCTTTTTATTCCAATAGGATACATTATTGGAAAAAATCGGTTAATTAAATCATGTGTGGCACACATAGCAAACTGATTTGTGTATTAAACACAAACCAGACTGTCTAGGGGACGCAACTCGACCTTTTTAGCTATCGATAATTCGATCCAACCAATTCCTACCAGGAAGAAATTACATTCGAGACTTCACCCCCAACACTTCTGCTAATAGCTACTGCAGCCGCAAGTTATTCGAATACTTTTTTTGTTTACACTTTCTTTATAACTACCACCCCAAACGTTTTACCTTAAATTTTTGACGTACCCTAAGGGTCCTCGGACACTACTTGCAAACTCTTGGTTTATTACAAACCACTTTTGTCGTGTGCATCAAAAAACCTTTTCCATTCGTTTGTTCAGTTTTGTCACTTTTGACTTTTTCGCTGTTGTCACTCACATTGCTGCCCGCTTTTTTGCCGTTTTTGTACATTTTTATACATTTTGGGATACTTACCCCACGAGCTCCTTTTTATTACACCTTTACCAAACACATTGCTATCCACCAAAATACTTACCCCACGTGTTCCTTTTTATTACACCTTTGCCAAACACATTGCTATCCACCAAAATACTTACCCCACGTGTTCCTTTTTATTACACCTTTGCCAAACACATTGCTATCCACCAAAATACTTACCCCACGTGTTCCTTTTTATTACACCTTTGCCAAACACATTGCTATCCACCAAAATACTTACCCCACGTGTTCCTTTTTATTACACCTTTGCCAAACACATTGCTATCCACCAAAATACTTACCCCACGTGTTCCTTTTTATTACACCTTTGCCAAACACATTGCTATCCACCAAAATGCCACCCGAGATGAGAAGGACCCTCCTCAGCCCTCGGACTGCCAAGGCATCGGCTGCTAGGGCTAGAAGGGCACGCGAGACCCACGAGGAAACCGCCTTGCGCAAAAAGCTTCCCATTCTGCCGCTGCTCAGGCACCTGAAACTACTAGCGACCATTCTACCCGACTTGCAAGGGTCGCAGCGTACAGATCTTCCCTCCGCTCGAGGTTGACGAAGGAGCAACAGTCCAGCCGAAACATGCGGGCTTCTTCCTGTGCTTCCATCCGCAGAGCTCGCGAGAACCCCGAACAAAGGGCCATTCGGAATGCGGCTAACGCCACTAGCACTGCCAGGACACGATCTGTCGAAACCTCACAGCAGAGGAGAACTCGCCAAGATGCAAACACAGCCATGGCTCGATCTGCCGAAACTCCACACCAACGAACTATTCGGACATCCAGAAATGTCATTAACACTGCTTCTGCTAGGGCTTCAGAGGGTGCTGAGGCGAGAGCTGAAAGGCTTTCAAGGGATGCCACTGCTACCGCTGTCGCACGTGCATCTGAATCTGCTGAGGCACGGTGCACTCGACTTGAGAGTATCAACAAACGTCGGGATATCATTCGTGGTGTACGTACCCCTGCCCCCCGTCACAATTCCTTGAAATAATTCGAAAGTACAACTGCTCATTCCAAATGACCTCTTTCGGGGCCAAAATTCCTCCCAGAGAAGGCTGGATGCCTACTTTCAAAGTGCAGGGACAGGTCTACCATCTTATTGGGTCACTTCTGCCAGACGAGATTCAGCAGTCTTCTTTCCTCCAAATCTACTTCATTGCCGACTACAACCAGCAGGTTGATGCACGCCTTGGAATAACAACGGGTACATGCTATGTTCCCCGCAAAGACGTTCTTCTCCGTCTCCAAACCATGCTTCATGATATCAACAGCTACGTCTGCAGCTTCAGGTATGCCTTGGACAGTGCTCCGTCTCCAAACTTTACCGTTGTCATTGATGCTGATAAACGACCCCACCGGGAGCACCAACGCCGTTTCAACGCACCTGCGTGCAACGAAATTGCCGCAGTCATACACGGAGAGCAACACAACAGCCGTGACATAATCATCTCTTCCCATGGTAACAGCCTACGTAGGATCAGCGAGACTCACAGATCTTATGACGCGCTTCAGTATCCATTGCTTTTCCCTTATGGGGAAGACGGCTACCACTTCGGAATTCCTTTACGGCAGCCCTCCAATCAAACTACTGCGGCATCAAAGACGGTTTCCTGCAGGGCGTTCTACTCATATCGGTTCATGGTCAGGGAGGGTGAGTTCAGCTTATTGCCCCGTTGTCGTCAGCTATTCAACCAGTTCGCCGTCGACATGGCCGCCAAAATGGAATCGGAAAGGCTGCTATACATTAAACTTAATCAGACCAAACTTCGCTCCGACTCCTACATTCATCTCCGTGACGGCTTGCAACAAGAAAATGACCCTCGCAACATCGGCAAGCCATGCATTCTACCCTCCACCTTCACGGGAGGACCGCGATATATGCGTGAAAGGACCCAAGACGCCTTGACCTATGTGCGCATTTACGGCCGGCCGGACCTCTTTATCACCTACACGTGCAATCCCAGCTGCAACGGAATCACTCGCGAACTCCTCCCGGGTCAATCTCACACCCATCGACACAACATCGTTGCTAGGGTTTTCCGTCTGAATTTGGGCAAAATGAAGGATTTGATAGTTATGGGTCAGATTTTCGGGCACGTCAGGTGCCACATGTTTTCGGTCGAGTGGCAAAAGAGGGGCTTGCCACATGCTCACATCTTAATTTGGCTAACTCATAAAATCGAGACTAATGACATTGACAAATTCATTTCCGCCGAGATTCCTGACCCCAAACTGTATGAAATTGTCCGTACTACCATGGTACACGGGCCCTGTGGACCAAATTACGCCAACACACCATGCTGCAAAAACGGATTAGCCTGCTCAAAGGGATTCCCTAAATGGTTCACTTTGGAGGCTCAAACAGGCGGCGATGGGTATCCGCTGTACAAACGAAGGAGTCCAGCCAATGGAGGCCACACGATTACGGTTGGGCGACATCAAGTGGACAACAGCTACGTTGTCCCCTACTGTCCTCTCCTGTCGAAGATATTCAAAGCCCACGTCAACGTTGAGTTCTGCAGCTCTATCAGGTCAATACAATATGTCTGCAAATATATCAACAAAGGCAGCGATGCTGCCATGTTCAGCATCCAGAGGACCACCAGTGGACATCAAGTGGACAACAGCTACATTGTCCCCTACTGTCCGCTCCTGTCGAAGATATTCAAAGCCCACGTCAACGTTGAGTTATGCAGCTCCATCAGGTCAATACAATATGTCTGCAAATATATCAACAAAGGCAGCGATGCTGCCATGTTCAGCATCCAGAGGACCACCAGTCGCGACGAAGTGTCCAACTACTTGGCTGGCCGGTACCTCAGCAGCAACGAAGCGTTTTGGCGCATTTACGGCTTCCCGCTCCATCAGAGACACCCGGCTGTGGTGCAGCTTGCTGTACACTTGGAAAATGGACAGCGGATTTACTTCACAGAGCAAAGTGCTGTGCAGATAGCCACCAGCCCTATAGACACAACGTTGACTGGTTTCTTCAAATTATGCCAACGTGATGACTTCGCTCGAACGCTTTTGTACCCACAGGTCCCATCGTACTTCGTGTGGTCTAAAAACACCTGGGTTCGACGGAAATCCGGCAAAAACGTCGAAGGCTTCCCAGGCGTCAAGTTTGACTCCTGCCTGGGTCGAGTTTACAACATCCCGCCAAACCAGCAAACCTTCTAGATGAGGTCACTGGTCCGACAGGTTTCGGCAATATACGTACCGTCAATGGGGTTCTGTGCGACACCTTCAGGGAAGCATGTATGAGACTTGGCCTTCTAGAGGATGACTCCCAGTGAGACGCCACAATGGCAGAGGGCGCTTTACTGCAAACGCCTTCGGCCCTACGACATCTTTTCGCAATCCTTCTTCAAAAATGTCAGCTTAGTGACCCACTAAGTCTCTGGATGAAATACAGGGATAACATGTCGCACGACTTCTTACGTACGGCTCAGCAACACTGCCCTTCCGCCGAGATCACGTTCACCAACTTCATTTACAATTTTGCGCTCATTCAACTCGAAGACGCTGTCATCGATATGGGTGGGTCTGCTTTTACAGAGTACGGCCTTCCACCACCCACACGTGAACACGCCAATGTTATGTCTGCTGAATTGTTATGCGAAACTTCCTACTGCATTGAGGAACTGCACCAGTATGTCCAAGATAATGAACCACGGCTGCTTCCAGACCAGCGCATAGCCTACAACACCATTGTAGACTCTGTCAGACAGCAACGTGGGGTGATTTTCTTCCTTGATGCACCTGGCGGCACTAGCAAAACCTTCGTCACTAAACTAATTCTGGCAGAGGTCAGACGCAACACGGACATTGCCCTGGCTGTAGCTTCCTCTGGTATCGCGGCCACGTTGCTTCCGGGTGGCAGAACCGCCCACTCTGCCTTCAGACTCCTGCTCGATCTGGCAAAGTCCGAGTCACCTATTTGCAACATCGCCAAGAACTCAGAACAGGCCAACATTCTGCGCAGATGCAAACTCATCGTATGGGACGAGTGCACTATGGCACACAAAGGCGCCCTTGAGGCACTGGACAGGTCCCTGCAAGACATCAGAGACTCTACGGCCCCCATGGGAGGATTAACTTTACTTCTTTCAGGAGACTTCAGGCAGACTCTACCTGTTATTCCAAAAGGAACCTGTGCCGATGCCGTGCGCGCGTGCCTTAAGTCGTCAGCTCTTTGGGCACATGTGCGGCCCTTGCACCTCCAAACTAACATGCGCGCGCAGTTAATTGGTGACAGCGGATCCGCTGCATTCTCCAGGGACCTCTTATCACTCGGTGAAAATAGGATGCTGGCTGATGCGGATGGCTGCGTTCAATTGGACTCACTTTGCACCATTGTCGACACCCCTGCTAGCCTCCGGGACGCTGTCTTCCACGACCTACAAAACAATTTACGCAACCTAAAATGGCTGGCAGGCAGAGCTATTCTCGCACCCAAAAATACAACCGTCAACTCCATCTACTTGAAGCTATTCCTGGTGATGTCCACGTCTACAAATCTATAGATAGGACAGCAGACCCCGCCGAGCTTGCCGATTATCCTGTTGAATTCCTGAATTCACTTGAACCGCCAGGCCTGCCGCCACACATCCTGAAGTTAAAAGCCCATTATGCTCATCAGGAATTTGGTTCCACCTAAACAGTGCAACGGCACACGTCTGGTTGTGAAACATTTGGCACCACATTTAATAACGGCCACAATACTTACCGGTTGTGGGAAGGGAGAGGACGTCTTCATTCCACGGATGCACCTTCAACCGTCGGGCGCTGACCTACCAATCCACTTCAGGTGTTCTCAGTTTCCTGTTAAACTCTGCTTCGCAATGTCCATCAATAAATCCTAAGGCCAAACGCTACAAGTCGCTGAGTTACATTTGGGCGAACAGTGCTTCGGCCACGGTCAACTCTACGTGGGCTGTTCACGCGTTGGGAGGGGCAATGATGTTTTCATGTTTTCGCCCACACGGACAGCTAGGAACATCGTATATACAGAAGTATTCGAGTGAAGACAAGACATTGCAACGCCCACATGCACCTTCGTTCCCTGGAGGGAAAGGACTACATTGGGATTAGTCGTTGCCTACTAGGGGCTCTTACATACCCGTGCAATGCCGGGCTATGCTGCTAGTATATTATAAGAGGTAAGATGTAACACATATTTTCTTTTTAGTAAAAGCCTATGTATCTGGCTAATTGGAAACAGCAGGCAGTTTTGAAAGTCTTAAATACTGGTTGTCTGAAATCGATATTAATTCTATTGTCCAGTAAACTTCGTAAATTATGCCTAGAAAATCTGGATTTTACTTGTGGCCATGAAAAAGCACCAGATTTTTAATTACAATTATTTTGATAAATACTTCGTTATTTTAGTAGATATTTCAGTGTTTTCATTTCAAGTTTTAATTTGGAAAACTGACAGTTCATTCTATTAATAAACTGGTATAACTTTAGTAACAAATAAAATTAAGAAGTGATTTTGTTATGGTTATCTGGATTGCTATAACCTTTAGAATAATACCTATCCAAACCGATTTTGGACATTTTCTTTCTTAACTTAAAAACCACGGGAGGGGCCTTTTCGGTTAAAATAAAACAAGTATATATTTTCAGAGGAGAAGGTGAAGAATTCAAGGGATGTTTTGCTGGTGTTTCTAGCAGAACCCAAACCACCCTCCCTTTTCACTCTCACATGTATTTTTTTTTTTTTACTTGTTTCAGTCATTTTGACTGCGGCCATGCTGGAGCACTGCCTTTAAACGAGCAACTCGACCCCGGGACTTATTCTTTGTAAACTCAGTACTATCGGTCTGTTTTGCCGAACTGCTAAGTGACGGGGACATAAACAAACCAACACCGGTTGTCAAGCGATGTTGGGGGGACAAACACAGACACACAAGCATACATATATACGATAGGCTTCTTTCAGTTTCCGTCTAAAAAAAATTCACTCACAAGGCATTGGTTGGCCCGAGGCTATGGTAGAAGACACTCTGCCAAAGGTGCCATGCAGTGAGACTGAACCCGGAACCATGTGGTTGGTAAACAAGCTACTTACCACACAGCCACTCCTGCGTGTTGATGTTTTTTTAAAAATATTTTTCTCCTATTATATTTTATGGAATGACTAGCAGAGATACCTGGCGTTGCTCAGTATTAAAATGTCATAGTTTGTGTATATATATATTACAGTTATGTTGAAACAGGTGATATAGGAAAGTGCAGCATTGATGACAAATCATTTGTGGAGTAAAAGATGGGCTAATTGAACTAAGTGACTTGTCATTTGTCCGAGTATTCCTTGCCCTAACCAGTCGTGGAAAATTGGGGGTGGAGGGTTTGTGGTTTTTGAATGCACCGAAAAGCTGTCAGTGGATATGTTTCCCTTTGTGGCAGTTGTTACTGCATCTAACATGACCCATCGTCTGAAGTTTTGACACCTCCTTTGGGTTTATTGTCCTACATCACTCATGAAGTAAATTTTGAGGACCTGTGACACATAAAAGCACCAACCGACCGTGGCCATTTGTCAGCCACCTCTGGCCGCTGGCACGTAAAAAGCACCCACTATACTCACAGAGTGGTTGGCATTAGGAAGGGCATCCAGCTGTAGAAACACTGCCTGATCAGACTGGAGCCTGGTGCAGCCTCATGGTTTCCCAGATCCCGGTCGAACCATTCAACCCATGCTAGCATGGAAAACAGACGTTAAACGATGATGATGATGATGATGAAGATGTGGTTGGTTGTTCATTTGTGGGTAACAGGGAACCATTGAGGTGACAGACTTGCCCTTCGACTGTGAATGTCAGTGTAAATCCATGTTCAACTATCTCCTTAGATGCACCAAACAATGTCATTTGTGATGCAGGATTGTCTGATATTGTTCAGGAAATCCTTTGACTGGATGGAAGTACCTTCCAGAAGAGGTTGAGAAGGAGCTGGTAGTGCTGGCAATATTACCTTACTGCCTGGGCATTGCATGCCATTAGTTTCATTTGAAAATTTTAAAGCTTTACAGAAACAACGATTTGAATTTAGCACACTAATTTGGACAAGATTATCATTTCCATAAAAATAGGATGGATTATATCTGAAAGCAGCTCCAGGATTTGTGAAGAACGAATTTATACATAGTCTGTTTGTGAGAGCTATTCTATTGGACCACTGTCTAATCATTAAAATGTTTTAATGGCTAAGCATTAAATGCTGCAGCATGTGTTTGCTGATCTTGCAAAAGTCTCATCTCCCTTCTGTATTGAGACTCCATCTGACGTGCTGCGGCTTGCCTTTGCTCATCTTGAGAAAGTCCCATCTTGCTTCTGTCTTAAGAAGCAAGATGGAAATATTGTCCAATAATTTGTAATTTAATGTTTTACATAATATCTGAAGTCTGTGTGTATATCTAGATATTACACAAGGTTGTATCATATGATTTTAATAAAATAAATTTTAAGGACTAATTATTGGGGTAAAAGTTTATATCCACAGTTTATCATTATGAAAATGTAGATATATTTTCTATTGTTGAATCTCTGCTTTCTAAGTCTTTCCTATATCTTGTACTGTTTCTGTGTCATTTCAGAATATGAGATGTTTGTAGTATAAAGGAGTTTTTACATCAGATACATCAGGAATATTGATCATCACTTGAAGTAATGGAAGATGTTATAAATAATACATATAACCACGTTTATATAATTTATCTATGGTGAAGAACTGTGAAAAATTCCATCTGAATTAATAGCAACATTTGTTGCCATCATTGCCTGGAATATTTGCTAAAGTATGTCCCATTCAGTCTGAACTTGGAAAAATCTGCAAAGGTGTTTCTATTACCTTTAGCTATTGACAAAGACCAGACTTGTGGAAGATACAACTAGAGAAGTATTTGAATCAACAAAGGAATATATAAGAAGGAAAATATATTTTGTGCTTTGATACTATAGAACAATAATGAATCCTCAAGAGATGACAAAAGAAAGAAAAAAGTTATCATACCAATGTGATATCTGTAAAAAGACATTTTCTAATAAGGGAAATCTCACAGTTCACAAATTCATTCATACAGGAGAGAAATGGTATCGCTGTGATATTTGTGGTAAATCATTCTCTCATAAGAGTAGCCTTACTTATCACAAATCCACTCATACAGGAGAGAAACCATATCAATGTGATATTTGTGGTAAATCATTCTCTGATAAACGTAACCTTACTAAACACAAATCCATTCATACAGGAGAGAAACCATATCAATGTGATATTTGTGGTAAATCATTCTCTCAGAAAAGTAACCTTACTAAACAAATCCATTCATACAGGAGAGAAACCTTATCACTGTGATATTTGTGGTAAATCATTCTCTGATAAAAGTAACCTTACCACTCACAAATACATTTATACAGGAGAAAAACCTTATAAATGTGATATTTGTGGTAAATCATTCTCTCAAATGAGTAGCCTTACTTATCACAAATCCGTTCATACAGGAAAGAAACCATATCCCTGTGATATTTGTGGTAAATCTTTTTCATCAAAATGTAATTTAACTACTCACAAATCCACCCATACAGGTGAGAAACCATATCAGTGTGATATTTGTGGTAAATCATTCTCTCAGAAGATAGGCCTTACTAAACACAAATATATTCATACAGGAGAGAAACCTCATCACTGTGATGTCTGTGGAATGTCATTCTCTCAAAGACGTTACCTTGATTCTCACAAACACGTTCATACAGGAGAGAAACCATATCAGTGTTATATTTGTGGTAAATCATTCTCTCATAGCCACAGCCTTACTAGACACAAATCCACTCATACAGGAGAGAAACCTTTTCACTGTGATATCTGTGGTAAATCATTCTCTCAGAAAGTTAGCCTAACTAAACACAAATACATTCATACAGGAGATAAACCTCATTAATGTGATATCTGTGGAAAATCATTCCCTCAGTCACCTTTCTTATCACAAAGTCAGTCATACAGGAGAAAAACCATATCAATGTCGTATTTGTGGTAAATCATTCTCCCAGAAGCATAGCCTTACTCATCACAAATCCATTCATACTGGAGAGAAACTGTATGAGTGTGATATTTGTGGTAAATCATTTTCTTGCTTGCGCTCTTTAACCTCTCATAAAAACATTCATACAGGAGAGAAACCATAATACTGTAATATCTGCAGTAAATCACTCTAAGCCGGATCTTTTCCTTTTGAACGGCAGTTTTCAATAAAATTTCTAGTTAACCAAACACTTTAAAACTTCGTATATAATCTACCTTAACTAAACATATACTTTTTCATATTGATCAATAACAAGAACTGGGATAAAATAGATGTCCTTTTTTTCTTTTATATCTGTTTCAGTCATTTGACTGTGGCCATGCTGGAGCACCGTCTTTAGTCAAGCAAATTAACCCCAGGACTTATCCTTTGGAAGCCTAGTACTTATTCTATCGGTTTCTTTTGCCGAACCGCTAAGTAACGGGGACATAAATACACCAGCATCAGTTGTCAAGCGATGTTGCGGGGGATAAACACACACACACAAACATACACACACACATATATATATAAATATATAGGACGGGATTCTTTCAGTTTTTCTGTTTTCCAAATCCACTCACAAGGCTTTGGTCAGCCCGAGGCTATAGTAGCAGACACTTGCACAAGGTGCCACACAGTGGGACTGAACTCGGAACCATGTGGTTGGTAAGCAAGCTACTTACCACACAGCCACTCCTTAATATATATATATATATACATACGATGGGCTTCTTTCAGTTTACGTCTACCAAATCCACTCACAAGGCTTTCGTCGGCCCGAAGCTATAGTAGAAGACACTTGCCCAAGGTGCCACACAATGAAACTGAACCCGGGACCATGTGGTTGGTAAGCAAGCTACTTACCATACAGCCACTCCTATGCCTGGTGAAATAAAATACAGCAATTGTATTACTTTTTATTGAATAAATTAATTGTTTCCATTTTCCTCATTTGCTTCAACTCATTAATTATGATGTGTGTTTTCCATTCAAATAATATTGATTAAATTAATTTGTTCTATTTTCTTGTGGATGTGTCATTATCACACCAATATATGACATTCCAGTTCCCAATTACGATCGGTTGTGTCCTCCTGGACATGTTTTGAGTCTCAGGATTTGCAGTATTTGTGATAGCAACCCACATATTCTAGAACAAACTGGAGGCCTACTGCTTTTGTCATAGTGTTTGGTGTAGAGTGGATGATACAGCCTACTTATTTTTGCTAAATCATTCTGTAGATCCGGTTTTCATGGTCTTGTTCTTACCAGACACCAAGCAGGGATTTATGATGGGCATCTTGGTTAGAATGGCACCTGTTGTGATGAGAGTAGACTGGTCCGAGTAAAGTATACTCCCACCGCCAATCTCTGGGGCCCCTTCCATCTGTCCTTCTGCAACGGCGCTTGCGGTGGTTTGGACATGCATGTAGGCATCCGGTGGGTGAACTGAGCCGTGATGTCCTCCCAACTTCACTTCCCAACTGGTGGAAACGCATGGGCGGGCAGCTGAGGACCTGGATTACGACGATCAAGGAGGACCTCTCTGTGCTCACGGGTCCACAGGTGGTCTGCCTGCGCCGATGGAACCGTGACTGGCTTGCTATCTCCAGTGAACTGGCGCAGGACCGTCGTGCGTGGGCTGCCATGGTTTGAGATGCCTCGAGGGTGGTAGAAGAAGCCGACTCAACCCGCCTGGGGTGAATGTCGCCACAAGTACAAGTAAGTAGAAGAGGGTGCCATGAAATCGGTCTTTCTGTTTATCAGGTAACCCTGGCTGAGGGGCATAAGCCAAGATTATGGTTGCTAATCCATGTTGCAACACTAATCTAAGCTTAAGTATTCTATCACAGACTCTGACTACCTTGATTACCTTATCAACCCTTTCTCTCTGCAAGAAGTATATCCATGCCCTCAACTCCATCAGTATTCCCTACCCAGAAAATCTTATACCTACGTTCTTTGCTTGTGAGGAACCTAGTAGAACTTCCTCTCCACCTTACTTCTTGGAAGCAGCACAAATCTACATGGCTCCATTCAAGAATCTCAACAATCTCACCAGACCTATCTTTCAATGTGCCAATTCTGAGGTTGTGGAAGGTGTGGGCCTGCAAGACCCTGGGGTGGGGGACAGCAGCATCAGGTACCTGAAAAGAAAGCTTGAATTTGACAGAACTCATAAACATACAATAGCCTTCAACCTGCACACACTACACCATTATTTTGTGCACTAAATTATCACTGCATTCCACAGGAGATAAACACTAAGTATGGATGGGGGAGCATCTAAGCCATTGGAGGTGTTCAGGGGAAAGGCATCCAATGGGGGTCAGAACATAGGGACTTCCAGTATAGGTGATGGGGGTGGGATGGGCGGACACACCACGAAATGGCAAACACTCTGGCTGCCGGTGCAAAAGAATAACAACAACAATGATGATAATAATGAGATAGAACTGGACATTTGCATTCTTAACTAGAGCTGTAAGCAACCGTATTCGGTTAGCCAAACTGTGTCAAAATTAGATAAATTATATTTGGTGTTGCTACATGATTTTACTTCACGAATGCTTTTTAGCAATTGCCATTTGGTGCATGAGAGAGTTCGATGAAGCTGCCCTCATCTGCACCTCCTGCCGTGAAGTTGGTTCATCTGGGTCACCTAACAGGAAGAGATCCAGTTTAATTTTAAAGACATCTGCATCCACCCCATGCAGGTCTCACAGGTCCTTCGAGAGGATATTGAAGAGCTGTGAACCTCTGAAGCCCAGGCTATCACAGTATCTTGTCCTATATCTTGATGGCAAATTTGGAGTCCTTGGCACTATGCAGTGGCGCCCAGTTCTAGTATTTGTGTAACTCTCGATGCCAAAGTTCGGGACAAGTCCTTCTAGGATCTTCCAGATGTATATTATGGCATATCTATATAACATCCTTGGTTTGTAAAGATGTATATGGTAACATCCTTTCTTATTATTGTATATATAACATAATGCAAACATGTAGCTTTTTTGTGCATTTTGTTTGCAGAAAATAATGAAATAACAGTAATAATGTTTAATAAATGTTGCTTACTGCAAGTTATGGATGATTCTTTTATGACTTCATTGCTTTCAGGCTTAGCTTAAGGTATTTTCGCGCCCGACATCACAAAATGCATCTGAATAAACATTGCCGGACAACAAATAGAGACTCGGACATTGCTTAGAAAATAATTTTCATTTTTAACCTTGCATATAGTACGCACTAAAGATTTTGACCTTTAAATTTTGGGGGTGGAAATGTGGATTATACTCAAGGAGTTACGGTACTTAAGAGGGTGGGAAGGTAATTTTTGCACAAAGGAAGATGTGTTTTGCAATAGAGAAGATACATAGCTACGCTACTCTAGATTTATGTAAGGGTCGGTGGGGTTATCTGGGGTAAACATCAGATGTTAGTGGCAGGACGCAATAGCAAAACCCCCAACAAGCAAGAGATGATATGCACAAGGGGTCAGGTCAAGAAAGGCAGTTATAAATATGTGTGGGTGTGTTCAGCATCATTTCACAGATGTAGGTTTCATCATTGTTTAACGTCTGCTTTTCATGCTAGCATGGGTTGGACGATTTGACTGAGGACTGGCGAGCCAGATGGCTGCATGAGGCTCCAATCTTGATCTGGCAGAGTTTCTACAGCTGGATGCCCTTCCTAATGCCAACCACTCCGTGAGTGTAGTGGGTGCTTTTACGTGCCACCAGTATGAGGGTCAGACAAGTGGTACTGGCAATGGCCATGCTCAAATGGTGCTTTTTATGTGCCACCTGCACAGAAGCCAGTTCAGCAGCACTGGCAACGACCTCACTCGAATGTTTTTTCCCGTGCCAGTAAGGCAATGCTGATAACAATCACACTCGAATGGTGCTTTTTATGTGCCACCAGCAGAAATGCCAGTCTGTTGCTCTGGCAACGATCATGCTCGAATGGTGCTCTTAGTGCTCCATTAGCATGGATGCCAGTCATTGAATTAGATTTCGCTTGTCTCAACAGGTCTTTGCAAGCAGAGTTTAGTGTCCAATGAAGGAAAGCTTCACAAAAGTGGGCTGGTTACACCCCTGGCATACGCCACGAGGTTATGGTCTCACTTGGCTTGCTGGGTCTTCTCAAGCACAGCATATTTCCAAAGGTCCCAGTCACTAGTCATTGCCTCGGTGAGGCCTAAAGTTTGAACGTCTTGCTTCACCACTTCATCTCAGGTCTTCCTCTTCCACAGGTTCCCTCAACCGCTAGGTTTATATACTACAATTTATATATATATATAGATGGGGAGGGCTTCACTATGCTATATATAAAGAACTCCTCTATGCTGATCATTTTGTACTTATCTATATATATAAAGCTGAAGTTGTCTGTGTATGGCAGGTTTAGTAGCCTTCAACTAACACTATCTCCTCCGAGACCCTGCGGCGCAAGTTGACCAAAATTGAGAGTATGATAGAAGAAAGCTTGCTCTTCATTCCGTAGAAGATAAAATTCAAATCGGACCATGTTAACACTAAAAATTATTTACATCAAAAAGGTGCTTTTTTTTTCCATGAAAATTCCTATTTTTTACGATTTTATTTACTGCTGTGTCGTCATTTTTTCGGTGTATTTCAACCAGAAAAATGTTCACTTAAAGAGAATAACAAGCTACATAATGCAAAATTTTTACTTTTCAAAAATTCCAATTCTAAAGGGTCGAAAAGAATACAAACCCTAGCAACGCCGGGCGATACTACTAGTAATAATAATAATAAAGTAGATGTGCTGTTTCAGGCATTTATCAGTCCCTTTGATAGTCCCATCGACCCTCAGGGGTCGATATCAACCACTTTGGAGACCCCTGAATTAGGGTGATATGGTGTTCCTTTGTCCGATTCCTTTACCAGTTTTGATATCAGTTGCTGTGTGGTTTATAGCTGTTATATTTCCAGGGTCAGTGTACAAATTCTCTAATAACTTTATGGAGTCTGTTTCAATTTCAAGTGCTGTTAGGATATCACCAATTTCCACAGAAAAAGAAAAAATCTTTATTAAAATCTACAAATGTTAAGCATAAAGGTATGTTGGGAGTTTCTCATTTTCCCCCACATTTGGTTTAACTGCTACAAATGCATCTGTGGATGGTGCAAAGTCCCTTCTCAACCTAAGGTAACGTGGTGGTGAAACAACATAGTTGACAGGGTTATCAGGGAAAAGAAACAGGCATAGAAGGACTACAAATGTTAAGCATAATGGTATGTTGGGAGTTTCTCATTTTGCCCCACATTTGGTTTAACTCCTACAAAGGCAAAGGCAATGCTTAACCCTTTCGTTACTGAATTTATTTTGAGATGCTCAGTGTTTCTTCCAATTATGTTAAATATAACAAAGAATTAAGTAAAATAACATCGTTATCATTAAGCTAGAGTTAGGGACATGAATTGTGACTAAGGTTTGGTGGAAGGTTTTAATTCAGAACTTTTGAAAACCAGACATTTGTACTAAAGAGCCAGAGTCGGTTTCAGCCGGGTTGGTAACGAAAGGGTTAAACAAAGGCACCAAATTGCTGGATCAGGTGAGTAAAGTTAGAGCTCAATTAATTAGAAAGACAATTAGCCTAGATGAGATTCTTTGTGAGAAGTAAGACTATTCTTGTGACAGAATGACTTTCCACAGATATCACAGTGATATGGTTTCTCTCCTGTATGAGTGCGTTTGTGAGATGTAAGGCTAATTTTCTGGGAGAATGACTTTCCACAGATATCACAGTGATATGGTTTCTCTCCAGTATGAATGGATTTGTGAGAAGTAAGCTTACTTTTTCGAGAGAATGATTTACCACAAATATCACAATGAAATGGCTTCTCATGAGTATGAGTAAGTGAGTGATCAATTAAATAACTTCATATTGCAAAAGATTTCCCACAGATATCACAGTGATATGGTTTCTCTCCAGTATGAATGGATTTGTGAGAAGTAAGCTTACTTTTTCGAGAGAATGATTTACCACAAATATCACAATGAAATGGCTTCTCATGAGTATGAGTAAGTGAGTGATCAATTAAATAACTTCATATTGCAAAAGATTTCCCACAGATGTCACAGTGATATGGTTTCTCTTCCTGTATGAATGCGTTTGTGAGATGTAAGGCCAATGTTCTGGGAGAAAGACTTTCCACAGATATCACAACAATATGGTTTCTCTCCTGTATGAATACGTTTATGTTTAGTCAAGTCACTATTACAAGAAAATGATTTACCGCAAATACGACATTGATATGGTTTCTCTCCTGTATGAGTGTATTTGTGAGAAGTAAGGCCAATCTTCTGACAGAATGACTTTCCACAGATGTCACAGTGATGTGGTTTCTCTCCTGTATGAATGTATTTGTGAGAAGTAAGGCCAATCTTCTGACAGAATGACTTTCCACAGATATCACAGTGATATGGCTTCTCATCCGTGTGAATATATTTATGAGAGTTTAAAATGCCATTAATAGAAAATGATTTACCGCAGAATATTTTTTTCTCTTGGCTTTGTTGGGGGGGGGGGGTTCTGTACTTTGAAAGATATTTGTTGTTGTATTTTTCTGCAATTTCAGCCAATCATTGACGTCTATTGAGGTAGAAAACATTCTGTGCCGTATGAATGTGTCCCTCGTTTGGGAGGCAGATTGGGTTTACATTTGTGAAGAAAAAAAAGATACCCTTCCCCTAACCCTGAAACAGATTGAAATGCAATAGATCGTATTTGTTTAGTGAAATTCTTTCTTTTAACTGGTATTACTTAATTAGAGTGGTCCAGGTGCGCGCACTCGCGCATCCGCATTAGCTAGTCGTGACTAGTCGATCCTACAACGACTACGTAGCAAAGTAAATAAAACACAAAATGCATAATTTTTTTTTACACAAAGGAAATAATTTTTTAAAAAGAAAGTAAATAAAACACAAAAACACAAAGTAAATAAAACAAAAACACAAAGTAAGGATCGACTAGCTAGGGCGGATGCGCGAGTGCGCGCACCGGGATCACTCTTCTTAAGCAGTACCCTTTTAACTTACTCAACACATCGAAACAATCAGATATATGGCATGACACATATATAATAGAAATGTTTATATAAATATAATACTTACACAGTAATATATATATATATATATGTATATATGCAGAGTGAGTCAACGAGGAAGGTGTGAGAAGAATATATTGTAGTGAAAACTAAAGTCAGAGTGGACAAAGAGAGCTTCAAGAGAATTACAACAAACGTTAATTAATATTTTTCAGGTGCACATAATCAAAAATGCTGCATCTGTTTCTTTACAAATTTAATTACCAATCGTGTATATATTTAATTCGGTTTTCTCTTAAATATCAGTTGTAAAGTGGAACCGATCAAGCAATAAAAATGCGTACGAAACCGGAGCAAGAAAGCCTTTTACGAATTTATGTGAAGCACCTCTGCTCTTAATTAAAAACGGATGTTAGAAATAGAGTGATTTCCCCTTGTCTGTTAATCGCTAAATCTTTCCAATTCTGTTTCCTTGTTTAAGAGAGAACCCAATTTAATATACACACGTTTGATAATTAACTGTGACTTGTTTTTCTCCCTCGTGACCGATTCACTTTCGGTTTTGGCTGTTTACGTCATCGTAACTTAGCGATTCAACGAAAGGAGAACGAAGGAATGAGTAGCAGTGTGAAGAGAGATAAGCGCAGCCTTCGATGAGTGTGAGTAAACAAGTCGATGTGGTGCTTCACCATGGCCTTGTCCAAGAATTGAAACCAGTAAACGACGGACGAGAAAATCTATTTTGTAGGTAATTTGTATCAAGGGAGAGAACTCTCATATATAAACCACGTATATTTGAGAGTAGTCTCCCTTAAAAGTTAAACAACAGCATACTGGTCTCAAGGCATTGTTCAAGGGATGTAACTCCCGCACAATATATTTGTGAGTAGTCTCCCTTAACACCAAACGTTATGCCAGCGTTATAGTACAGAGGGTGAGAGATGTAGATGAAAAGAGGCAGACATACAACAGTCGGACAGACACGTAAATCGGTGAGTGAAGGATAGACACATATTCTGTGTCATTCCATAAATAATGCGGGTTTAAAAAAATTTTTTTTTCAAAATTAAGGGTTTTTAATCTAAAATTTTCTACATATATATATGTGTGTGTGTGTACATATATGTATATATATAAATGTGCGTGTGTGTATATATATGTGTGTGTGTGTATATATATATATATATGTATTTCTTTACTACCCACAAGGGGCTAAACATAGAGGGGACAAACAAGGACAGACAAAGGGATTAAGTCGATTACATCGACCCCAGTGGGTAACTGGTACTTAATTTATCGACCCCGAAAGGATGAAAGGCAAAGTCGACGTCGGTGGAATTTGAACTCACAACGTAACGACAGACGAAATACTGCTAAGCATTTCGCCTGGCGTGCTAACGTTTCTGCCAGCTCGCCGCCTTTGATATATATATATGTTTGTATTATATACCATGCCTGGTTGTTGACAAATTTTTAAATGGCGGTGCCCCGGCGTGGCCACGGCTCATGGGGTGAGGGTGGATGGAGTGAAAGGAAAAAAATATATATATATGCGTGTGTATGCTTGAATGTGTATATATATATATATATACATAATTATTTATATATTTTTTTTTCATTTCATTCCATCTAGTTTCAGCTCGTGAGCTGTGGCCGTGCTGGGGCACCGCTATTTAGAAATTCAACAATCGGCCATGGGACTTGAACCCAGATCCCTTGGAGATATATGAAGAAGGGTCTGGAAGCTTAAAGACCCTGCAAATGGACAGAGATTTAGAGAAATGTTACTTGAAGCCTTTGACGAAATAGAAGGGGGTATAGCTACACATGGGGTAGAAGACAACTGGACACTTCTAAGGGACAACCTGCTGAAAGCCACTGACCAGATCTGTGGCTGGTGCAAAGTCCCCTCAAGACCCAAAATAACGTGGTGGTGGAGCAATATTGTTGACAGGGCTATTAGACAAAAGAACAGGCTTGGAAGGACTGGAAGAATGGTGGTAGCAGGGAAGTGTATCAGACTGCCAGAAGGGAAGCTAGGAGGCAGGTGTATTTAGCCAGAGGGGAAGCAGATAAGAAAAAATTTGCCAATGTCCTGCGCCGGGAGGATGAAAGACTTGAGGTATTTCGTGTTGCAAGACAGTGTGTGAGAGAGAATCGTGATGTGGTAGGAGAGAAATGTGTTCGCGAGGATGACGGTTCACTTGCGCTAAATGAGGATGCAAAGAGAGAGGTTTGGAGACGCCACTATGAAAGGTTGCTGAATGAGGAAAATGAATGGGATAAAGAGAGCCTGCCGAATGTCGACCCAACAGAGGGACCAGCAATCCGAGTTGACAGTTCTTTAGTAGTTAAGGCAATTACAGGCATGAAAACAGGGAAAGCCCCAGGCCCATCAGGTATTACTGCAGAGATGCTCAAAATATCTGGTAGTGTTGGCTATAGCCTACTCACCCGTATAGTTAACACGAAGGAGTCATACCCAATGACTGGTGTAGCAGCATAATAGTCAGTTGCTACAAAGGTAAAGGTGACGCCCTAGATACAAATAACTACAGGGGTATCAAGCTGCTGGATCAGGTAATGAAGGTTACGGAGAGGGTTATACCCCAACTAATTAGAGAGAGAATTAGCTTAGATGAGATGCAGTTTGGGTTCGTGCCAGGGAGAAGTACTACTGATGCTATATTCCTGGTAAGACAGCAGCTGGAGAAATACCTAGCCAAAGATAAGCCCCTGTACCTGGCTTTTGTTGACATGGAGAAAGCCTTCGACAGGGTTCCCCGATCCCTTATCTGGTGGTCAATGAGGAAACTAGGGATAGATGAATGGTTAGTTAGAGCTGTGCGAGCCATGTACAGAGACGCTGCTAGTAAGGTGAGGGTTGGCAACGAATACAGTGAAGAATTCCGGGTAGAGGTTGGGGTCCACCAAGGTTCAGTCCTCAGTCCCCTCCTATTTATCATAGTCCCCCAGGCAATAACGGAGGAATTCAAGACAGGATGCCCCTGGGAGCTCCTCTATGCTGATGATCTTGCTCTAATTGCTGAGTCACTATCAGAACTGGAGGAGAAGTTTCAGGTGTGGAAGCAAGGTCTAGAATCGAGGGGCCTCATAATCAATTGCCTGGGCAAAGTTTAGAGAGCTCTTACCCCTGCTGGTGACAAAAGGCCTCTCGCTCAGAGTAAAAGGCAGACTGTATGATGCATGTGTACGTACAACCATGCTACATGGTAGTGAAACATGGTCTGTGACTGCTGAGGATATGCGTAAGCTCGCAAGAAATGAAGCCAGTATGCTCCGATGGATGTGTAATGTCAGTGTTCATAATCGACAGAGTGTAAGTACCTTGAGAGAAAAGTTGAACCTAAGAAGCATCAGTTGTGGTGTGCAAGAGAGACGTCTGCGCTGGTATGGGCATGTGACGAGAATGGGTGAAGATAGTTGTGTGCAAAAGTGCCATACTCTAGCAGTTGAGGGAACCTGTGGAAGAGGTAGACCCAGGAAAACCTGGGTCGAGGTAGTGAAGCACGACCTTCGAACTTTAGGTCTCACCAAGGAAATGACTAGAGACCAAGACCTATGGAAGTATGCTGTGCATGAGAAGACCCGGCAAGACCAGTGAGAACAGTCAAAATCAAACCAAATCAACATCAGTGGAAATTGCAGCTGTGGTTAAGCGAACCATACGATCGTTTGTCCGTTGCCAGCCTCGCCTGGCACGTAAAAGCACCATCCGTTCGTGTCCGTTGCCAGCCTTGCCTGGCCCCCGTGCCGTTAGCACGTAAAAGCACCATCTGCTCGTGTCCATTGCCAGCTTTGCCTGGTCCCCGTGCCGGTAGCACGTAAAAGCACCATCCGTTCGTGTCCGTTGCCAGCCTTGCCTGGCCCCCGTGCCGTTAGCACGTAAAAGCACCATCCGCTCGTGTCCATTGCCAGCTTTGCCTGGCCCCCGTGCCGGTAGCACGTAAAAGCACCATCCGTTCGTGTCCGTTGCCAGCCTCGCCTGGCCCCCGTGCCAGTCGCACGTAAAAGCACCATCCGTTCGTGTCCGTTTGCCAGCTCTGTCTGGCACCTGTGCAGGTGGCACATAAAAAGCACCCACTACACTCACGGAGTGGTTGGCGTTAGGAAGGGCATCCAGCCGTAGAAACACTGCCAAATCTGACTGGGCCTGATGAAGCCTTACGGCTTCACAGACCCCAGTTAAACCGTCCAACCCATGCTAGCATGGAAAACGGACGCTAAATGGTGATGATGATGATGATCACAGTGATATAGTTTCTCTCCTGTATGAATGGATTTGTGAGGAGTAAGGCTATTCTTTTGAGAGAATGATTTACCACAGATGTCACACTGATATGCCCTCTCATTAGTATGCGTAAGTTCATGAGGAGTTAAATGACTTCTAATTACGAAGGATTTACCACAGATATTGCAGTGATATGGTTTCTCTCCAGTATGAATGGATTTGTGATAAGTAAGGCTACCCTTGTGAGGGAATGATTTACCACAAATATCACAAGAATATGGTTCCTCCCCAGTATGGATGTATTTGTGAGAAGTAAGGTTACTTTTCACTATAAAAGACTTTCCACAGATATCACAGCGATATTGCTTTCCACCTGAATGAATACGTTTGTGAACTTTGAGATTTCCCTTATTAGATAAATACTTTTTACAGACATCACATTGGTATGATAACTTTTCTCTTTCTTTTGTCATCTCTTGAGGATTCTTTATTGTTCTATAGTATACAAGCACAAAATATATTTTTGCCCCCTTTTTTATATATTTCTTTGTATATTCAAATACTTCTACTAATATATTTCCAGCAAATCTGGTCTTCATCAATATCTGGACATGATACAAACACCTTCGGAGATTTTTCCAAGTTAAAGCAGAAGGTCAAATACTTGTGTAAATATTCCAGGCAATGAGGAAAACAAATGTTGATATTAATTCAGAAGAGATATTTCACAGTTCTTCACCATAGATAAATTATATAAACGTGGTTATATATATTATTTATAACATCTTCCATTAGTCTTCAAATGATGATCAATATTCATGATGTATCTGATGTAAAAACTCCTTTATACCACTAACATCTCATATTCTGAAATGACACAGAAACAGTAGAAGATATAGGAAAGACTTAAAAAGCAGAGATTCAACAATAGAAAATATAATTACATTTTCATAATGATAAACTGTTTATATAAACTTTTACCCATTCAAATTTTATTATACAACCTTTGTGTAATGTCTACTTATACACAGACTGCAGCTCCTCCACCTTCAGATATTATGGAAAATGTTAAACTACAAAACGGTGGACAATAATATTCTACTATCTTCAGAAACGTGGTAAGTCACTGTTGTTTAGCCCAAGGTCACCCCTGACTGAGCAGACCTCTTAATGAAATTCGCTTGCATTCCCGACTGTCCTGACTTTTAGAATACATCAAACATAAACACAACTATAATTTAAACACCAACCCACCACGACTTTTCCTTCTGTAACCTTATTAATAATGTAAATCTTTTAAAGAAATTCTGCATTCACATGTGTTGAAGGTCTGGATCATAAATACGTTTGTGTATTCGTTTCTTTTCAAGTTTAAGCCATTTGCTGATTCTGTCTACAAAAAGGTGTATCTTGTTTTATCATCGCGGTACCACTGGCCTCATGTTGCAGTCAGCTATTTCTGTTTTATTAGATTGCAGATTATTCACAGGAGCAAAAATCAGACATAATTAACGTGGATTATTTCGACAGGAACAGCAAATATAGATGTTTAGCAAATAATACCGCTATGATAAATCAATAGATGGCTTTGAATCGACACAGTCAGCAAATGGAATATCTACTGTAATAAAAAAAAAGCTAAAAATTTGGTGCTTTTTCATGGCCATGCCAAGTAAAATCCAAATATTCTTGGCTTAATTAAAGACATTTATTGGCGAATAGAATTAACGGTTAAACTAAAGCGTTACACCATTCAAAGAAACAAGAAAAAATATGAACGAATATGAAAAAAAAATGCGCACATGCGAAAGGGGAGTGGGGGAGAGGCCTCGGAAAATTCACATCGAGAATTTCCGAAAGCGTCTGAGGGGCTGACCCGGGCACCAAAACAACAAAAAAAAAAATAGTGTAATATGTGTAAAACAACTTGCTCTCAACGAATATGACAAAAAAAATGCGCCCTCGCCAAAGAGGGGTGGGGGAGAAGCCTCGGAAAATTTACATCGGGAATTTCCGAAACCGTCTGACCCGGGCACAAAACAAAAATAGCGTAATAGGTGTAAAACAACTTGCTCTAAACGAATATGATAAAAAAAAATACGCGCTCGCGAAAGAGGGGTGGGGGAGAGGCTTCGGAAATTTCACATCTTCAGTCCACGGCCTTTAAACTAAGAAAAAATAGTGTAATTGGTGTAAAACTACTTGTTCTAAACGAGTATCAAGAACACACACTCACACATGAATCATAAACTCCGTATTTTTGTACATATTTCGCAAAAAAAAAAAAAAAAAAAAAAAGAAAAGAAATTCTGGAAAAAGTGAAGAAATGTTGGATCTCCGCCATATGAATCAAAATACGTGTCAGAAACATCTTGAAATACTACAGAAATTATGTTACGAAAATGATAATGTATACATACCTCTTTGAGTGGTCCATCGACATTGATGATAAAGAAATGAGATGGGTTGGAGGAAAAAATTATCTCGGGCCAGGATAAAGACTTGCTGCTGCCAATAAGAATACGTGTATTCTCTTGGCAGCAGGTTTGATGCTTTCCATAAATAGGAACTTGGAGAGGTATTGCTTTAAGTAACAGGCACGAATGCCTGGGCGAAAAACTGATCTCTTAACTGACCCCCACAATCTCTCTATCGTCTGTGTGTGCACCGACGCATTTGTCAGATCAACAAAATTTTCACTGCGGTTGATGCCTTATAATTTAGCACACTCATCGGTAAAATTTTGCAGTTATTTCTTACTTATTTCCTTTTTTCCTAAAATTTTCTTTGCGTCTTGCAACCTTTTCAATAGTTTTGACTCTGTCCGTTATTTACACTGCTTTTCCTTTTGTTTGTTTGGGTGCATTGAAACTAAACTAGAGAAAGTATTAGATTTATGACTCAGGTCATTATAGACGAAAGTAATGTCTTGTGTCATGAGTATCATTTTAAAGTGTAATTTCTTCGGGTAAAAGTTTATATCCACAGTTTATCATTATGAAAATGTAGTTATAATTTTTATTGTTAAACCTTTGCTTTTTAAAGTCTTATATCTTCTTCTGTTTCTGTGTCATTTCAGATACTCGTATAAAGGAGTTTTACGTGAGATACATCATGAATATTGATCATGTTTTGAAAACGAATGTCAGCCGTTATAAATAATAGATAATAACTCTGTTTATATAATATATCTATGGTGAATAACGGTGAAATATTTCTTCTGAATTAATAGCAACATTTGTTTTCCTCATTGCCAGGAATATTTACAAAAGTATTTCACATTCAGTTTGAATGTGAGAAAATCTGGAAAGGTGTTTGTATCATTTTCAGATATTCAAGATCAGATTTGCTGTAGAAGATATATATAAAGAAGAAGGGAAAATATATTTTCTGTCTGTATACTATAGAACAATAATGAATAGTCTGGAGATGTTAAAAGAAAGAGAAAAGTTATCAGACCAATGTGATATCTGTAAAAAGACTTTTTCTAATAAGGGAAATCTCACTGTTCACAAATGTATTGATCCAGGTGGAAAGAAATATTACTGTGATATTTGTGGTAAATCATTCTCTCGAAAAAGTCACCTTATCATCACAAATACACTCATACTGGAGAGAAACCACATCACTGTGATATCTGTGGTAAATCATTCTCTAAAAAATATAACCTTACTAAACACAAAGCCATTCATACAGGAGAGAAACCATATCACTGTGATATTTGCGGTAAATCATTCTGTCATGCGAGAAGCCTTGATTCTCACAAACACATTCATACAGGAGAGAAACCACATCACTGCGATATTTGTGGTAAATCATTCTCTCAAAAAAGTAGCCTTTATTCTCACAAATACATTCATACAGGTGAGAAACCATATCGGTGTGATATTTGTGGTAAATCATTCTCTCAAAGAAGTCGCCTTACTTCTCACAATTCCGTTCATACTGGAGAGAAACCATATCATTGTGATATTTGTGGTAAATCATTTTCATCAAAAAGTCACCTTACTAGACACAAATACATTCATACAGGAGAGAAACGATATCACTGTGATATCTGTGATAAATCATTCTCTTACTTGAGCCTTTTAAATTCTCATAAATCCATTCATACAGGAGAGAAACCATATCACTGTGATAAATCTTTTTCATCAAAAAGTCATTTAACTACTCACGAACTCACTCATGCTCATGAGAGGCCATATCCCTGTGATATTTGTGGTAAATCATTCACTCAAAGGAGAGGCCTTACTTATCACAAATACACTCATACAGGAGAGAAACCATATAAATGTGATATTTGTGGTAAATCATTCTCTCAAAAAGGTCACCTTACATATCACAAATCAGTTCATACAGGTGAGAAACCATATCGGTGCTATATCTGTGGTAAATCATTCTCTCAAAAAAGGTACTTAAATGGACACAAATGCATTAATACAGGGGACAAACCATAGCACTGTAGTATCTGCAGTAAATTATTCCGTTTAAGAAAATATTTAATTAATTACAAGTCTGCTCATACTGGAGAGAAACTATGTGACTGTGATGTCTGCAGCAAATCATTCTATTGTGAATATGCTGTATATACTTATAAACGTATTCATACAGGAGAGAAACTCTATTGCTGTGATACCTGAGGTAAATCATTCTCTGTGGAACAATATTGAACTCATCACAAATACATTCATACAGGAGAGAAATCATATCACTGTGACATCTGTGACAAGTCATTCTTTCATAGAGAGAAATAATAAACTAAACACAAACATATTCATACAGGGTAAGATTCTGATGACTGTGTAATCTGTGCTAAATCATTCTCTCAATAATTTACATTAACTAAACATATACTTATTCATATTGATCAATAACAATATCAATGATAAAACAGATGTCCTGCTGAATAAAATACTGCAAATGTATTACTTTTTACAAAATAAATTCATTTTTCACATTTTCCTCATTTGCATCAACTCACTAATTACGATGTGTGTTTTTTATTCAAACAATATTGATTATATTAATTTGCTCTGTTTTCTTGAGGATATATTATTTTGACACAAATGTATTACACTCCAGTTCCCAGCCATGATCAGTTATCCTCTGCTGGACACACTCAGGGATCCCAGGATCTGCACCCTTTGTGCTACTGCCCACATATTCTGGCACTAGCTGGAGGCTTATTGCTGTTTGTCACAGTTTTGGGTGCAGAGTGGGAAATATTTTTCAAGAGCCTAATGCCCCACTCTACCTATGGTTCAAGCACATCCCCGCTCAACCCATGCAAGTGATTATCATCATACTTATTTTTTGCTAAATCATTCTGTAGAGCAGGTTTTCATGGTCTTGTTCTTACCAGACACCAAGCAGGGATTTGTGATGGGCATCTGGTTAGAATGGCACCTGTTGTGATGAGAGTTACCATGTCCCCTTGTGAGAGATAGACTGGTTCGAGTTAAGTATAAATAGTAACGATCTGAGTGGGTTCGCGGTTCAGAGTCAAGTGAAGTCAGAAGGTGTCGCTTGGTTTACTTCCTAAGGAATATTGAATGTTGGTTCTTAAAAGATTTGTTAGTTCATTAGATTGTTGTTACAATTTTCTGGTTATCTTATTTATTGTACGGAACAATTATGTCACAACATCTGGCGATGAGGGTTTCGAAGCTCTTGCAGGTCAGTTAACAAATTTTTGTGATACAAAATTGTTAAATCATGGAAGACTAATTAGCTTCTATAAAACTGTTGCAAAATCAACGACAAAGGCAACAACAACAACAATTATTGGAGCTTTATTCAAAGAAGTCCAAAAATAAGGGAAGTACATTTTTGCCAGACGACATTTTGGACTCTATGAATTCAGTTATAACCCAGAGGACGGTATAACTGTTGCATTGTACTACAGCAGGTAATTTTTAAGGATGATTGTAAGACATGGTCAGACACAGAAAAAGTAAGGTTATTATGATATAAATGAGCCCCATCTGAGTATGAACATTACTTTAATTTCATATTACCCAAAAAAACTCAATGAAATTTGTTTTAAAGAAACAATGGAATTACTGTCTAACATATTCGGTGATAAAACTTCTCTAACACTTGGATGGTGTTTTGGAATATAATGAAAAAAGAGGATGGTGATTTTATCACATACACAGGAACAATTGACAGGATGTGTGAATATTTTAAACTCAAGAAGTTACACCTGAGATGTTCAGGTGTCTTATTTTGGTAAAAGGCCTTACAACAACTGAAAATACAGAAATTCACACTGCAGAACTAAATTCTGAAGATCAACCATTAAAGATCCTAGAGGGCTCTCAAAAGAAACAAAATTCGACTCCCAAATAAGAAAATTTGTACACGTAAAAATGATTGGAATAAATATTAAACTTCAGTTCGATACTGGAAGTGATATTTCAATAATAAATATGGATACATGGAAGAAAATAGGGGAACCTGTCTATCTTACATGTTTCAGGCATTTGACAGTGGCCATGCTGGAGCACCGCCTTTAGTTGAGCAAATAGACCCAGGACTTATTCTATTGGTCTCTTTTGTCGAACCGCTAATGACGGGGATATAAGCACCTCAGCATCGGTTGTCAAGCAATGCTAGGGGGACAAACACAGACACACAAACATACATATATACGATGGGCTTCTTTCAGTTTCCGTCTACCAAATCCACTCACAAGGCTTTGGTCGGCCCGAGGCTATAGTAGAAGACACTTGTCCAAAGTGCTACACAGTGAGACTGAACCTGGGACCATGTGGTTGGTAAGCAAGCTACATACCACACAGCCACTCCTGCGCCTATATGTACACATTACACAAGATATTGTTTGCTTTTTTCTCTGTTGTCTGTATTAAAGAAATATTTTCAAATTATTTCACTTTAATAGAATTTATTATTTCTTTAGCTTGTATTAAATAATTTTGACCTCATAACTCATTAAAATAATTGCATTATCTTTTTAACTTATCTCTCTGCTTTTATATATTATGTTGGGTGTGTAGGCATGTATAAATATATATATATAGAGAGAGATTTTAAAAGTGTCCCGAATATATGGTTTTCTAATTTGGCAACCCTATCCAAATGTGTCCCTTATGAGCCTATACAATTGATGATACAGCATAGAATTCACACTCGATCAATGTATGATAAAAGTTAGTTAGTTAGTTAGTTAGTTAGTTAATTTGGCTCAAAAGCAAATAGCAAGGCCATGTAGGGGGATATGGAGTTAAGTACAGGGTGGTGTTCATGTAAAGAGTTCAGGCCACTTGAGGTCCAGGGAGGCTTTGAACAAAGCGGTCGTCGGCATCTTCACCATCTCGTCTGGCAGCTTGTTCCACGGATCCGCAACCCGGACGGAGAAAGCTCCTCTCCTTCGATTGAGATGAAATCGTCGCAGGTAGAGCTTTTCGGAATGACCCCGCAGCCGACGCTCCGGAGCAGGAGTGAAGAACAGCTCTTTCGAGAGGTTACACTTCCCGCTTATGATGTTGTGGGCGAGAATGAGATCACCACAGCGGCGGCGTTTTTCAAGAGAATAAAGGTCGAGCATCCTCAGCCTTTCTTCGTAGGACAAATTTTTGAGACCATGAACCAGGCGGGTAGCCAGCCTCTGGACTCTTTCGAGGTGCTGTATGTCTTTGAGGAGATAAGGAGAAGAGGCTTGAATCCCATACTCCAATATGGGTCTCACCAGCGTGACATAGAGTGGCAGGAATATGGCTGCTGTGAGCATTCCGAATGACCGTCGAATCAAAAACAGAATTCCGCGCGCTTTGTTGGCAGCATGGACGCACTGGGCCGAAGGCGAAAAGGAGGAATCCACCAAGATACCCAGGTCCTTTACCTGATCGGTCCTCTCCAGCAGCAGACGACCCGGCTCGAAATCAAGTTGAGTTGCAGGAGTGCAGATGACAGCACTTTGACACGTTCAGACACAGGTCCCAATCGTTAGACCACTTCCAAATTTGGTGGAGGCATCGACGAAGATCCTCTATACTACCGCGAGGAGCGACCAGTTTGATATCGTCGGCAAATAGAAGGGTGTGTTGCGTGAGGTCGTCGGGCAAGTCATTTATGAAGACTAAGAACAACAAGGGCCCAAGCACTGAACCTTGAGGCACGCCACTGCTCGCACTGGAGACGTCGGACCGTGAACCATTAACTTGAACTTGGAAGGAGCGATCTGAGAGGAAGGCACCAACCCATCGTACAATATCCGGATGGAAACTATATGCCTGAAGCTTGACAAGTAGTAGGCGGTGGTTTACCGAGTCAACAGCTTTGGCAAAGTCCAATAAAACGATGTCAACAGCATCACTATCATCGAGGATGCGCGTCACCAATTCTTCCATTACTAGTAAGTTGGTCAAGCATGATCTCTTCGGCACGAAGCCATGTTGGGAATCAGTGATCGAGGCTGTGCTTAGGAGGTGGAGCATCATACTTTTCTTAAGGATGGTTTCGAACATCTTGCTGATTATTGATGTAAGGGAAACCGGTCGGTAGTTAAGCGGGTCTTCGCGGCTCCTTTCTTGAAAATTGGGCAGATTATCGCTGTTCTCCAGTCTGCAGGTATAACACCCGTCGCCAATGACATATTGAATAGTCGTGTTAAGGGCTCGCAGATGACCGGAGCCAACGCTTTGATAACCCATGGGTGTATGCCGTCAGGGCCGTGACCCTTGTTGACATCGAGGCCTTGAATAACACGTTTGACTTGGTCCCGCGTGATGATCAATCGAAGCATTGGAGGTACCGATCTATCAAATGGAGGGGATTCACGACCATCATCTTGTTTGAAAATAGTTGAAAAAGCCTCGGCAAATAATTGACTCTGTTGATAAGGGTCCTCAATCGATACGCCTGTTGAGTCTACCAATGTTGCAATCTGGTTGTTCAAGCGGGAATTCCGCTGGACATGGGCAAAGAAGGTTTTTGGATTGCTACTGGCATTTGCCGCGATTTTGTATTCATAACTGAAGCGTTCTTTTTTTTCAATTTTCACGGCTCGGTCTCGTTGAGTTTTGTACACCTCAAAAGCTGCAGTCGAATCCAGATTTTTGAATTCAGCCCAAGCAATATCTCTGAGTCGACGTTCTCGTTTAACCTTCTTCGTCACCCAGGGCTTGTGTTTCTTCCTCTTGGGAAGTCCAACGGGAACTGCCTGGTCAGTGAAACAGATTACATATGCTTTGAGGGATGACCATAGTTCGTCTACTGAGGACAACGTCATCAGGGAACGCCAGTCCAGAAGCACGGAAGCCTCGGTTAGAATTTCAAGATTAATTGCAGAGAAGACTCTACGTGGCAGCGAAGTAATCGTGGGCGTGGAAAAAGTTGTGTGCATGACGAACTTCAGGACCGCATGATCACTCTTGGCAAGAGGGGCGCACAGATACGTCTGACACTGATCTTGGATAGCGGGAGAATACCAGATCTAGCATAGATGGCTGCTGCCCAGACCGATGCCTTGTCGGATATTCAACATGTTGCGATAGAAAACAATCTTCAGCCACGTCAAGAAGGGCCTGGCCGAACCGGGAAGATGTTGTACAAATTGATGCGGGCCAATCGATCGTGGGAGCGTTGAAGTCGCCTAGTACCAAGCAGTCATGCGAAGCTGAAACGAATCTTATCGCCTCGAGTAGATGAGCATCGTCCTGGGGGTCGGCTAGAGGCGGCCTGTAGACAGCCAACACGGGCAGGCAAAACTCAGATAGGCTCAGCTTGCAATAGACGGCATCGAATTTGGTTGTAGGTTGAGCATTTGTGGGTAGAATACCGCAGGACGGTTTGTGCTCAGACTTAACATACACAGCAACACCTCCACCTCGCCTTTTTCCTCTGTCACATCTGAAAAGGACGTAGCCCTGCAGGTGGATCTCTGAGTCCTTTACTGCTGGAGTCAGCCAAGTCTCGGTGATAGCTATCACATCAGGGGAGTCGCGTAGGGCCAGTGTAAATAGTTCACTGAACTTTGGGAATAAGGAGCACGAGTTGGTGTAGACGATGCTGAGCTGTGAAGTCTGAGGGGCGGGAGTTGGGGAACAAGCAGAATAAAGGGCATCAGAGATAGCATCGTTGACGGGGGTATCAACTTCACTTCGATTTGCCTTCACATCACTTTCCCTGTCAGCACTACAGCATGGGACCAGAGGTAGGACTTGATTATCTGTCCATCTTGGATTCGTAAACCCTTCTCTCCCATTGTTTCCTCATCTTTAGTCGGATATCAGGTTCCTCCGGCGAATTCTCTCTCTTAGTGAGTATTCCTCGCGAAAACCCATATTGGGGTCCTCCCAGGCATGCGTCTGAGCTCTGTTCAGAAAGACTGAAGCCTCCCGATCACAAGAAAAGATTACCCTTATTGGGCGTGGTCTAGTATCTGCGGTTGGGTTCGCTTGGAATCTTCCTAGCCGAGCGACCTTAAGAAACACTGACATTTTCGTTCACAGAGAACAATTTTCCAACCAAAATAGAAACAAAATTAATGTCATCTTTTAGGCGGTTTTGCCTGTATCACAGGTGGATTCAGCTTTGCCATATATTATTGCCGATCTTGAGTGGGCCAAAAAGTTCTCTACTATGAGCCGCGGTATTCGATTCTTCATTGGAGGATTTCGAAAGGGTGGTTTCATAGCCATCAGACTTATGTCGGCCTGTGGGGTCGATCGGAATGGATTTAGTGGTCATAATTTCCCGCCTGGTTTGAAACTGCACTGCCTCTTCTTTGGTTTGGGGGAGCACCACTCCCCAGATGACCCACATCGAGATCGTTCAGAATTGGTTGAGCAATGGCATTAATGGGAAGGACAAGTGAAGGAGAATCCAAACAGATTTTATCGTGATCAGGTTTCATAGCCAAATCTGCCCCTCTGGAGTTTTGACTACGTTTCTTCTTTTTGGGGAGAACAACGGTCTTCAGGTGGGTTTGGGTCTACGCTCCTCGAACTAGGTTGGGGAACCTCCGGGACCGAAAAGGCAGATGAGGAAGAATCTGCACAGGAACGATCATGTGCAGGAACGACCGCCGGTTCCTTCGCCTTCTTTGGCCGCTTCGATTTTGTTCCCTTCGGTTTGGACGTCTCCAGGGAAGAAATCAAGGGTGACTCTGCGTCAAACAGGAGACCGTTATCGTGGTCAGGTTTCATAGCTAAATCCGCCCCACTGGAGTTTTGACGACGTTTCTTCTTTTGGGGGAGAACAACGGTCTTCAGGTGGGTTTGAGTCTACGCTCCTCAAATTAGGTTGGGAAACCTCCGGGACCGAAAAGGCAGATGGGGAAGAATCCGCACGGGAACGATCATGTGCAGAAACGACCCACGGTTCCTTCGCCTTCTTTGGCCGCCTCGATTTGTTCCCTTCGGTTGGATGTCTCCAGGGAAGAGATCAAGGGTGACTCTGCGTCAACAGGAGACTGTTTATTCAGTAAGAGAGCAACAACAGACTTTAGGTGCTCAACCTCTTGTTTGAGCAACAGCAATGTTCGTTGAGCTGGATATTGGTAGGACCAATCTTGATGAGAAGCCCTACTTGCAGATCTCAGTTTCGATGCGTAGGTAGCTGACATGATGGATGGTTGACTAAAAACAATCTTCTATGGGCTCTAGGACAAATCGGGGTTAAATCAGGAACAAAAAACAGGTGCAATCCTTGTAGGAGTAGGCAACAGCAGACAAAAACTGAGAGAGTTTGGGCTGAGCCGAATCACAATCCAAGATTGAAAGCAGACGGTGCTTGAGAGTCGGGAACCCTTCCTAATTGTCTGAAGCAGCTTTAGGATTAA